>NC_066883.1:32430577-32758077 GCF_022985175.1 Labeo rohita | reverse complement strand
TGAACAATTGTCTGTGAGGGTCTCAGAAACAGGGCTCTCCTGTTACCCCTCTTTATTTCTTTTCTCCAGCTCTCAATCCTTCTTTCTTCCCTTCTGAACTAAAGTTCCCCCTTATCTAGAGGCTTCACCGTATTGCCCTTTTGACATCTTTTCATCAGTACTTGAAAGAACAGAAAAATATTTATTTCCTTTTGTCTCTGACGAGTAGTATAACACCAGGTGTCACAAAAGAGGTGAAATGCCCGAAATAAAATAAAATAAAATAAAATAAAATAAAATAAAATAAAATAAAATAAAATAAAATAAAATAAAATAAAATAAAATAAAATAAAATAAAATAAAAAATAATTTATAAAATAAAAGTTACATATGAAATACAAATTATTCATAAAGCAGCATGTATTGGTTTTCTGGTAAGACACTGAAATGGTTCTTGAAAGAATACATCAATTATAAATAAAAGTTTCAGAAGCCAGACGTGAAAATCAAAGGCAACTTTATGTTTTGGATTCTAGCAGGTAGCGGCTTGTCTCAAAGCTCGGAAAACCAGATCAAAGAATGTTTGAGGAACTGCAATCTGACCGCACAAACACAGCCAAGGACACGCGTTTACACTCGGGTTCATATGCAGGCGAACACGTCTCGTCCAATAAGCATTTAGAGTTGGAACTTTCGAAAAAACAAGTGTTACAAAAAGTGTTACAAGTGACTGTGATTGAGGAAATATATCTAAATCTACAATCTCTTAGGCCATATGGTTTTATTTTTCTTGTGGCTGTGGCTGGTAGAGTCATTAATTACATCACTGCTCAACAGATTGAGAACATGTTCACCATGGTTGGAAACATTTCCTCATGACAAGAAAAAAAGTACATGCGCTATACAAAAATCTGTCCAATCAAGAGACGGCACAGTCGAGCGTGACCCTTCAAAGCCAAGGACTGAAATAAGTGTGACTGGCTTATTTTGGGAGGTACGTCCGCAAATGCTGTACAGAGATCTGTAAAGAGCCGAGCTATGGAAGGGCTGGATTATTTATGAGGTACTGTAAAAACAGCACTTAATTACAGTGTTTTGGGCTTTATAAATGACAGCCTAGTGGACTGGAGTTGTATAATTAAGGCAGGAGAAGCAGAGGTTGATGGAAGGAGGGAAGGACGGAGAGAGAGAGAGCAGATCTGTGGAGATTTGAGCTCTGATGTGGGATCTTGATGTGGTGGGGGACCCGGAACACACCCGCTATAGGGTGACATAGTGCTGTGGGGGCACGTGTGTGTGTAGAGTGAGAGATTGTATATGGAAAACACACAGTGTATGCAAAAACCTAAGCACTTACGCTTTACAAAAATGACCTTAAAAATATACAATAATACTATGAATGTATACTATATTATATACTATATAATATACTATACTAAAACACTGTGGTGGTCTTATAGTAGAACGGTATCAGATGGAAATACTATGATATGCTTATAAATACAGAGTTATTTATACTGTGCAAAAGGTTACTTTATAGAATACAGCGACAGAATCAGGTTGCATATGCAAAATAAAATAAAAAAAAATAATACTTACACATGCAAAATAAATAAAAAAATAAATGAATACTGTAGTAATACCATAGTACTATACAATAACACTATGACTGTTATTAAAATAAAACAAAACAAAACACTGTGGTGGTCATTCAGAGAATACTTAGTATAATGTTTATTTATACTGTATTATTATTATTTTTTTTACTTATTATTATTGTATTGTTATTATTATTTATTTATGTAATAATAAATATGTATTTATTATTATTTATACCGAGTTATTTATACTGTACAAATGATTCCTTCATAGAATACAGTGAAAGAATCAGGTTACATATGCAAAATAAAATAAAATAAAATAAAATACTGAAGTAACAAAGTAATATCATGTTACATATGCAAAAGGAAAAAAAAAGTAAATAAATAAAAAAATACCATAGCACTATTTTGTTAATGCATTATTTCTCTTGTATAAAACTGTTAAATTATACAGAATGTATTTATTGTTATATATATATATATATATATATTAAATGACGATATATAAAATATGCAGGAATATATATGAATATGAAAACTGGTAACACTAGTTCATGTATTAACTAACACGAACGAACAACGAACTATACATTTATTACACTATTTATTCATCTTTGTTTATGTTAGTTCATACAAATACCGTCATTCAGTGTTTTCTCATGTTAGTTCACAGTGCATTAACTAATGTAATTAGGATTAATAAATGCTGTAGAAGTATTGTTTATTCTCAGATCATGTTGACTAATGTAGATAACTAATGTTAACTAATTAACATTGTAAGTGTTACTAATATTTTTAACATGCGTGTATATAAACATTAAAATATTTATATTTAAAAACAAATATTTAAACAAAAAATTCAAAATGTATTTCACATTTTTGCTACCATGTTATATGACTATTGTAATTAAACAGACTTTATAAGGTAATAGTTCTGATAAACACTATGGTACTACTCTGGTACTTTTTGTAAAGGTACTGTGCAATTGCTGTCACAGCAGAGTCACAATATACATCTAAACCATAGTACTGCCACAGAGAAATAGAAGCATCATCCAAACGCTTAAAGGAAGGTCAGACATCTGACCTTGAAATCGCAGTGGACAGCAAACACATTCATTCACGTGCACACGCATCATGGGTGGCATCCTCTACTAAAGACAATATAAATCTGACCGAACCCCTTCACTAATGCATATAATGACAGAAAGTGCATTTAGGCAGGTTAGTGACTTGACCTCTGACCTTAGGGACACAGGCCTAGGGCAAACGGGTCCATCAGCGGGGCCCCTCTCTGTCCGAACGCTCTGCAGTTCGCATGTCCTTTAGGACACTGATAGATCTACTAATGATGCTCCATATTGAGCAGCCTTAACCTCCCCACAGCCCGCTAAGACAGAGTTTAACTCAATGGACAGCACTCACGCCGGAATCAATACTGCTGTCTGCTAAAAGAGCTGCCAATCTTCAGCTTTTACTAGAGCTTTCATTCAGAACACAGGGTGTATCTGGTCTTGTGAGAGGCTGAGTGTGCACAAAACTGTCCTTTGAAATACAGTACGACTTGTCGGGATGGTCTTCAGATGTTAAAATGGTAAACAAATACATAAAAACAGCATGAAGGACAAAATAGTAACCACTGAATTTAACATTTTTTAGTTTAAAGTTCAGTGATCACAAACTGTAGTTGAAAATAGCTAAAGTTTAGCATTGTTTCCAGCTAAGATCATTTTAAAACTGCCCGAAAAGTCCCACATTGACGCCATACTTGAAGAAAAGTGTAATATTAGCATCTTGAACACATGAGTGTTCAAGACTAAGACAAGCAGATCAGCCAAGGCTGGCTTAAGCAATTTTATTAGCGTATTAAGATAATACGCATAAAAACAGAAAGTCATTGAATAACAGATCTGCTACCCAGACAACTTAATCCACCAATTTCACAGCAATTTAACCGCTTAAAGTAGTTATTGTCTAATTTCATATCTAAAAATTAAATCTATAATAATTATAATTAGCCTAATTTACTGACACAAAAAAAAAAAAAAATCAATGGGAGGCCCATGTGAGTATATTTATATTCATTTGCGGCTGTGTATTCAGAAAATAGAGAAAAACATATGTGCTTCCACTCATTTGCTGTATTTTTTCACCCTGTCTCAAAAATCAAGCACTCTTTGCTCTGCAATGTGCTGGATTGACTCCTGCGAGAGTCGACGGGTCAACAGGGACGCCATTACTGCTCATCTAAGACTCCCAATACTTCTTCACACCCCAAACTGTCTCACGGACACATACACACACAGACAGAAAAAGCCCTACAGCTAAACACAAAGCAATTACTCACTGATACAGAGAGGGTGACTAAGAAAGAAAACACATGGAGGACCTCAACAAGCAAAAGGAAGCTACTTTTAGCTCAGTCTGAATACATTTTAGCATATTTGAAGATACTAGGCCAAATTGAATCTGAGGTTTTATCATTTAATGTGCTCAGACTTAATTCAGATATTTAAGAAACTTTCATAGATGAGGCCAAAAGTGTGTAATTTCTGCACCACTGCTACCACCAAACAGAACTGTCAACCAGCCAATAAATAATGAAATTAATATTAATTATTATTATTATTATTATTATTTTAAATATATACTTGCAGTCAAAAGTTTTTGAACAGTACATTTTTTAATTTTTTTTAAAGAATTTTCTTTTTGCTTCTCAAGCCTGCATTTATTTGATCCATAATACAGCAAAAGCAGTAATATTGTGAAATATTTTTACTATTTAAAATAAATGCTTACTATTTGAATATGTTTTAAAATTTAATTTATTCCTGTGATTAAAGCTAAATTTTCAGCATCATTACTCCAGTATTCAGTCACATGATCTGTCAGAAATCATTCTATTCTGCAGATTTGTTGTTAAAATGTTTTTTATTATTATTATTACTATAATTTAATCAATATTTAAAACAGTTGATGAAAAGAAAGTTCCAAAGACCAGCATTTATCTGAAATAAAAAGCTTTGTTTCATTATACACTACTGTATACCATTCAAAAGCTTGGAGACAGTATTTTTTTTTTTTTTTTGGGAAACACATTATAGAAATTAATACTTGTTTTAGCAAGGATGCTTTAAATTGATAAACTTTCATAAACTTTTATAATGTTACAAAAGATTTCTATTTCAGATAAACACTGGTCTTCTGAACTTTCTATTCATCAAAGAAATCTAAAATTCTAAATGATGTTTTTAACATCATAGTAATAATAATAAATGTTTTTTGAACAGCAAATCTGAATATTAGAATCATTTCTGAAGGATCATGTGACAGGAGTAATGATGCTAAAAAAATTCAGCTTTGAAATCACCGGAATAAATTACATTTTAAAATATATTCAAATAGAAAACAATAATTTTTAATAGTACAAATATTACAAAATTGTAAAAAATTTTTTTTTTTTTTTTTTTTTTTTTTGGTTAAAATAAACTACTTTTTTAATTCACCCCTGTCCTGCTTTAGTCTGGGTAGTGCCATATTTCATTTTTGACAGGAATGAACGTTTTTACATTTTCACAGGAATCAACCTAGAAATGGTTTTGCATATTCAGCTGAGAACCATCCCAAAATTACATACTTCACCCTTAAATCCGTTCCACCAAATCCAAAATTTTTCTCCTGCCAATCAGTGCTGAAAATGTGCATTATAGCAATACTGCATCTAAAACAGGTGTTATAAAATAAACTGCCTGGAATGCATGTTTATTTAAATTCAGCCTTCAGGAGACAGGCAGACAGGCGGTGTGTGATCATTATGGGTTGTGTGGTGGCATGCGGGCGACAGGATTGTGCCGTTAGCCTTGTGCTGAATCCGTAATGGTGTGTGTCTGTGTGTGTGCGCGCAGGGACAGACAGATGCCAGCCTGGGGATCACGTAGGACGCAACCCCCTTTTGCCCCTGGGCTAAACACACACACATACATGCGCACACACACAGTCATTAGGTGGGCTGACAGCACCCGTTCCATACTCATCATTAAAGCATGTAAATGTCCCTGTCACTCTCACATACACACACGAATGCGTCCCGCAGGGCCTGCACACATATGCTCTCCTGGAGATGTCTTGGGTGAGAATTTGTCCCTAATTAACCCACCTTGTGTGGGTGGAACGGGGCAAGATGGGCTCTCCTAACAAACAGCGAGCGGTCGGTTCGAGCTGACAGAATTATCTGCAGCGGCACGCGGCCGTGAAACGAGAGACAGGCGAATCAGCCGCCACAATGCTCGTGTTTGCAAACGCGATGGAAGCTGCCGGGCACGAGTGTGTGGAAATGCACGAGAAAAAACAGATGAATTTGAGAGTGTAGTTCTCGAGGGCAAAGTTCTGGTTGATTCGATAAAGTCTGCCAGTTTAATTGAGAGAAAAATGATTGTATCTTCTCTCCTTTTATCCTTTCTTTTTGGTGCATGAGAAAATGAAACTAGTTTTGGAATTTCCTGAAGGAAATATCTGTGCTTGCAAGGTAGCAAAACAAAAGTGTTGACATTTACGATAAATTAGTTACAGAAATACAGAAAAAAGAACTAAAGGAAAAAGAGCCCCGCTGTTCTTCGGAAAAAATCCTTCAGGTCCCACAAATTCTTTGGGTTTTCAGCATTTTTGTGTATTTGAACCCTTTCCAACAATGACTGTATGATTTTGCGATCCATCTTTTCACACTGAGGACAACTGAGGGACTCATATGCAACTATTACAGAAGGTTCAAATGCTCACTGATGCTCCAGAAGGAAAAATGATGCATTACAAGCCGGGGGTGAAAACTTTTGACTGGAATGAGGATGTGAATATTTTTCGTATTTTGCCTAAATATCATATTTTTTTCATTTATTACTGCCTTTCAGAAGATACAGAAGCTACTTACATGTTCCCCAGGAGACAAAATAAGTTACATTTACCCTGATCTTAAAATTCCAAAAGTTTTCACCCCTCAGCTTTTAATGCATTGTTTTTCCTTCTGCAGCATCAGTGAGTATTTGAACCTTCTGTAATAGTTGCATATGAGTCCCTCAGTTGTCCTCAGTGTGAAAAGATGGATCTTAAAATCATAAAGTCATTGTTGGAAAGGGTTTAAATGCACAAAAATGCTGAAAAACCAAAGAAACTCTGGGACCTGAAGGACTTTTCTGAAGAACAGCATGGACAAACAAACAAGGGACTCATAAACAAATCACAAAAAAAAAAACTGTGGTTCATTCAGGTAACAACACAGTATGTGAATGAAGTGTATGCAAACTTTTAGAACAGGTTAATTTTTATAAATTCAACTATTATTTTCTCTTGTGGACTATATGTAAATGTCCTTTATGTGAAATATCTTATTCAGTTCAGTACTGAATAAAATGTATGATCTCTTATTTTGGTAAAACAATTAACATTTTGCATATTCTGCAAGGTGTATGCAAACCTTTGACTTCAACTGTATATATTACATAAAATAAATTAATAAAACTTAAAACAATTTAGAAACAAACAAATACATAAATATTCTACTCACCTGTATCAGCCATTTTGCAGAGAGGCAGATGGCAACAGCACATAGAAGGAAAAAAAAGAGTAGAAAAAAATAAATTAGTGGCAAGACAACACTCACAGATTAAATGAAACACAATTCAGGGTCTTTAAATTGCATTTTAGCCACATGTGTGAAAACAGCAGTGAATTCTGGGATAGAGCGTGAGCTTAATGGAGCTGAGGGAAAGTCAGCGAACACAGTCAGATATGGTTTACTCAGCAGAGCTTAATCTCATCTTGATCGGAGGACTAATCGCAGACAAACTCTCCAACAAGAGGGTTAGGAGTCTGTGGTTACACACTCCGAGAAAGAGCTTATTGTACACATATCAGGAGCTGTTCAGTGCTGAACTGAGCAGGTTTTCTTGTATTACTGTTATTGTGTATGTTTGTCCACATACTAAAAAACTTTTTTCTTCCCCTGACTGAGTCTTCCTTTAACTGCCCTGTTATTATCATCCACAATGGGTTTGCGCAGACAGAAAATTGAACAAATGTTCACCAGAAAGCCCTTAATGCTCAGCACCGGTGACCAAACACCAGCACTGATCCCGTATGCGACAGACCAGCTGAAACCCTCACCATGACAAAGCATGTCGTGTTAGTCTAGTCGTCAACTACGTTTCAAGAAGTTTTTCATCAAGGGCTTAGCTGTGTTATCACCTCTGAGAGTGTCTACATGTGTATTTATGGAAGAATGGCCTATTAATGGCAACACACACACATGCAGGGCAGGGTGCTGAAAGCCTAACGGACTTATGCTGGGCGCTACGCGGACTCCGGACAAGAGCTGTCAGCACGGCGTCTCAAGCTAACAGCCTCCGACAGGAACTCGATGGGCCCCGGAGAGCAGCGGCACTGTGCTAATGACATTATCTGCATATTAGCCCGGGCTCCAAAACAGACTCCCTCCCTCTGAAGTAACCCTTTCCTCTCCACACAATCAATATCGGCAGGCCGGTCAATGACAAGAATGGATATGAAGGACGATGCTTCAGAGAGAGAAATGCATTGACCTTTTTCCATTCCCTGTGTGACCTACTTCAAATGAGAGGATATGAAAAGGAAAGACAGGTAAGGATGGATGGATGACTGGAACAAATGAATAAATGAAAAGCCAGGCTTCTCTTTATGACAGCAGGGGATTCCCAACACAATCCCGAAGACACGCTTTAAAATACATCCCAAGATGAAGCGGAAATGAGAGCCTCTCAGGCAGCGGTGGACAAACATATGCGCCGTTCGTAATAATTACGCCGTTGGCCGCCATTATCGGAATTATCTGCTTTAATCGAGCTAAGCCCGAGGAATTCCCAAGTCTTTAAGAAGGATTTAAAAGTTGTTCGCCGCTTGAACAGAAAAGCTCAGGCTGATATATCATGCTAAATCCAAGAAGATTAGCATGAGGGGGAGTCAGGTAGAAAGTAAACACAGAAACGTCTGGAGAGGGTTTAATCTGAGAGAATGATATTCGAGGAGAGACTAGGTGTGAATTATTAGGGAATCGTTGATGACAACAAAGCTTGCCATTTTCTCTGAAAGCGCAATTCTTTCCTCCTCTTTTGACCTTGAATGACTCCTTGCTAGGGCTTTTTGCTGTAGGAATGTCAGCGAGGCAGAAAATCTGTCTGAAGTTGAATGAAGGGGAAGAGATGGGAGATGGGAGACGGGAATGAAAGAGAGAGGGAGAGACATTGCATATTCAAGCATGATCCGCCATTAAAGCCCCGGCACCGAAAACCGCATCCCAGCCCGAAGGACTCCTTTATAGTTTCTTTCCATACCTTAGAAACGACACTGGATTCATAGCACATTTTAAATGGCATTGCATTTCTCTCTGTATTTAGATTAAATGCCGTAGGGGTCTGTTAAGCGTTCATAATACATACAAGGTCAGCTCCAACTCGATGCGGCAACTTTGATGGGCGCTGCTCGAACTACACATCGGAGTGCACTCACAAACAACTCCATTTTAGCATGCACCAGGGCATTGCGCTGTCGTACGGTTCGCCTGATCGCTCTTCGACACCAATCACGGGAATGGTTTGTTGATGTAAATGGATTTGTGTGGGTGTAATGACTGTGCATTTATTTATTTATTTTCGCATCGCTTCAATAAAATTGATTTTAAATATATGCACGGCAAAAAGGCAGGCTAGTTAGTCAGCAAAGCAAAAAGCCTTTGATCTTCGGTCTGGAAGCTTTGAAGCTGCTTATGACTTCTGCAGAGTTTGCACTTCCAATGTGAACAATTGGAAAACATGTCAAAGCTATTTCTGGGCCACATGCAATTAGGGCGTAGCCGGTTAGGCCATTTTGTGCTTCAACATGCACTTACGACAATGCATTCTGCACAATTTTGGAGTCAGTAAATGACGAAGTTGTGTTTGTTCTTCATTATTGAAGAAAGATTAAATAATAGATGAGGAAAATCACAGAGAGACAGAGAAAACAGATAAATCAAGATAAAAACACTGTCTGAAGCTCTATAGAATTATGGGTCAAAGAGTCAGTGCTTGTAATTTACCAACGCCAACTAAAGTTTAGAAACAAGCCTAAATCAACAGTTTTCGTATCATTAAATGCTATTGCATTTGATTTTTCTTCTCTGCAAAGAATAGCGGAAGAATTGTTGCAATGAAATTAAAATGCAGGACGTGGCAGCTGTGCATTACTCGTCTTGGTTGATAAGCAAGAAATCATGAAGGACACCAATGTGACAAAGCTAATTTCAGCAGAGTGAATCACTGCTTACAGATGGAGGGGGAAAAACAATGAGAAAATAACTTCTTATAATGTTAAATGCATTGTTAAATTCTCTTTCTGTCAAAACCAGTGAATCGGTAATTAACATTCTCTCCAAGCCATCGTTCCATTAACTGCACGGTAATGAAAGTTGAAGATAAAGACCGGGAACGGTCTCCTTTTTGTTCTTTTGATTTCTTCTTTATTTCTTTTTTTACTTGAAGGTCTCCATTAATATTATTTCTGAAATGCCAGAGCATTTTATCTCTCACAATTATAATATTAACATGAATTCCAGCAGGGGCTGGAATAGTTTTTATGGCTTCATTCCGGGAGACACTGAACGGGAACGGTTCTGGCTTATTGAAAAATAGAATAATAAAAATTCAGTTCCAGAGGTCAGTTGCTTTCTCCCATGCAGGGACCATAACCAATTGGCTATCTCCTAAAAAAAAAAAAAAAAAAGCAGAGAGGCGTGCGAGGGGATGTGGATGGTTGAGCAGCGATGCAGGAGACAGCCTTGCAACCTTGGTCTGTCAACTCCAGGTGAAGGCTGTGTCTCAAACCTTTCAACCTCGTCCCTCAGAAAACGACCTTTTCGATTGCATTGGGTGGCGGGTTGCAAAAATGCGTAATTGCTTCAGGAATAAGATGCAATAGGTAGTCGGCGGGTTCAAACAGGATGCCTTCGGTGCACCAATTCCCTCCCCCTACCTCTCTAGAGACCGAAGTCCTTAAAGGTAATCCTCAAACACTAAGAGCGTGTGTTTCCATTAGCACAGTGTGTCTTCGCCTCCAAACCAGAGACGTGCTCGTGCACCAAGCCCTGCCTTTCTCTCTCTCTGGAGATGGGGAGGTTAATATTACATTTGCGAGACTCGTTCTCCATTTTTTATTTATTGAAAAGCAGTCGTGCGTGAGAGACTGCTGGCATGCTGGGCTGCTGGATTAGTTGACCCCCAACCCTTCGACACATCATATCATTCGCCTGTCTTCACGCCGGCCCCCGAAACTGCATGTCACACGTGGTGACAAACAGGGGTGAGAGGTTGAACTGTTTTAAACTCATCCCCGATATCGTTTGTCCTGTCCGTCAGAGTAGATGACCCAAGCTTGGAAAAGCCATTAAAAACAACTTGAGGTACACTGAGGTCTGGAAATCGTGAAATGCCAGTGCTTCGGCATCCACCCCCACTCGTATTCTCTGCCCTCTGTTGACATTGCCTGAGAAAATTAAAGTAACAACCTCTTCTTTCTTTCCTGTGGTGATTCCGAGGGCCATCGGCTCCCCGGAGAGCCGGGGACAACAGCCACAAGCGGTGAAAACATAGGGTCAGCTCCTCAAAGGGAAAAGAATAGCACAATAACAAAGGAGGAACAGAAATGGACAGCTAGAAAGCTCCAAACATGAAGCAAAGCAAGCTTTCTGCTGACCTTGGGAGAACCACATCTTAATTTCGAAATGATGAGAAAAAACAAGTGGGATAGAAGGTTAGAGGAGATGAAAAAGCTCATATGAGAGTCTGAGCCATCCTTCAACAGGATTTATGATGAGGAATAAAGCATGACATAAAGCCTTGGAGGACCACAGGAACCCAAGGTCTCTCAGACCACAAGCACACTTAATCAGGTAGCACGACCTGCCCGTCTCCTGCAGGACAAATAAAGGACACTGTTATGACCAAAGCACACAACCAACCACATGAAATGTCAAGATGTCCAGTTAAAAGAAAGAAAAAGTGCATTTACTCAAACACTAGTGCAATAAAAAAAGAACAAGGAAGCTTTTGAGCTCAAAACCAACTTTTTGCTAACTCTATGCTTTCCGAACCACATTTATCCGGATTTTCCAGGAGCAGCAAAATGCTTGAGGTTGAAATACCAATTAAGTCCTGTTTTTTCGGTTACCATTAGCATCAGTTCAGTCATCCCTGTCCAGCTGCACTTTAATCCACATGCACGAATTGCACTGAGATGCTGGTGTGACCCAGGGTTTTATCCACTTACTGTTATTAATTTGGCTGCTCTCAGAGGGGCTGCAGGGGACGTGTGTGTGTTTGTCAGTAGGCGGGGAGTTTTGCATGCAGCTTGGTGGATCTGCACACAGCCTCTAATTGATTTATGGCGGGAGAATGCGCTTCTGATAAGGTATTGTTTTATAATCAGGCGGTGCAGGGACAGCCGTCTGGGCCTGGCTGGGTTTAATGGATGAAAGAACGGAGGGGTGGAGACGGAGGAGGAGGGTAAGCGACAATGTCCTTCATTCTTTTATTCCTTATTTATACATTCATCGCATTAGATGCGCCAGCCAAAACATGAGGCTCCAAATTTTATCATAAAGCCAAACAACATTACTTTCCATAAATCCAGAATCAAATTATGCATGCTATAATAAACTTCATTACAGATTAGTTTAGAGAACAACTTGGCAGTTAACAGTTTGAAAATGTATTGCACAGTTTATTGGGAATCAAAGACATAATCAAAATGATCATTATCAAACTAGTTGTTTGTTGCAGCCCTAATGTAGACGTAACAAACCAAAATGTTTACAAAAAAAAAGAGCGAGCCAGACAAAACATCAACATGCAAACATTTTCTTTGGATGCTTATTGCTTGGCTCTGCTTTTTGTTGTTGTTTTTAAAGTTTTTTTTTTTTTTTAAAAAACAATGTTGTGAAACCCTATGCATAAAGCTGTGTCTGAATAAATAAGATAAAGTAAAGGATTGTAATAGAGTCGCAGTGTGGCGTCTCTCTGCGGAGCCTGAGCTTTGGAGCCCGCGGGCTGCTACAGCAGCACAAACAGGGGAAAAGAGCCTCTTTCCCAATTAGGCCTTTGTGCTCAGTGTGGCGGCATGATTATCATGTATTTTTCATGCTTTCCTCTGTCTCCTGCTCTGTCTCCACGCTTGGCCTGCAGCTCCTGACTGACAACAACATGACATGGGGCGGCCCGCCGACCCGAGAGAAAACACACATGGAGGGAAACACACAACACACAAACTGCACACAGACAGACAGACACACCACACACACTTGAGAAACCTACACAAAGACAGATTCACCGTGTAGAACTCCTATTAGCAATGAAGGGAAACAATTCCAAGCACCTATCAAACAATGCAGCTTGATTTCTATTCATCTGTCAAAGGCAGGCACAGAGCTCACATTCCAGACGCGAACGAGCGAAGTTATTCTGACAGGGCGGAGGAGGACAGGCCTCCGTTAAATCTCCTGAATGTAAAACAGATGACACATGCCTGATATGCAGGCAATATTCCAGATGTCTGACTCTTAATGGGGGGTAAATGGAAATCAATCTTTACTTTTCATGCACCTCGACATCCAATCACAGATCATTGTTTTTACGGAGACATTTTTGAGCAAAAGGCGGCTAAACCTCATATCACCTCCCTTACATATTTAACATAACTATACAAATGCATGAAGATCAAACATAAATTGCGTGTGCTTGCATTCAAGGAATTAAATGCGTTAGCGGAAAGAGGACGCGGCTAATCTTATTAAACACAGGCGCAATTATCTTTACGATACTCATCGTAGTGAAAAGTGTCAGTCATGGCATTGAGCATGGTAAGACACCCGCAGACAGTCAATTAATGAAATGGCGAGATTTGCTGATGAGAAACATGGGCTTTTTGTGGTTTGAGATCAAAGAGGCAGCTGTGTGGAAACGGCGTAATAAGCGACCGAAAAAAAAATCCAAATTATTAACTAAATATTAAATGAACATGATGAATGGAACAACAAACGCTTTTTAATTACTCCATGTCATTTAACATACTGATAATATATTTAATTTTGCAAACATCATGGTGTCTTTTGAAAAGGTCAATCGCAGCATGCGCTATTCGCTGTTCAGTCAGAAGGAAATATCACATGAAAAAAAGTGACAGAGCTTCTTCTAATAGAAACTGACACGACATGCAACTTCCTGCCACCAGAGACATCAGTGCAAATTAGCAGCTAATTTAATTTTTTTCTTCCATTAGGGAAACAGTGAAGTAATAAAGCAACACCTCCCCTTAATGTCTTCATCTTCCCTGAGACCACAGAAACCACCAGCTACCGTGACCGCTGCCGCAGCCAACAAATGAAAAGACGGGATCACCCATTACATGGCAATAACTTCAGATAATGTCCCTAGCTGGTTTTGAGATTCCTGCGATTTCGAATTTGGAAATGTATGAATAGGTCTCGGTGCAAATCGACGCTAATCAAAACCCCTCTGTCTGCATTCATTTTCAGGAAAACACCCTGACCTCTCTCCACCTGGAGCTGTACTTCCAGCAAATGCTCTGACAACAGTCAAGCAATTCAAGTGCGGGACTCTAATTAGAGCTCCCTGCTCTGTCTATTGAGCGTGCACCTGCAAATGCATCAAAGGATCATGGGAGTTAGAGTCCAGGGGCCGGCGAATGCAGCGTATTGGCAGGTGAGCGTGTCCAGGCTGGCTGGACTACAGGATTGTGATTACACAGCTGTTGATAGGAGTATTAGCTCCCCAGCTGCCGGCCACGACCTACTACTGACAGGAGAGCATGGCCCCACCTTCATGCTCAGTGATCCGAGTAATTACACCGGCTAGCTGACCCACACACACACACGTGTGCACACAAACAGACACATTCCATTCCAAAAAACACCTGCACTGTGAGGCCGTTCCTCCATCGCTGCTGGACATGTCAACAGATCAGGTTTGGTTTCGCTTTGTTTTGACTTAACACCAAAGAGCACTGCTTTTGCTTGTTAAAAGAGATAACATATAACTTTTTTTTAAGCATCTGAGACATGAAAGGTGCCGATTAAGATCTCTCTCAGAAAATGCCTTTGTGTCTGCATTTACAAGAAGACTGAAGCAACAGTTTGCAGTGCTAAATACAGTCTGTCCCCTGCAGGGCAGAGGAAACCTTCCATCTGTCCTGGAAACTGGGCAATTAGAAGGGGCTACTCTTGATCAAGAGATGCTCTTGAGTAGCAGACAGACCCTGGGGGACAAAAATTATCCACTTCCCTCTTTCTTTCCTTCTCTTCTCACACCTCTTTGGAATCCCTCACTTCCTACAGTGGGTGGAGACTTGAAGGCCCTGATGATCAGCAATTTCACAGCTGACAGACTTTCCTTTGCTTTATTTGGAATCATGTATAAGTGCAAGCAGGAGAGTGAATGGGAGAGAGAGAGAGAGAGAGAGAGAGAGATTGAGAGAGAGAAGACACTGAGAGGTCATACTTACCCATGAATGGATGGATGATCAATGGGTGGAAGGAAGGCAGGAAGGAATAAACAATGAAAGGAACGTAGGAAGTAAAGAAAATAGGAATGAATAATATGAATGAATGAATAGGACCGAAGGAGACCAGAAAGGAAGGAAGGAAGAAAGAAAGATTTTGCTTTTTCACACTCTGCCAAACACTTCAAAGAAATCAGAGAGTGGTAGCTATGAACTGGAAAAGTATAGTTTGAGAATACTGATTTTCTCAATATATGCTTTCTTTAAAATCATGTCTGAACATGCAGATTCATTTTCTGTCACAACACAATATTACCAAGCTTTCCCTTGAAGCATAAAGGGTGACCTTTACATTCTGGTGACATCTGGTAAAGCTCCAAAAGCTTAAATCAAGCTTTACCGAACAACACACAAATTTCAGTTTGCTGACAGTGGAAGCAAACGCCATCAGTATGCGAATGGGAGATCTGTACTTCACAACATCTGCTGCACTCCTGTACCTTCCGGCTGCTGCTGACACACTGCCAGGGGCTTGATCTCCATCCTCCTTCCTCGATAACCAATGACCCAGGCCACCCCCACCCTCCCTCTCTCTCTTGAGAGAGAGGCTGCGTCAGCTGGGGGGATAGGAACTGTGGGATCAATGACGGTGGAAAAGGCCTTATAATGGCCTGGATTAATGATGAGAAATTTGGCGTCAACCAAAGAGTTCCCGAACATTTATCACCACTGAGGGCGCTGCCAACTGGCAGATCCTAGACCCCTCCTGACCTCAGAGGCCAGATCATGAAGAAGCCACTCCAACTGCTGCTGTTTCCGTCGCTTCACCCTGTCCAGCTGTGCCGCTGGGAGTGGTACGTAAGCCTAGGCCAAGTGCCTAAAATAGCAGGGATACGGTTACGCTCTGCGGACTCGGATGCCGCGGTCAGTAACTGCGTGCTATGCTTAATGTTCTCAGCTGTGCCTGGTCGGACCCTAGAAGTAGCTATCGTTAAAGACACCCTCTCATCTTGTTCTCTTTTTCCCTCCTTTCTCGCTTCATATAGTAATATTCTTTGGAAAAAAACATGAGTGCACTTGGAGAGTGCTTTTGTGAGAGAAAGAGGAGGCAAGAGAACAAGAATTGAGGGGGGCAGCCATTTTCGCTACAAATAAGCATTCCTAAAAGCCCACAGTACCCTACCTCTCTCATCTACTCTAACCAGAGTGGAAACAGTCTTTGTCCCTATGTCTCATCCTACAGGGAGGAAGTGCTTTTGAATGCACACCAGAGATGAACTCTACACATTACAGAAGCCTCCCACAGACCCCCAGACAGAGACAGGACTATTACCACACTTTCAGACTGGCGAGAGGTCTTGAGAACTATCCATCTTCAGGCCTCATAGTGTTTCCAAATTACCTCTCAATGACTAGCCTGACGTAAGTAGCTAAGGGACCAATAATGGGTTTTGCTTCTGTTTGGGAGGAAAACATCACACTGGTGTCATTATGACTGGGCAGATGTTGCATGTTCTGAGGGCAACTTTATAAAGCATTGGTCTGACTTCTTCTAAAATATTCTGCATTAACCTTTTATGAGGAAGTTGTGACTAAACTTCTTTTAAACCCTCTGTGGACACTTTGTACCTGTAAATGCATGAGAGATTATACAGTAGCTTTTAGTTACCTCACCTCACTTGCCCATCTATGTACTCATGTGCCTACTCTTTGTTTGCAGGTTTACCTGTCTCACTATGTAAGCTGTTCTACTTTGGTTTGGGGAACCAATATCCTTCACCCATAAGCGAATCTCTCCTGCAGGTCAAGGACTCCCATAAACCATTACTATGGGCTGGTGAGTTGTTGACACACAGTGGTGCACAAAAAGATGTTTCCCCAAAGTGGGACACTAAAAGATAACTGTCCATCCTTATTCCAGACAAGGGCAGCAACAACATGGCATCTACAGAAGAGGCACGACCAATTCTCTGCACCCTTCCCTGCAAGCCACATGGCAAGAGCCATAAATCCATGTCTTCAGCAGCATTAATAGACAAGAGAGGCAGTTATCCAGGAACGTGAGGCATGGGCAGATATTGGGAGCAGGCCTTGCGGAGTGAGGTTGAGGGAGGAAAGCAATTAGGAGCACTGCACCATAAGGACTGCAGGTGTGCGGCACAGTGATAAGGACTGAAGAGGAACCATTTCTCAACCCGATTCATCCCCCCACCCCCACCCCTCTTCCGCCTGGACCACAATGGCAAATAGCCTCCCCACCAACAGCCAAAGCTGTTTGGCAGCTTACGAAAGGTTTTCCTGGTCCTCCGTGTGGCGGAATTGCTAGGATAAGAAGCAGACTGATAGAAGGCTAAAGGGGCGGGTTTGCATTTCATCACGTCAAGCAGGGAGAACGGACTAGAGAAAAAAATCTTGCGTGTGCAATTTTGCAAGGAGAAGTCGTTTAGAATAATGACGTGGACTCCGCAGGCTGTTCCGACTGGCAGGCAATTAAGATTAATTAAGTGTTCGCAGTGGCCGTTTGCAATATGGATTGCACCTTTTATTATGGCTAAAGGCCCACGTTAATGGGTTATATGGCATCATTATTTAGGAGCTGTTTATTTACAAAACATGACGAATGCTATGAGATAAACCAAAGAATGGGGTCGGGAAAAGCCAGAGGAACGAGAAATCCTCACTGGCGACAGAGATAATGTCTTGTGGCTAACTACACTTACAAATAAACAAGTCCAAAGAGAAACTACTCCAGAAAGAATGATATATATCTGAACAGGTATATTGAGGGTGAGCCAAAAGCTACAGAAGCTAAACTGCACAGGAGGAGAAGTTGGTTAGCAGGCATCTCGCTGGGCGAGGTGATCCTGAAATCACATCCTACTCTGTCAGCACTTCTGCGCTCCGGGGCTCCGAGCTCCAGCAGCCCTCCTCCACCTGCTTGCGTATCTGTATGTGTGCACAAAGGTGTGAACATGCATATAGATGTGCAGGTCCCAGCACTTGACACCATATTGAGACCTGAGCGTGCTGGAGGGGTCGTAGGGGGACGTCGCGGAAAAGGGCATCTCTCTGGCACGACACACACATTGTCACGAGTGACATTTATCCCCGTCGCTGTCAAACATAAGAGTGTGTGCGCGTACTGCCATTTACCCTCTATTTAACACATTCTACTGAAAGTAGCACACACACATACACGCATATGGTTTATAGATTTAGGCATAATACTAAAAATGCAGAGGGTGTGAAACTTGAAGGAGAGAGAGAGAGGATGAAGTGAGAAAAACACATAGGAGCCATTTCCAATTTTGACAAAAATAAATCTATAAGCAATTTCTGTGCAGCTCTCTCCTTTCCTTCACTTATAGCGGCTCTGTGCTGCTGATCTCAGCAGTCTCATTCTCTCTTCCCCCCGGCTCGCTAAAAATGTGAGCTAAGCTTGGGCCTGTAACAGTCCCATAGAAATGCACCATTTCAAGTCGTAAGCTCCCCAACAGCAGCTTGAGCTAAAACTCCCTCATCTGCAGTTTATTAAACCGGCAAGTTCTGTTAATGGTACGACCTGGTCCAACAAAACACTTCAGTACATGTTGAGAAGTCATCATTATCGCATATGCTAAAATTGAGCTCCGGGTTATTACAAGAGACAGTTCCCTCTTGGGAATTAGGGTGGTCAAGGTGTTTAGGAACACTGAGCAAACCAAGTTGACCTAGGATACTTTGACTTAGGTGAGCTAATGACCAATAATGACAAGCTTTGATGAGCTAAATGCAATATAAACCCAGCTACCATCCATTTCCAGCTTGGCTAAAAGATGTAAATCCACAAACTCCATGAATCATGTTCCCAGAAGTGTCTAATGAGACAACCACTTTTATCGACAGAAATTCAAGAACGGTCACAATCAGAGCTGTTCATCCCCTTAACCGAGTCATGCTAATCTATCCACGCTATGGTATTTTCAATCACTTCACTGCTGCCTCTCTTTCCATCACCTACTTGGCTCCGTCGTCACTTTAATTAGCAGAAAGTAATCTAATGTTTGGAGATTAGCGAGAGCAGAGACACTGTAGCGCAGATAACCAAACATAACACACTGGAGAGATGCTAAAGCCTGCCATCCTTACAAACAAATGAGCGCATTTGCATTTAACGAGTTGATGAGTGAGCGAAGAGGATGGAGAGAGAGGCAAAGAATGCTGGCTAATCTACAATTCCCCAAAAAACAGAGGGTCCAGTCCAGAGAGAGAGAGAGACAGAGGGATGTCTTCATTGACTGGAACAGACAGTGCAGTGCAGTAATTAGCAACTAAGCCTCTCTTATCAGCCCTGTGCCGCTGTCAATAGCGATTTCCCTCACAACGACAGTCAGACAGGGTTTCACATGCGCAATAAACTACAGTATTTAACCCTTACGAAGATGAAGTGTCTACATTTGGCATAATGTACACTCGCACACCATTACACGGAGAGATAGGAAATGACCTAATATGATGAGTACTGCATATAGGAGACACATTATGTCCATCATCAGAGCTTAATGAGAACTAAATATCATATATTTCTGCTGAAGCAGCACAATATATGAATTAAAGTATGACTGCCCTGTAAGCGCACATACATCTCCAGGACGTGTTCATCATTTGGAAATCAATGCATTTAAGAGTCATAAATGTTTTAAACAAATCTTCTAACATCCAGCAAGTTTCAGCACTTTGATGCAGATGAACAAATTCTAAAAGTTACACCTTCCAGATGAAAACACAAAACAGTCAGTCAATCAATCATGTCTCGGTGACTTATGTGTGCATTAAAGGTGAATTATTTGCTAAGGTAAGCAAGCATGTGGGGTGGTTCCAGCTTCTGACAGGAAGGCCAGGTCAGTAGCTGAGCTGTCCTCCCTCAGGGGAGTTACTGGTGTCAGAGCGGCACATGGTCCAGAGCCCTGGGGCTTTCAATAGAGGACACAGGCGATCCATACTGAAACCTTTTCAGCAGAGACAGCAGTCATTAGCTCACAGAAGATCTAATAAGGAACCACCGTCTCACACTTAGGAAAGAAGAAAACGAAGGGGACTGGAAAGATTTAAAGCTGGCTCAAGGTATACAACTAATACATCATTGTCAAAGACACATAGGAACACCCTCTACATCCCAGTCACATAAACGAGAAAAAGAGGGATCTGTTTTCTGGAATTTTGTGCTGATGCTTTGGTAAGAAGACCCTTGAAGATACATGCAATATAATGTGTGTACTTCAGCTTGGAACAAATCGCTAAGGTGCTCTGGTGCAACCTTGACCTTTTTCTTGAAGGCATGGCTGCTAGGTGAGAAAATGATGAGAGAGAGAGAGACGTGGTCTTGCATTTTAGGACTCTCTGGCCAATACTGC
This sequence comes from Labeo rohita, assembly GCF_022985175.1. NCBI lineage: Eukaryota > Metazoa > Chordata > Actinopteri > Cypriniformes > Cyprinidae > Labeo > Labeo rohita. Next base: position 32,737,532 of record NC_066883.1, on the reverse strand, counting down.
TAACTGCTACACAGAGGTCAAACATTTACAGATGGAGAGTTGCAGAAAATATTTTCCTTTTCCCCCCTCACACTCTTGTTTGCCCAACTTACTAGATTTCCGTTAGTCGTTTCCCTGGAACTGCACATAGAAAATAATTGCAGAGAGAGAGATTACATACCAGCTTTGCCTAACCCTGGAGCAGGGGTCACCAATCCTTCTCCTGAAGGGCCACTATCCTCCACACTTTAGCTTAAATATAAATGAACACACCTGAACCAGCCAACCAAGCTCTTCAGGGTTACTAGAAACATCCAAGCAAGTGTGTTGGGGCAGATTGGAGCTAAACTCTGTAGGACACTGGTCCTCCAGAGTTTAGCTCATTGGACACTCCTGTCTTACAGTTAAGGTTCAAGGCAAGAGTAAGGCTTTTGCAGTGGCGTTCATATCCAGTGATCCACATGATCCAGCTCATTATACAGTTATTCCTACCCTTTGTGTCTTCCAGATTTTCTGCAACAGAACAACAGATTTTACAGAAGAACAAATTTCTAGGAACAAGTAAACAATACCACTGCAGGAATCCCAACGGAATGGGCATGGCTCATCCCGAGAAGGTGACTAATGGCGGCTTTGTTTTAGTTAAGACTCGACGTGCGGGAAGACGCTCTTTTGCTTATGGCTTCATCCTTTGATGAGGCTAATTATGCTGTGTACAGAGCCTGTGGACTAGAGCATTCATTATGCATCCACTACCCTTCTATGAGTCCCACAGCACTACACAGAGACAGGGCCTGCAGCCCAATGCGATCCCAACAGACAGAGCCCTGCTACAGGGCTACAGCACCACCGTCTACCCCTACTGCCCCCGGAGCTCTGCATCACACTAAATAACGGCATTATACTAGCATTAATAATATATAATGCTAGTTAATGCTAGCATTATACTAGCATTAACTAATACATGCATGCACAAACATACACACTTCTGAGCAGCTATTTAAGAATTCAGCTCTCAGATCATACAAATAACTCCTAAGGCGGACAGCTTCCAGACCGCAAGAAATGGCTGTTCGAAAATAAGAAAAATAACACATTTGATGAGGTTTATGTTTAAAATAGGGGGGAAATCACTATGCAAGATGCAGTGTCTGAAAAGTAGTCATATCTTATTAAAAAAACATATGTTTCTTAGGAAAAAAGGATAAATAGCCTATATGTTTTTTTAATGAAAAACAAGACATAAAGAATAAAACAGAAAATAAGAAGATACCTTAAAAAAGATAACCATGTTTAAGCAAAACAATTCAAGTAAAAAATGAAAAATCAATATCAGGTGGAGAAAGTGTTGCATTGGGAGATCATTAGTTTTGGTGCATCAATGACTAGAGTCAATTTGCTATCAAAGGCATTGATTATCTATAGTGTCCTGTCGCTAAAAATTTTCACGGACTAAGTTGAAATTGAAGAGAGAGTCAATGCAGATCTTTTCATTGACTGGAGGAATTTTGGTTAATTAATTCTAGAATAAACAGAACATCAGCTCGAGCTCTACAGGTCAAGAGACTCGAGGACAGTACGGACAACCGTACCATCTGTAAAGGTGTAAAAGATCGAGGTTTTGCTGTGGCCTGCATCAGTGTATCTATTAAAGAGAGTATGTGAGAAATACACGCATGCTCAGTAATGAAGCGCAACGCCCTTTTGCTGAAATCACCCCTCTTCCTCCCTGCTTCTCATCCAGTATTAATGGCTGTTGTTTTTTTAATGAGAGAGAGTGGGTCCCTATGCTTCTGAAGGTTTTTTAGGGGGTGGTAAAGGGGGAGTAGAGTTCATCTCATCCGCGGGCTATGCTAGCTGTTGTGTGGACGCAGCAGGGTGGGCGTTTTGGCGGGAGCGAGGGGGGTTCGTGCTGTAATGGTTATGGGTCTCTTAGTAAATACACAGATACTCCGATCTGCTTCAAAGACCACATGCAGCTTCATATCTACTCTCTTTTTCTCATCATGTTCAACGGGGCTTGACAGTGCCACTGTTATACTGATAGATGGAAAATAGCCTTCCTCTTTGCCTACAGCTGAAAAAAAAATGAAACATTTGGGGGGCCTCGAACCTAAGATAAGTTTCATTTGCCAACTTACTAAAGCGGGCGACCTTACGTATTTACAATTTAATCAGAAACTGCCGAGCTGTGACCAGGAAGAGAGCGCTTGCTTTTATTTAATTTCTCTGTCCATATTGCTCGCTCTTTTCAGTCCCACTTCTTGTTTTGTGAGATTTAATAATGGAGGAGCGATTCGCCAGCTGTCATGGTCGCGGTCACTTCATAAAAATCAAATTGGAGGGAAAAAAGGGGGATGATGGTGAATGATGAGGGAATGAGAGGGGAGGAGGAAGAGGTAGAGATAGCTGGGGGAGGGAGATGGGATGATAGGCATCGCAAGGAACTTGATTTAGGACTCATCTGCCATCTTGCCTTGTGAAGATGGCGTTTTGTAGTTATAATGGCCTAAAATGGAGCATGAATGTAGATGACGGAGATCTGAGTGACGCCCGCAGGGTGGTTTAGATCGCTGTTATTTGTTCTGTTTATTCAGACGGTGTGTAAAGACATTTGGAGAAATGCAATTTTCCACCTGATAGACTACTGTTGCTTGGAAAGACAGGAAGATGAAGAGAAAATGTGCAATTTAAAAAAAGAAGAGGAAGACGAGGAAGAAAAACATTAATCATACATATTACAGCTCAGAAAATTGCTTCCTCCTTGCTTCAATCAAGTGAAAGGTATGGCGACAAAATTGAACAAAGATTTGGATGTCCATGAGAGTTATTTTTAGAATAAGTGATTACAGATTCACATGTAAGCTTTTGGAAATATAAGTTCTCAAAGCTAACATATTTAGCATGAATTTACCTACTTGGGTTTGTGAAACTCACAAGATCTATGGCAAGAATCCTCAAATATGGTCCAGAAGATCCACTTTCCTGCAGAGTTTCGCTCTAACCCTAATCAAACAGAGCTGGGCATGCTAATCAATAGCCATGTTTCCATCACCCTGTTTTTATGCGCTTTTACTCTCTTTTGAGGTGGTTTTTGAATTGTGCGAAAAATGGTTAGTGTGGACAATGGGAGCATGCACACCAAAAGTGGGACTGAATAACTTGACTAACCAGCGGATCGATCTCATTGCACGGTGTCTGAAATGTTATGGTCATTCTGAAATGCCTAAGCAAAGTCTGTTGTCAAAGTATTTCTCTGCAATTGTCTCCCAGAACTGTTTTACACTATACAGTGTTCCCAAATAGCTGGCATCCACCCCTGAAAGCAGTGACCACATTTGTTGTGTTTCACCTGATCTCTCTGAGTCACAAGTAATTTATTATATATGAAAATTATTATATTCAGTGGCTTCTCCTACTTTTCTTAGTGATATTTAGTGCCAGTCTACCAGGAAGTGACGATTTTGTTCTCTTTAAATAATTGGATGGAAACTGTGATTATTCGCGAATGTTTTATGCGATATTCCAATTTTCATATTCACTTCCATAACAAACATTTACAGATACAGTAATTTACTCACCCCCTTGTCATCCAAGATGTGTGTGTCTTCTTTTCTTCAGTCATAAAGAAATTATGTTTTTTCACATACCCTAAATGTATTGACCTGGATTACACAGAGGTTAAAAAGTATATACACTTTACATACCTACAATTGTACAGAATTTCTTTACGACTGAAGAAAAAGACAAACATCTTGGATGACAAGCGGGTGAGTAAATTATCTGTAAATGTTTGTTCTGGAAGTGAACTTCTCCTTTAAAATCGCAACTTCAAATGGAAACCTGGATAATGTCTTCAGGATCATTAGAAAATCACAGGTAGGTGAGTTTGATTAGGGTTGGGGCAAAGCTCTACAGCGCATTGGCCCTCCGGGCCAAGATTTGAGAAACCCTGATCTAAGGTCATGAAATTCAAATTGCTAAATTGAGGTTAACAGAGAGGAATTCATAAATTGGTGGACTTTAAAGCTAACAGAGAGAAGAAAACAGCAACAGATGGAGTTAAAGAAAGTAGAAACCCAACAAGTAAGAAAAAGAGAAAAGTAACAGCTTGCCTTCAGGATAAGCATCACCTCAAGCTGAGACGTCCAGCGAAGGCCTCGTGCTGAGCTGCATACTTGCGTATGTTTTATGTCTGGGTGTTTTAGCGTCCAGGTTTAAAGTGGACCGTAGTGCAACAAAGCTAATTTACTGCGAGAGCAACACACACTCTTACACACATACAACACCTCTGGCACCATGGCTGGACAAACATCTGGGCTCTCAAAACAACCACTCCACTGTGATTACATTGGCCTTCACCATCCTCATAAAAGCCCAGATGTCAAACACAGAGACCCTAACATCTGCTCCATAAACATCCCCATAATGTCTCCATAACGTCCTCCTGAAAGTCCTTCCACCCTACTGCACATCGGACTCATCTTCGCGCGTTCCAGTTGCCGTGGCATCTGCATTCAGAAGAGGTGCCATCCAGCTTGGCCCACAATGCCGCCTGTCCGTCTGTGCGGCCCATCTGTAAACGGGGGTTCCCCCTCCTTCCAGTTTCACACATAGACACACACTCAGCCGCTTGGGAAGGAGGGGTTTCCATTGGCATGAAGGGTGTTGCGACGGTGCCAGACACCGACAATGAGACGATGCTCCTGAAAACCAGCACGCGCCCATCTAACACATTTCTAGACTCGAACCGCCCAGTAAACCAACTCATTCGAGACGTATTAATATGCATACGCTAATTCATGAATATGTAAGGTTAATAGGCGGGGCTCCACGCTAATTCATTAATATGTAGGAGTTAATAGGCAGAGCACTGTGTTAATTGTATGCTGGATTCGATTTGCATTTGTGTATTAGGTTAGTTTGGCGCCTCGGACAGTGTTTTGCGTTTACTACAAACGCAAAGGAGTGCACATCTGGAAGCGCACTGCTAATAACCTTTCTGGAGCTTTTGATTTACGTAGATATTTCTCATCTTTGATGTGTGCAGGTACGATGACAGCGTTTTTGTGCCTCAAGTAGACTGCAAAAACCCTGCTGAGAATAGAGAGCACTTCAGAGATTATCAACTGAGTGGATTTGAGATTAGCCACAATCTTTTTATGTGCGGTTTTCCTCAGCGTTTTGCAAACGCGGGAGAAAATCTGGAGATGAATGAGGATATAAAGCAAGAACAAAGAGGAACCAGTCTAGTGCAAACATTTACCCGCTATTGAAACCACAACTGTACAAGATAAACATAAGCTAACAAAAACAATGGTAATTAGCATAATTGTGTTTTGTTTCTGTTCTGGATTTATATTGTTTACATGTACATGTTTCTGATTCAGCTTTTGAAATTCGGATCAGCGCAGAGAATAAATTACAGTGACTGGTTAATGAGGACGTGCGTCGAGGAGGGAAAGGAGAGGTGTGTCATATTTAGAGGGCAGAAAGAAAGAATTCTGACGCAGTGACACCAGGGACTGAAAGAAAGGAGGGATTCAGTCGGACGCTGTCATGCTCAATCATGTAGAATTCCTGTCAGCATTTGTCTCTCTGGAATAGCCGCACGTCTGTCTCAAACCTGCTATGGTTTGGAAGTCCTCACACTTTTACACACTGTTCTGCTATTAAAGGAGATGTCCATTTCCAGAACAACATTTTACAGATAATGTACTCACCCCCTTGTCATCCAAGACGTTCATGTCTCTCTTTCTTCAGTTGTAAAGAAATTGCGTTTTTTGAGGAAAACATTTCAGCATTTTTCTCCATATAATGGACTGGTATGGTGCCCCGAGTTTGAACTTCCAAAATGCAGTTTAAATGTGTCTTCAAACGATCCCAAATGCGGTTGTAAACGATCCCAGCCGAGGAAGAAGGGTCTTATTTAGCGAAACGATCGATTATTTTAATTTAAAAAAAATACAATTTAAATACTTATTAATCGCAAACGCGATTGATTGTCTTGTCTTGCTCTCCCTGAACTCGGTGTATTCTGATACAAGACAGTTTGGGTATGTCGAAAAACATATATTTTTTTCCTCAACTTAAAAAGTCATTTCAAAATCATCCTACATCGCTGCAGAAGTACTGACCCAGTCTTGGACATACAAAGAAGATCAAATACCCTTAACAGAAAAGGTAAAACAGCAATATAGGATGATTTTGAAGTTGAGGGAGGACATGAGATGGGAGTTTTTCAACATACCCTAACTGTCATGAACCGGAAGAAAACAGAGGTCGGGAAGAGCAAGACAAGACGAGCGTTTTACATTAAAAAGTATATAAATTGTATTATTATTATGAAAATAACCGATTGTTTTGCTAGATAAGACCCTTCTTCCTCGGCTGGGATCGTTTACAACCGCATCTGGGATCGTTTCAAGACGTATTCAATCTGCATTTTGGAAGTTCAAACTCGGGGCACCATATCAGTCCATTATATGGAGAAAAATCCTAAAATGTTTCCTCAAAAAACATAATTTCTTTACGACTGAAGAAAGACAGACATGAACATCTTGGATGACAAGGGGGTGAGTACATTATCTGTAAATTGTTGTTCTGGAAGTGGACTTTTCCATTAAGCTTCAGCTGTTTAAGGTAAATACATGGAATATTACAGAAATTACTGCTTTTATTTATAAGAATGCATTAAATTGATTAAAAGTGACATAAGACCAGAAATACTACTTAAGCATTAAATCAGCATATTAGAATGATTTCTGAAGGACCATGTGACACTGAAGACTAAAGAAATGGTTGTTATCCAGAGGTGCACATAAGTGGTGCAAGGTGCGACCCCCCCCAAAAAACCCCAAATGGTTGCATACCTAAATGGTTGTTGTGCTTTTAATGCTTTTTAGATCATCCAAATGTAAAACTGTAGAAGATTTCCTTTTGAAACAAAAGCATAAATACAGGTGATGCGCTGCCCGTTTCAGAGCGAAATGCAAAACTATGGAAGGCCAAATGGTTTAAAAACACTTGCATTTTAACATGATTATTTTTCAGTATTTCATTATTTATTTGTTGAGTTTTCATGCATAAACAACAGTATTTAATGCACAAAATACGTGTTTTTTTAACCATTTGGCCTTCCGTACAGTTTTCCGTTTCACTCTGAAACCAGCAATGCATCACCTAATATTTATGCTTTCGTTTCAAATGGAAATCTAATATGGTGTTACACTTGGACGATCTAAAACATGACTGTACAATAGCTGTCAACCATGTCGGTACGCAAATAAAAGGTCTGAACTTATTTACACAGTGTGTGTTTTTGTTCGTGCACCACTTATGTTTATAATGTCACGTTTGATCAATTTAATGCATTCTTGCTGAATAAAAGCATTCATTTATGCAATATTCTATTAAATATTACTATTTAATAGCACAGCAGTGTGAAGAAGTGTGAGGACTTTCAAACCATAACAGGTTCAAGACATGTATTTTACACATTGTTGACGTGTTAAAATTCATGCGTTGTTGACCCATTTGGCCTTCCATACAAAACATTCACTGATGCGCTTTTACTCAACTGTGCTAAATTTGCCAGCAACCCGCCAAAATAAAAGCGTGCTGATTTTAGGTTAAAAATGTTGAAAATTAATCTAAAAATAAAAGCAGAGTAAAAATATTTAAGACACATTTTTATTTTAACATATACTTTACACACACATTTTATTTTAAAATAAAATTTTATTTCTATATTATTTCTATATTTTAAATTGTATTTTATTTCATTATATACTTAATGGGTCATGCTATGTGCAGTGTGATCGCTAAACCAAGTGCCCTCATGAGAACCAGACTGATCTATCTGTTTATCCATCTATACTGCTTATTACTTTAAATTCTCTCTCACTTTCAATTTACCTATTAACTACTTCATACTTCTTAACTAGTTTACACTATTCCTCTGCTGCTTTGCTTAGATATTTCCTTCAGGAAATACAAATCTAATTTGAACTTATTACTTACTTCGCATTTCTAACTTCCATAAGAATCAAATTATCCCACACACAGCAAAACACATTCGCTAGCAGCTAAAAGACTGCCTTCTCGTTCACTCTTTCTTTGAAGGAATACATTTTTAATAGTTCTCATGTTAAAAAAATTAATGAAACTTGTCACCACCTGACAGCCGGCCCTAAATTCACTTATAAACAAGTAAATAAATCTGTGTCCTTATCGATTGCGCCGTTATTTATCCTCTCTCAATCACCAGAGTGACGTGAAGCGAAGGAAAGGCGAGAGAATGATGAGAAAGGCGAGAAATGTCCCTCCACACCTCCAGTCCTCCCTCCCTCCCTCATCCAGTATATCCCTAATGAGCATGTCACCAGCAGAACACATTTCATATTGTTTAATTGATCCCCTCATCCATCATGAGAAGATCCAATATGTGGCGCTTTTAATCTCCGTGGGCCTCTAATCATAACCGTAGCTCACAGACGCTCGCCCCGCACGTACTGTACTCATCAAAGAACGGAGAACGTGAAGGTCGACTGTTTCAGCACATGGATTGAAGCTCGATTTAGTGAGATGTGTAGCATTTTAGCAAGTTTCATAGACGTTCAAACAGTACAACCAGTTTTGGAGCAACAACTTCAGTAGCTTTCAGAAGTTAAACACATTTACACACAATGGTTGAGCCTGCTAAGTGTACGTTATCACACGGTGTAGTGGAGCTTCTCGTCCTGGACACATAGTCTGTTCTCTCCCTGTCAGGTTCACATAACCGATGGCCTCGCTAATGAAGGTTTACTAATTGATTGCGGAGAAAACAGCATATTACTCATGGAACAGTGGCGGGATCGAGGGACTAGCGGGACAGTTTGTCAATGCCTGCTGTTTTTTCATTGGCCGTTGAGCCATAAATGTCGTTGTGGTCGAATGGCATGTAAACACGTGAAGAAACTTGGATCCAACTTTAAAGCGCCTGCAACCGATCCTGATGTGAAAACACATTAAGCGAATTACTGAAAATTATCCAGAGTGGTGCAAACAAAGAGGGTTTCTCCACATAATTAACAGAGAAATTGAAAGCAATTCATTCGGAAAACGCTTCGAACGGGAACGACGACGACGGCGGCGTCTGGCTTTCTATTGTCTGTCACGAGCAGTCGCTCGCTGACCTGTTTTTCGCACAAAGCCGCTAATGTAAAAGAAGCTAACACGCGTGGGTAGGCGCTGCCTTTGATTAACTAATTATCAGACATTATCAAGACTAAACAGAATCCATTAACTGCTGGTCTGTTGTAGACATCCTCTCATTTCCCTCAGGAGCAACGAATGGCCCTCCCTGCTGCTAGATCGCTAACGTTACACACATACCTCTCCTATCAAATCTATAACAACTAATTCTTTTCTTTAATGAGCCTCTAATTGACTTTTGCTGGTCGAGGACAATCGGCAGCTTAAGGTCCCTTTTTAGATCATAACATAAACACACATTTACTCAGCTGTATATGACAACGTCCCATTGACTTCTATTGCTATCACATTAAGCTAACTGTAATTATGACAGACTAAACTGAATGCAAATCCCATCTACTCCACTGAAATACAACTTTCGGCATTTGTAACGGTAAATAAACAGATTATTTAGTCTATTCATGTGTTATTTTAGTATCAGTGACTCACTATATTCTTATTCTTATTATTAATTTTTTTGATATCATCTTCACTTTAAAGCGTTTTTTGCGCATTTCATTCATTTATTATTATTATTATCATTATTATTATTACTATTTATTTATTTTTTTAATATCATCTTCACTTTAACTTTAAAGTTTTAGTAATTTTGGTGTGTTTCAGTCATTATTTTTATTATTATTATTATTATTGTTATTATTATTTATAATATATATATATATATATATATATGTATATATATATATATATATATATATATATATATATATATATATATATATATATATATATATATATATATATATATATATATATATATATATATATATATATATATATATAATTTTTTTTTTTAATATTGTCTTCACTTTAACTTTAAAGTGATAGTAATTTTGGCATGTTTCATTCATTCATTCATTCATTATTATTATTATTATTTATTTATTTATTTTTATATCATCTTCACTTTAACTTTAAAGTTTTAGTAATTTTTGTGTGTTTCAGTCATTATTATTATTATTATTATTATTATTATTTTTTTAATATTGTCTTCTCTTTAACTTTAAAGTGTTAGTAATTTTGGCATGTTTCATTCATTCATTATTATTATTATTATTATTATTATTTTTAACATCATCTTCACTTTAACTTTAAAGTTTTAGTAATTTTGGTGTGTTTCAGTCATTATTATCATTATTATTATTATTTTTAACATCATCTTCACTTTAACTTTAAAGTTTTAGTAATTTTGGCATGTTTTATTCATTATTATTATTATTATTATTATTGTTATATATTTTTATTATTATTATTTTAATATTGTCTTCACTTTAACTTTAAAGCTTTAGTAATTTCGCTATGTTTCATTATTATTATTATTATTATTATTATTATTTATTTATTTTGCTTTTCAGTTTATGTTGATTTTATTTCAAGTAAAATTTTGTTCCAGATCTTTAAAAAAAAAAAAAAAAATCTCTCCACACACACACACACACACACACACACACAAATAAATAAATAAATAAATATATTATATATATATATATTACATATATACATATATACATACATAGTCTTTAATCTTTGTTACTTTTATTATTATTTTATAATTATTTATTATTTGGATAATGGATATTGTTAATATATAATGTATAATATATAATATAATGGATTTTGTTTATGGTTTTAGTTTTACTTAATGACACTAACCCTGATGCATCCTCAAAATGAGGATGTATTTGTTTGATGTAGTTAACTTAAACTGATATTTTCACCAATATTTGTCTCCAATGTGTTAATGTTCAAAATGTAAATGTTCTCTACACAATAGCTCAAGTAATAACATTAAAAACAAATGTTAACATTTCATTTTGCAATTTACACAATAAATTCAAGGTTACTTGCTGTTAACCTTGAACTCTCCACTAGGCCAAATCGGTTTTAACAGTCATTTTCAAACCAAATTGAAATTAAGAGCTCTCGCATGCTGTTCGCATGAATATTTATATGTAATATATGAGATTAAACATCTGACACAGTAGATTCAGTCGAATCAGAGCCACATTTCCTGCCAGTGCGTCACACAAATGATTGTCCCCAGGCACACTGGCAGGGTGGAACTATGGTCAGGGACGGATGATAATTTCATCAAATCATGACTTCAGGGAAGATGAATGAGTCTGTGTGCTTTATTTTAATATTTGATCGCAAATCTTCTTTTGTTATATCAATGATGTTTGTACATTAATTTATTTAAGGTTCTGAGTAAACTGGATTGGCCTATATGTAACATGAATCAAAATTTGAGCCACATAACCCTAAAAAAGGAATGTAATATAAAACCACACAGTAGGACAGCAAAAATCACACAAACACGCACTATTTGCGAGTCTATCCATGGGTAAGGTTAACAGACTCCCAGTGCCATTTATTGGTCGGTGTGTTTGTGAAACCATGCTCCGCTCTCCAGACCCCAGCTGCGGCGCGACGGCACAGCAGGTTGAAACAGGAGGGAAGAGAGAACGCAGAGTATTAAAGAAAAGAAAAGGTAGAAAGATCAGGCATGTTGTACCTCTAATTGAGTCCTTTGGGCCGTGCCTCCTCAGATCAGAGGCCTTGTTACAGGAATCCGGTTTCATGCTTTCTTAACAATGGGATTTGGAAGAAAGGGATTTATTGTCCTGGGGGACGCTCTTCTAACATCACTTCCATACTCCCCCTTCGCACACTTCTTATGTTTGTTATTCCTTTTTTGGCCTCCCCGTTGTCGTTCCTACGATTTAAATCCAATCATTTCAACAGGATAAACACCGGTGGTTAGCCTGTTAATGGCACGGGGACGAGATACAGAAACAAGGGCTTAGAGTAACGCAAGGGACCATACGAACAAAGAAGAAGAATCAAGGCGATTTGGAAAATGAACACTGATATTGTTAAGTCAACATCCAGACATTTAAAGGCATAGTTAACCAAAAATCTATTGTCGTCAATTACTCACCCTAATAATGCTCCATACCTGTATGCTTTATTTTCTATCGGACCCCAGTGACTTTCAGCGAAATAAAATAAAATAAAATAAAATAAAATAAAATAAAATAAAATAAAATAAAATAAAATAAAATAAAATAATTATATATACACTACCGTTCAAAAGTTTGGGGTCAGTACGTTTTTATTGTTTCTTTTTTTTTTTTTTTTTAAGAAATTAATACTTTTATTCACCAAGGATGTATTAAGTTAATAATTGAAAGTTTATTAAAAGTTAATAATAAATAATTTACATTGTTATAAAATATTTCTATTTTGAATAAACACTGTACTTTTTAAACTTGTTATTCATGAAAGAATCCTGAAAAAAAAAAATTACAGGTTCCAAAAAATATTTGGCAGCACAACTGTTGATATTATCCAACATTGATCATTCTAATAATAAATCTGCATATTAGAATGATTCTGAAAGATCATGTGACACTTAAGACTGGAGTAACAGCTGATAAAAATTCAGCTTTTCATCACAGGAATAAATTCTATTTTAAAGTATGTTAAGATAAAAAAACATTATTTTATATTGTAAAAACATTTTGCAATATTACTGTTTTTTTTTTAATCAAATAAATGCAGCCTTGATGAGCATAAGAGACTACTTTAAAGACTATTACAAGTCTTACTGACCCTAAAATATATATATATATATATATATATATATATATATATTTATTTATTTTTTTTTTTTTTTTTTGGTGGGTAAATCGCTTTTAAGACTTCAGGAAATTATGCCAAAAGCCTGACTTTCAAAATGTAATAAAATAAAATAAAATAACATAAAATAAAATAAAATAAAATAAAATAAAATAAAATATTTTTTGGTGGGTAAATTATCGCTTTTAATACTGGAAATTATGTTGATTATATGGATGCATTAAATGCATCAAATGCAAAATGAAATGATACATTTGTACAAAAGCCTGACTTTCAAAATGTAATAAATAAAATAAAATAAAATAAAATAAAATAAAATAAATAAAATAAAAAATAAATAAATAAATAAAAGAAAATATTTTTGGGTGGGTAAATTATCGCTTTTAAGACTGGAAATTATGTTGATTATATAGATGCATTAAATGCATCAAATGCTACACAAAATTATAAATTTGTACAAAAGCTTATTTCAGCCACAAAATAAAAATAATAAAAACATATATGAGACTTTTTATCTCATAATTTGCTCACAGTTGTCGGTTCATATCTCACAAGTTGGACTTTTTTTCTCAGAATTTTAAGTTTTTATCACAATTCTATCACAATTCACTAATCACAACGTGTATATCTAATAATTCCTCGAAATCCTAATTAAATTTTTCCTCAAAATCCTAATTAAAATTCCACAATGCAATCAAATCATATCCAGATGGATAAAAATCAACATTATTTCCTGCTTTATATTCTGAAATATGTCACATTACAATAAATGCAATTCCATTTTTTTCATCTTTAAAAGTTCAATAGTAAATACAAACAGTCGCAAGTTCATTTGTCAAAATGTAAATTATTTGATCAATGTAAATAAAAAAATATGTTTCTTAGGAAGTAGATTAATTCATAGCCCCAGTGTAAATACTCCATAAGTGTAGATGCATGGATAGCAACAGCGAGACTGGTGGGGAATTTAGTATTTGAAGAGCTGGAGGAAAAACAGTTTTCAATGCCTCGCAGTCTGGTGATGAAAGCATTCATTTTGTAATCAGCCTCACTGAGACTCTGAGGAGTCTGTATGTGTGTGTTTGTGAGGAAGCTTTGTTGAGCAGAATGGAAATGGCCCTGTGTTTTTAAAGAGTGGAGCTGAGTGACAGACCGACTCGTCTCTCAGGCCTCCAGCGACATTAAGACACGCAAACAAAAGTCCACGGCAAACACAGGGATTTAAAGCAGGCCGCGAGCTCTAAAGAGTAGCAGTTCATATATTAAAGGACACAGGGCTGTGATAACGCTGCCACTAAATGTATACACCAAACAAGGCTGTAATCACGGAAACTGTTGTGTACAGAATACCAGGAGACCCTGAGAGGAAGAAGAATAGAGATGGAGACAGACGGTCCCGGGTGTGTGATTGTCTCCTCAATCCAGGACGTTTCAAATTGCTGTTATATACTATTCAAATAACACACACACACAGTTGGAGACCAACTCCTTAGACACAGACGGACTCTATCCACCTGATGCCAGACGGTGGACCCGTGTGTGTGTACAAGTAAAGAAGATGAGAGGAGACACAAAGAACAGACAAAGCTCACTACGGGAGAGCTTCACACACACATATACGCAGAGAGACCAGCGTTGGAAAAAGCTTTAGCTGTTGATATCTTGTTTTAAAGAGACAGTACGCTCAAAACAAATAAATCGTTTTTTTAAAAATCTGCCCTCTTATACTTATGTCATTCAGTCTTTCAGCTTCTGCGAAACATATCTGATCCTAGACCACAAAACCAGGTCAATTTTTTGAAATTGAGATTTATACATAATCTGAAATCTGAATAAATTTCCATTGATGTATGGTTGGTTAGGATAGGACAATAGTTGGCTGAGATACAACCATTTGAAAATCTGAATCTGAGGGTACAAAAAAAAAAAAAAAAAATCTAAATATTGAGAAAATTGCCTTTAAAGTTGTCCAAATGAAGTTCTTAGAAATGCATAGTTTTTAAATATTTACAGTAGGAAATGTACAAAATATCACCATGGAACATGATCTTTTCTTAATATCATATTTATTATGATTTTTGGCATAAAATAAAAATCGCTAATTCTGACCCACACCCAAAAAAGGCATAAAAAACTTTAAAAAGTAAGTTAGGCAGCACGAACACTTATTTTTTAAGTTGAAAGAACTTTGGTTTTTTTTGTTTTGTTTTTTTACAGTGCTTACAATGCAATTTTGGCTATTGCTACAAGATACACATGCCACTTAAGACTGGTTTTGTGGTCCAGGCTCACATATATGAAGAATTTTTAGAGTGTCTGAACATGTTCAACATCAAAAAGGGCCATTTTTAACATAGAAAAAAGTAGAAATGGTGTGTGTAACATGTTTACTTAGACAACAGTTAAATGAGCAGTAAAAGGGCAAAATTTTTTTAACAAATAACTTAAGTTCCAATTAAAATTCTACTGAAAATGTGTAAAATACTTAAAAAGAGTTGAAATATAGTTCAAGGACAATTTTTATGGCACTTTTTGTTCAATTTGTGAGCATGAACGTCCCAGTCCCCATTCACTGTCATTGTATGGAATACAGCAGTCTGGACTTCCTGCTACATATGTCATTTTGGGTTCAGTTGCTTAGACATTAGGTTTTATTTTTTTTTAAATAAAAGAAAGTAGGTCATAAATCAATTTTTAGGTGAGTAAATCAATTTTTGGGCTCTTCAAAATAGACAAAGCACTATAAAAATACCATAAGCGTGTTAAGATGTATTTGAATGCAAGACAATGCAAGCAAAGTACAATCAGTTTTAATTAAAAAGCCACTGAATGGCTTTCAAAGACTTGAAATATAGCTCACAAATAATAGGGAACATGTTTATGCTTTTTTTGTCAATTACCAAGCAAGCCAGTCCCCATTTGCTGTTATTGTATGTAAAAGAGTACGTACTTAGGTTTTTTCGGGGGGGGGCGTTAAGTCTAGACAATATAAAATGTATTTCTGTCCCAGAACAAAGAAAGTCAGACAGGTTTGGAACAACATAAGGTTGACTGTGTGTTTTTTGGGTGAGCCGGCCCTTTAAATCCACTGCAATTCATGCTCACAATAAGAGCCACGGCGATGAACAGCACCTGTTCAAGTCACTGTCTCTTCAACTGCTGTATACACAATATCTTGGTTCCCCAGAGCCTAATCAAACAAGATTTGTTTTGGGACAGTGTGTGCGAATGTGTGTTTGTGTGTTTAACCTCACAGCACACATCAAACAAATGAACTCAACTGAATATTGCTGTAAAAGTATGTAGGTCAGAAGGAAGAAAGATGCCACTTTAGGGAACCGGCACAGCGCTCAACACACACACACACACACACACACACAGTTGCCTGGCAGCCACCTCTGGGGCCTAATAAAACAAACTGCAGTGATGGAGTGGTAATGAGAGTGGAGAGAGAGCGATGTGACAGGCTGCAAAAAGATACGGAAGTGTTTCTACACGGCACAATGCAATAATGAGACTTCAGTCGACATATCTGCACATAATGTCTCTGGCACACTTTGAGATATTAACGGACAGGTAGAGCAATCAAACAAATAAACATATCTGTCCTGAACGTGGTCCACAAACATGGTTTCACTACAGTAGCGTATTCAGTATGATGGTAAAGTACCACGGTGATGGTTATTGGTGGAGATATTTTCGGCTTAACAGGGGTTCATTTTGGCAACTCAACAGAATATTAAGTGTCTTTGTGTGTGTTTATTTGGCAGGTTTGGAGCATTTGCTTAAGTAGACGCAAAATAAATATGCAGGTATTAGTTCTGGCTTCGTAGCCAATCAGAATAAGCTTCTTTAGTTCAAGCAGCCGAACAAACCCATTTGACACCGTTCACCACACACACACACGGCACAGCCATGGACATGCATACAAATGCAACTTCATGAAAGTGCTAGTGTGGAAATTCACATTGTCTAAAAATAAACAGAAGTAAACACACTGGGCCACATGCAGGCTTGCACAGACTCTAAGATCTTTGCAATGATGTAATATTAGAGCTTCAGATGTATATGTGGGAGAGTTGAGCTAATATGACCTATATTATCCATCCCTTCTGAGGGGAACTGACCCCTAAACGACCCCTGGATCAATCAATGCAATCATCCTCACATCACTGACGCACCGAACGCATAAATATTCTATCATTCTACCGATCTCTCGCTCTTCATCTCTGTCTCTTGTCACTGTGTAAACGGCATCTCTCTTTCTGTCAGTTCATTTTCCTGACCCCTGAATGTATGCTGGCGTTCAAAGGTTTGGGGTCAGTAAAATTAATTATTTATTTATTTCTATTGCAAATACTATTGATCAAAGAATCCTGTATTACAGTTTCTTCGAAAATATTAAGCAACACAACTGTTTTTAACATTGATTATTATAAGAATTGTTTTAAGCAGCAAATCAGCATATTAGAATGGTTTCTGAAGGATCATGTGACACTAAACACCAAAGTAATGGCTGACAATTTGTGCAAGTGAATATTTAAGGGTGTATTTCATAATTTCTGGGGCAGAATTTTAGGGAATAAAAAGCGTTTTTTTTTTTTTACATATAATCCTAATGGATTCAGAGGACTTGCATTTTGTTTTGTTTTTTCATAGCTCTGGTGATCATTGTATGAAAGCCTGTTTCCGCCATTGAATACGAAAAAAAAAGTTCATTGTATCATTGCTTGACACAAACTCGCATTCTGAATTTTTTTCTCAGATTTGTGAGATATAAACTTCATAAAGTCAGAATTGCAAGATATAAATCCACAATTCTGAGAAAATAAAATTGTGAGTCTAGAGCTGCAAAACGATTAATCGCAATTAGTCGCGATTAATCGATTCAACATAAAAGTTTGTTTGCATATTATGTGTGTGTACTGTGTATATTTATTATCTATATTTAAATACACACATACGTATATATTTTAAAGATATTTGTATGTATTTGCATGTAAACACATATGTTTATACATATAAATATATTTTAAAATAAAACCTTTTTCCTTAATATATACATGTATGTGTGTGTATTTATATATATAATAAATATACACAGTACACACATACACATATAGTAT
This sequence comes from Labeo rohita, assembly GCF_022985175.1. Classification (NCBI taxonomy): domain Eukaryota; kingdom Metazoa; phylum Chordata; class Actinopteri; order Cypriniformes; family Cyprinidae; genus Labeo; species Labeo rohita. Next base: position 32,719,527 of record NC_066883.1, on the reverse strand, counting down.
GTAAACGAACTTTTATTTTTAATCGATTAATCGCAACTAATCATTTTGCAGGTCTATGTGAGTTTATATCTCGCAATTTTGAGAAAAAAAGTCAAACATTTCTTGTTAGAAAAAAAAAGTCATATTTGTGAGATAAAAAGTTGCAATTATGTTTATTAGTTTTTATTAAGTGGTGAAAACAAGCTTCCATCTCATTGACTTCCATTGTATGGACAAAGAGTTGACAGGAAATCCAGTTAAAAAAAAAAAACATTTTTGCTGAGCAAAAAAATATACAAGTGTCAAGTAACAAAATTTGGGTTAATATTAATTTTTTTGGACAAACTGTCCCTTTAGACAACCGGTAAGTTTTAAAAAATGAGAAATGCAGGTAGGAAGCCATATTATGAGACAGGAAGAGAGAAAGCAAGAGCTAAGCGGCCAGCAGAACACTGTGAGCGTAACCCTTCATGCCTCTAGGGCTTTGACCTGCCCCAATTAGACATAAAGTGACAGTGTGTCTGTGTGCCCCTGACACAACCGGACCGGTCTGAATGCTAACGGCTCCAGGACCCCCGCATCCCCCCGTCCCTGCTTGCTTCTGCCCCTCATTCTCCAGTGATAACCCATTGTGTAAAGGGGGGCGTTTGACTCTGACAGCACTGTCATGGCCGGCCAATTCTCTGACATTTGAGCCTGTCAAGAGTTGCCACGGTGACCTGGCAAATCCATTGACCCCTTCTGGCCCCATGCGGATGGGGGACTTTGGTGTGGCGTGGCAAGATGTGTAAGGGGTTCTTGTCCCAGACCATAGAGAGGAGGTCACAGTGGGGCACAAGTTCATTTCCAGTTGTCATAAGCTCTTAGGTCTGTTTATATGGGGCTAGACAAACATGTGGGGGGTGAATAATAAAGAAAAGTGAAGAGCGAAGGATAGAGAGCGGGAAGGAGAAGTGCGAGGAGAGTTGTGGCGGGCACCAGGATGCCAGCTGTCAGGACACGAGGCTGCTGCATCCATTAACATGATGGAGACGCTCTCTTTTGTCAAAGACACACACACTCCATCACATGGTCATGCACTTAAACACACAAAATCTCAGCCACATTGCAATATATGTGTAATTTTCACTCGCCATTAAGACTAGATTTATGCCTACAATAAAAAGTATAAACCTTAAATTAGGGTACAGTATATTTTCTAAAAACAAGTCTTAATACATTTAGCAAATTTGCATTGCAAGTAAATTTAACAAAAAATAAATCTAAAATATTGAAGACGACATATTTCCAATGCATTTGTATACACTACAAAGGAAACACATAGGTGTCTCTCTTGCTCTCTCTTTCTCTCTCTAACCCCATTTCCCATTCGTGGCACCGCTCAGGACCTGGGAACAGCCGGCTGGAAACAGGCACCACTGCTGTCAGGTTCAGAAAACATCAGACCTCACTTATCCATCCTGACAGATTACTCTCAACTGAATGGATGCCTGCAATAAAACCCCGCCTTCGAGCCTCATTCTGATTCGTGCCCTCACTTGTCAATCATGTAATCCTCGATATCCCTGGTTAATGTATATGGATAATGTTCCTTAATGTTTCTTAAGTGTGTAAACACTCTAATGCTATCGATTTACTTTGTTAGAGTGACCTGAAATGGAATTTTAGAGCATGACAGGATCAAACAGGATCTGTCTGAAAGTCATTATTTTTCCAGTTTCGTTTAATGCTGCTAATGGCGTAAAAATGACACACTGTGGATTCAATTCAAACATAAAATTGAAATGAGAAAGTTTGAGTAGATAACAAATGGAGAATTATGGATAAAACCAGTCCATGATAATCAAACACTTTGGACTCAGCAGTCCGCCTGCAATGTTGAGTTATTTGTGGATTGCTTACACTTATCCGGCACTTTCTGCCCAGCGTGAGGTTTCTGCGGAAAGGCAGCGGGGGATCAGGTTCCGCACCGGGCCAACGTCTGTCACTCCGGGCTGGCCGGCTCCACTTCCCTGATCCAAGAAGATTCACCCAAGCAGCGGGTGGTTGGAGTATCATCTCTCCTAGCAGCTGAGACCCAAAGAATCGCTGCCACTTTGGGATGGAGCGACGACAGCAGAGAATGATGGAGGGAAGGGAGGTGGAGACTGGAGCACAGCAGGGGGGCGGGGCTCAGCCAGCTTGACGGCTGCCAGTCAAAGAAAGTTAATGACAGCACAATGCTGGCACCGCCCCCTCCTCACGTTTCCTCCAAACTGCCTGCCAGGCTGCCGAAAGAGGCGTCTGGTCCTGGAAAGAGGAGTGTTGAGAGGAAAAAGGGGGAAGTCGGAGTGTGGATTTTGCCTGAGGTGTGTGGACTGGGAATATTTATGATAATCAACACCCGGGTTGGCACCGTCGGGCGAGCTGGAGATTCACTGTATCCATTCGACATCCCCCACCATCACATCCTTAATCGAGTCAAGTGACTTATTAAAGCGTATGGGCAACGTGGGGCTAATTTCATTAGCTTCCTGCCGAGGCCCCGGTATCTGATTTGTGTGCGCCTTGAGGGGGGAGGGGTCGGGTTCAAAGATTGAGGAGGAATGGTTATCTTCTGTGGACCGTTAGAGACACGGCAATCAGCGGAGGAGGCGGCGAGGGAGGGATGACAGAAAAGGAGGGTGTACAGGATGTGAGAAAGCAAGAGGAGGGTTCTGGTGATTAGGACAGACTGTCAAATACTTCTAGGGATATATATTGAAATATTGGCCAATGCAATAATTTACATTTATGTATGCTTTTAGTGACTTACAGTACTTTGTGCTCAAGATACACAATCAGTTCAGTCACTCCCTGGAATTTGAACCCATGACCCATGAGTTGTTGGTACTACCCAAGATTTCCATTAACATTATGTATCAGTATGTAAAATCACATGGAATTTTTTCTATCTTTATATCTACATATCTATATCTATCTATATTTGTCAGTTATTTATCAGCAAATGTCATGGGTTAAACTGACAAAATGTTTAACTTGAATGCAGCCAAGTTAGTCTGAACAAAGCATCTGCCATAAGCATACATGTAACAAAAACAAAACAAAACGAAACAAAAAGCAAACAAAGCAAAACAAAACAAAAAAAAGCAAAGTGAAAAAAGCAAAGCAGAGCAAAGCAAAACAAAACAAAAAAGCAAAACAAAGCAAAGCAGAGCAAAGCAAAACAGAAAACAAAGCAAAGCAAAGCGAAACAAAACAACAATTGCTATTTGTATTGGCCAAAATTGATCAGAGCTTCCCTAGTATCAATCGATCAATCGTCAATCGATTTCCTTTTTCAACTAATAAAAAGCTAAGCAAAACAAAAAACAAAACAAAACAAAAATCTAAGCAGAGCAGAGCAGAGAAAAACACACACAAAAAAACTAAGCAAAACAAAAAGCAAAGCTAAACAAAACACAACACAACACAACACAACACAACACAACACAACACAACAAAACAGTTGAAAATTGATCAAAGCTTCCCTAGTATCAACCGATTTTCTTTTTCAACTAACAAAAAAACTAAGCAAAACAAAACAAAACAAACAAAAATCAAAGCAAAGCAAACAGCAAAAGAAAACAAATAGCAAAGCAGAGCAAAACAAAAACAACCTGCTATCAGTATTGGCCAAAATTGACCAGAGCATCCCTAATATCAACCGATTTCCTTTTTCAACTACAACGAAAGCTGCTTGATGTTTACAAAACCTGAATTCCACTGTATCACCCACAACCAGACCTGCGTTCTCCCTCTAGTCTATTAGCAAAGGTTCAATACCAGGTCAATCAATGGTCCATCGGAGGTCATTTCCAGCGAATGACCTCCTATCTGCTGCCACGTTTGAGAATCTCCTGCTATCAAGCCACTACACTGGCCTTTCCACGAATCCTCAATGACTGTCCATTCAGAGAGGGCCAATCTGAAACCCGGCTTACCACACAACACATGCTTTACACTGCAGAGATAAGCATTGTGTTTGGGATTAAAGGCTCGGCTACAGGAAATCATTATCGGACTGTTCTTATTTCTCTAGTTTGGTTGAGAGCGTCCAAACAGTACGGGGCCGTTCAATGTGATGTTGTACAGCACTAAAGCAGACTTTAAGAACTCAGACGTTATCCACCTGCTGGAAGAATGACTGGGTTTTGAATCACACAATGCCACATGCAGTAGATTTCATTTTGCATAACGTTTGCAATTTGTTTTGCATGGAGTCTAAAGCTAAATTACAGTTTGAATACATCTGGGTGGTTGTCTCCAACTAAACCAACATCTATATGCAGAATTATAGGGTCCAAATATGTTCTTTGTGCATATATCACTCCCTAAATTACAGATTCTATATGATAGCACATATGTGAATCTCCAGTTGAATTACAGAGTCTATATGTGTGCAATTACTGGTGTTAACGGAGCACTAATGTGCAGCATGCTTCCCTGCAGTGCTTGTTCTGTTATAAAGAGCCAAATCAATATTCATAATGTGTCAGAGAATTTATTTTCCTCTTGGTGGAAAAAAAATCTGATAGGATCTTAAAATAAAATGGCAAGGAAGAATGAGTTTTAAAGTATGCAATTAATGCATTAGGCTGGCACATATGGAGCAATTCAACGACTCTCACTTGGTGCACTGTGGGAGTTATGTTTTGCCTGAGTCTCATTTAGGTCACCTGCATATTTAGACGTCAGCAAGAATGTATAACCTCTAGAAACACAAATCTAAATACCCAGGCCTGTATTCACTATGTAAACATGCAGCTAGTGTCTAAATACAATGAAGATTTATGCAGATGAGAATCTGAAGGAGTTCATTTTTCATAGTCTTCTAGAAATGCATAATTCATCCTCTCCTTACCCACACACAGTAGATATATGGAGCCGGGAGCAAGAGACTATTAATGTTTCTTAAAGATCGAGGGATTCAAATGCATCAGCTTGTCAATCACACACACACGCAAAATGCACTCACAAGGTGATCGCTCACTGTCATCTGCTTTCATTTCCTGTGTAGGTCAGTAATCTGATATTAAACCATCCAAAGACATCCTCTCACACACCACACCAGGATGAAACACTGTTGATCTCAACAATAACATAAAACAAACGCCACAACTGAGCATTAAATAAATGCATTTAACCCTTGATAACAATGTGGCAGACAAATTAAAGTGATTGATCTTGACAATTTAGCAGCTTTCATCTTGGAAAGTGGACCGCCTGGCGCTTTACAGTAGGACATAACGAATGAAATGTGTGTGTCCCCTCGTAACTAGGCCCTCTAGGCGCACGGCTGAATATTGGATACTCTGATCAGGTTAAAGCTGTGAAAAATGTGAGTGATTATTCTCATAAAGGTTGTGTTTCAAAACTATAGACGCTATAGGAAAACCAGACCATGTAAAAATCATAAGGAAAATTATCAGGGGAAAAACACGAGGAAAGAGCTCAGTGAAAAGTTTTCATTCAGGAAAACCTCCAGTGAACATCCAAGAAAATAGACCTAGTGAAAATCATGAGGAAAACTTCCAATGGGAATCTACTGTATATGGAAAGCCTCCAGTGGAAATCTACAAAAAATACCTAGTAAAAATCACGGGGAAAACCTCCAGTGAAAATCCAAGAGAAAATGCCTAGTAAAATAATGAGGAAAATCTCCAGTAAGAAACTATGAGGAAAACCTCCAGTGAAAAACCATGAGAATGTACCTACTAAAAATCATGAGGAAAACCTCCAGTAAAAATCCAGGAGAAAAGACGTAATAAAAATCAACAGGAAAACCCTCCAGTGAAAACTATATGGACAACCTATAATGAAAATCTACAAGAAAAGGCCTAGTAAAAATCATGAGGAAAACCTCCAGTAAAAATCAATGAGAAAGTACCAAGTAAAAATCTGGAGAAAACCTCCAGTAAAAATCCAAGAGAATAGATGTAATAAAAATCAACAGGAAAACCCTCCAGTGAAAACTATATGGATAACCTACAGTAAAAATCCACAAGAAAGGGCCTAGTAAAAATCATGAGGAAAACCTCCAGCAAAAAACTATGAGGGAAATCTCTAATGAAAAACCATGAGAAAGTAAAAACAGTAAAAATCATGAGGAAAACATCCAGTAAAACCCCAAAAAGAAAAGCTCTTAAAAATCATCAGGAAAACCCTCCAGTGAAAAAGTATTTGGACAACCTGCAGTGAAAATGTGACTGGAAATTGTTGTGATTATTATTTTGTATGATTATTTTACTTCCTTTTATGTAAAGCACTTTGAATTACCATTGTGTATGAAATGTGCTATATAAATAAACGTGCCTTGCCTTGAAAATCCACAAAAAAGACCTAGTAGAAGGAGGAAAACATCATGAGGAAAACCTCCAGTAAGGAACTATGAGGAAAACCTCCAGTGAAAACCTCTAGTAAAAATCAATGAGAAAATACCTAGTAAAAATCTTGAGGAAAACATCCAGTAAAAATCCAAGAGAAAAGACCTAATAAAAATTGTCAGGAAAACCCTCCAGTGAAAAACTATATGGACAACCTACAGTGAAAATCCACAAGAAAACACCTAGTAAAAATCCTGAGGAAAACGTCCTCAATACCTTAATGTCAACATGATCTAGACATATTACTAATCACAGGAAAAAAAAATATTATGGGCATTTTACTTACTTGAATGTTGATTTATTCAGTCCAGAAAAACAAAATGTGTTTCAAGGGAAGTTCGCAGGTTGTGTAACTTCATGTCCAAGTAAATAGGCTTATTTTTAAAATCTAGCATCGAACTGCACTGGAAGGCTGATCAATAAGACCTATTAATTGGGTAAAAAAAAATGAGCAGGGTTTCTTTTAGTCAAGCTACAAATGATGTTGTAATATTACAACAGTAGGCCTTACAGGGTTAAGAAACTATAAGGAACGTCTCCAATGAAAACCAAATTGGGAAAACCTCCAATGATAATACCTAATACAAATACTGAGGTAAAACCTTCAGTAACTTTAATAAACAAATCATGAGGAAAACCTCCCATAAATAACCTCGTAGAAACTACTAGTCAAAAATCCTAAAGAAAACCTCCAGTGAAGAAAGAACCCCAATGAAACCCCAATGGACCATCACACTGAAATTCACATTTGTGCCCACTACAAATGCAAACACACACACATAACCTTATATAGGCACCGGTATGTACACACACAGACGTACGCACGCCTCCAAATAATAGTTTTGCCCTGAACGGTGTAGAGCACAGTAGAGCAGTGAAGAACAGTCTGTAGATAAGACTCTATTTTGCATTTGAATGGAGCAGTTCTGATTTCTATGCACTTGGCCTTTAGCCACACTACTATATGTGTGTGTGCATGCCCAGAAGATCCATGTGTCCCTCTGCCTCTCGTTTTCAAGTTTATAAGTGCTGTGTGTGTGTTTGCATGTCTATCAGTCCATCTGTTTGTCTCGTTCCCTTGCTAGTAAGAGCGATTTTACCAACCCAAACAGATGAACTAGAGATCACGGCCTAAATAAACTCAATATTCACACATGCATGATGATACAATCTGCATATCTTGGTAAAATAACAAGTGGCTAAAAACCATCTTTATAGGGGATGCTCATCGCAGGTTATCAAAACACTTTAAAGGGATAGCTCACCCAAAAATGAAGCTACAATAACACATGTCCTTACTACCTTTCTGGGCCTTGAACGTGCTAGTTCCATTGCTGTCTATGCAGCAGAAAGCTTATGGATTTCATCAAAAATATTTTAATTTGTGCTCTGAAGATGAACGAAGATCTTACAGATTTGGAACGACATGGGAGAGTAAATAATGACAGAATTTTCATTTTTGCGTGAATTATCCATTTAAGATCTCATGATTATGATAGCACACCTAACTCATTAATATACGACTACTCACGTATACATTTCACATACATCGACAGACAGCAACTCGGCCGGCCTGGATGAATTATAATGTGACTTATTCCAGGGGAGGTTTGCCAATAAAAACAAATGACATTTACATATAAAAATGTCTTAAAGAAACAGTACCAAATTTTAAGGGTCAGAGAAAAGGTTAAAACTGGTCATGAATAACAAAATCAGGATAAGATTTAGTGCAAGAAGCCTTGAAAAAATATGGACGTGTCCCAACTGTGCACTTCATGTGAAACTACAGTCCCATGGCCTTCATCCGTGAAGTCCATGAGATCATGGGGTGTCCCATTCATCATTTTAGTTTTCAGAAGGTTGCTCACAGGGCCACAACACTTGGAGAGGACCTGAAGGGACCTGAAGAGATCCCTTTTGGAATAAGTTTATGGAAAAAAGTCTAGATATATAGTAGATTATAACCGTTCCCATCACAATTTTCTGATAGGTAGAGATTTCTTTGCAGAATCATGGGTGATGTAGTTTTTTTTATTTATTTTTTTACCAGGAAAGTTGAAATAATGCACACTGATGCAGTGTTGCCAAGTTTGTGGTTTTCCTGTAAAAAACGACTGTGAATTTAACAGTAAAAAAACTGTAAAAATGCTACAGTAAAAACCTGTTAAATGGTTAACAGTGAGTTCCCTTACTAAATACAGTGAAAAACTACATTGGACATTGCATGCAATTTTACGGTAGCATACCGTTTTCGAAAGTAAAAAAAGAACGTAAAATTTACAGTGAATAACCGTAAATTGACATTCCCAGAATTCTCGGTGTTACATTTTTTTTAAAGTTTATATTTTTTTGTTGAAATAACTGTTTCTTCTTAGTTTTTTCTTATTATTTTTGTACATTACGGTTGTGCATTTAATGTTGTTAAATTGATATTTATTGCATTATTTCAGTTTATGTGTGTCTGTAAAACTTAAAACGTTGCTACCGTATTTCTATGGTAAAATTCTGGCAACCAAAGCTGACATTTTTTCACTGTAAATTTTACAGATTTTTTTTTTTTACAGTGTACTTTTGGGCTAGTTTTGAGTAGCAATTGAGCATGTTTTGTGAAAACCTGGCAATGGCTCCAACTCTAAACTAAGAGTTTATAAGTTATTGTTAACAATCATTTCCCCTATGGAGAAAAGAAATGGTATTTTTACTTCCGGCACCCTACTGTTGCGCTCTATAAGTTCCCTTAAAAGCAAGCAAACAGGCAATTAGCGCAAAACACAGCTGATGAAGAAATAAAAACAAGGGCAGAGGTCTTCACCGCTGACAAATTTTCTCATTGACACCCTCCCGGTGCCGCAGCACAGACCGAGCGGCCAGCGGCCAACTCCAGCTGTTCTTTAGATCACACTCATAAACTCCCAAGCCTTGTGAAGGACCCCACACCGCCTATCAATTTCAAACACCAGCAGGAAGGAGACAAGGGACAGGAGGGGGCTCGGATTTCATCCCCCCGACATACGCTGCAGTACAGGAAGCTTAGGTTACCGTCCCTCCTCTTCGCCGCAGCTGTCCAGCGCGGCAGTAGGAACTCACACTCCCAGAGTAACAAGAGTCAAACTCAATAACGGCACGGATAACACCACATGGTCACAACAGCATTGCGCGCACTATTAGTCCTGCACCAGAGTTTGAGAAAAGCATGCTAAAGCTGGTACAATCTAAATGCCAGTTTCAAAGACGACGGACATCTTCAGGCAGCCAGCTTGATTGAGTTGTGTTGTAGGTGACCAGAGTGCAAGGTTCAAAAACACATCATCCATCAGAGCGACGGGAAGCGTTCTCTGATGATGACACTCCACCGAAACAGGGCTGCGGTTTGTACAGGGTGTGTGTGTGTGTTCATGCGCGAGAGTTTGCACCATCAGCACTCAGCACTGGCACTTTTTTTTTCTTCGAGAAAATAACAGATTGTTCGCTTCAACAGAGAGCTGAATCAATTTCCTCTGTCCTCAGTTAAGGGCGGAGCTGAATTTGCGCTCACACACGCATATGATGGATTACAGGCCTTGGTGGAGGTCCCAGGAGGCTTTGCTTCAGGGGTTACGGGTAGACAGCAGTGGCGCATTCGCAGGGTGAGGGGTATCTGCTTTGCGTAGAGAGTCGAAAGTTAAGGAATTACGATGGAGGGGTCTGACGGGTCTTTAAGGGTCATCGGATTCAATCCCCTGCAGAAGACTGTCAGAATAAAGAGAATCAACTCTGGTTAGATGTTTTTGTTCTACCTGACGAGGAACCGCAGAGGAACCTGCGGCAGGCGAGTATCTGGCACAGTACAGGGACGCAAACATGGTTTGGGAATACAGATTGAAGTCAATAGTCTGGACTTTTATTGGATTTAAATGACCATTCGGAATGATTCGCCATAGCTTCTGGCTCTTTTTGATGGCGGGCAATCATGTAATGGAGTTTTAAGTAGTTTAGGGTCATACAGACCACACTGAATCAATGTAACACACATACACACACACATACACAGAGATTAGCAGAGCTGCATGTATAAAAACACGCCAGTGGTTAGGAAGAGAAAACAAGATGACAGATAAACACATCCTCATACCAACAAAAAGCAAATGACAGTGCTTGGACTGTGAGAAAACAATCTGTTTTGTATTTTTATATCTCTGCTGTGCCATTCAGATCAAGTATAGGATCTGACTGGATACAGACACAACAAACTGAACAAAGCAGAAACATTTGTTTACTCAAAAAAAGAAAAGACGTTAAATCCTTTCTGCTAATCCACAATGACCATCTGATCATAATGTACTCTGTTTTACGTAAATCCATTCAGCTGTACCTCTCTGAAAGCCACTGAGAGCAACTGTGCAGATTTCTGGCTTATTCTAATGTAATTTATTTATTTAATTATTTTTTGTTAAAACAGGGTAAAAGAAAAGAAAAGAAAAGAAAAGAATAATAATAATAATATTAAAAAAATAAATAAATAAAATAACAATAGTCAAATCCAAAATACCACATTTGACCCATTTTGGGAAAAAAAAAAAAAAAAAAAAAAAAAAATCGCTTAAAAAAAACACCAATGAATGAATGAATGAATGAATGAATAATAATAATAATAATAATAATAAATAAATAAATAAATACTGGCTAATTAAAAATACTGGCTAAATATAAAAAATATTTTTTTTAAAAAAAAGAAAGCTTCTTTTTTTAAAGCAGGGGAATAAAATAAAAAATAAAAAAATAAAATAAAATAAAATAAAATAAAATAAAATAAATAGTCAAATCAAAAATACCATTCTTGACCTATTTTCAGTTTGGAACAAAAAATAAATAAATTATCACCAAAATGAATGAATGAATGAATACTGGCTTATTCTAATATATATTTTTCAAAAATGATTTTTAAAAAAATAGATTTAAATAATAAAGTAGTCAAATCCAAAATACCATTTTGAATTTGAAAAAAAAAAGAAAAAAAAAAAATCAAAAAAAAATAAAATAAAATAAAATAAAATAAAATAAAATAAAATAACAGTCAAATCTAAAATACCATTCCTGACCTGAAAATACAATAAAAATACTAAAAGTCACCAAAAAAATATACACTTATATAACTACACAGTTATATAATCATTATGTCAACAACGTCAGATAAATATTTACATCCTACTGAGTAGTTGTGCTTCTCACTTTTGTTATAACTCAAAACCGGTCAGAGATCCGGCCTGGCTGGTCATGAACATGCTCCAACATAACACTGAATAAAGCTGTAGCTCGGATCCATTTTCAGGTCATTTGCCAACCCTTGTTCTTTCCCCCATAATTTTTCCACTGTCCTGTCAAAAATTGAGGCAAAATCCCATAAAATAAAATGTAAAAACTTTATCACTCACAAGGGGACAAGAGTGAGCTAACAAAAGTCTGTAAGAAAGAGAGAAAAAGATAGATTGAGAAAGGTCAGTGTGTGCGTGAATATACCGTGTGTGTGTGTGTGTGTGTGTGTGTATTTCTAAGGTTCCATGGGACCGATGATTTATCTCCTTTCCAGAGGGCTTCCTCCACATATACATGCAATGAAGAATCGTTTAATATCATCTGCCCAGCTGACCGATTAGTCTCGCACACACTTAGATGTGACCATAAGATATGCTTCCGAATCTGCATGGCTCCATCTCACCGCAGCCGGCGTGTACGTGTGTGTAACGCAACATGCTGCTGATAAGGAGGTTGGTCTTTATGGTGTGGGCGCTGACTCCAGCACTGTAGATATACAACGCTGACACATTCAATCAGGGATTTTATTTCTTTCTCCTTTATCACAGACTAGAGATCCGTTCTTCTTCCACCTCTCCGCCGGCACCTCACCCTCCCTCCCTCTTATCAGAAACCAACATTCCCTGTGGGCCGCGGATGCATCCTGACATCCATCTGCTTTCAACTTAATCACCAACCCCTAGAACCTGCAGAATCCGGATTCAGGGATAACTCGCACGTGGGTCAGAGGACCCAGACAGACACTGACATTTACAATCAGGCGGATGAGGTGAGTGTGTGTTTGATTAATTCACTCACACACGCTCACTTGTCCACCGGATGAGATGTTAAAAGTCAGATGGGCGTTTGTAGTCTAGATGTTAGGAATGGGTGGTGTGATGGCATACACCACACTACAGCAAAACTGTGCCAACCTGTGGAAATTTTGCTATACTGTTTGTGGGAAGGGCAGTTTTATGTTATTTACATGCGACTAAAAAAAATAATGATGAGAAAATATAGAGTGTAACATGGTAGATATATATATTTTTTAAAGCAGGGGAAAATAAAAAAAATACCAATCTTGAGTTTGGAAAAAACACCAAAAATATAACTACTATTCTATTCTATAATAAAAAAATAAAACAAGATAAAAGTATAATAATATAATATAATATAATATAATATAATATAATATAATATAATATAATATAATATCAATCTTGACCTATTTCCAGTTTGGAAAAAACACCAAAAATATTACTGGCCAATTCTGTTCTATTCTATTCTATTCTATTCTAAAATAAAATACCAATCTGTACCTATTTTCATTTGGAAAAAAAAATGGCAAAAAAATATAACTACTGGCCTTTTCTATTCTGTTCTGTTCTGTTCTGTTCTATTCTGTTCTATTCTATAATAAAATAAAATAAAATAAAATAAAATAAAATAAAATGACAGATTTGTATATTGCAACTTTATGACTCTTAAAGTCTGACTTTAAAGTAGTAAAGCTATAACAAAAATGATTATTAAATATTACAATTATTTTGCTAATTATTTTATAGCATAAATAATTTATTAATTATATCATATATTATTATTATTATTATTATTATTAATAATAATTACTTTATAGTATAATTAATTATATTATTTTATAATCATTAAAATATCTGTTTCCTTATTATATATATAATAAACTAATCATAAACTTTCGAATGGTATTGTTACCACAATCTAAAATTACTCATTATATATATATATATATATATATATATATATATACAATATATTGTTCATGCCATCCACTCCTTCCAGCTGTGTCCAATTATTTCCATCCTTTTTATTAGATTTTACCGATGCCGGACACACAGTCAAACAGCTTGAGATGCATCAGAAAAGCTTAACACAAGAAAGCACCATTTTCCCACTAATTACTTCATCTTACCACTTCCAAATGCTGCCTAACGATACTCTTAATTGCTGAAGTGCCACGCTGAAGCGTATCAAAAGAACCTTTTCAAACACGCCAGCCAATCCCAGGCTGGTGGCCTTTTAACAAACCGGCAACGACATCTGTTTCACCCTTCCCCTAATTTGCATACTTTTTAAAGGTTACAAGTGAACGAAACAGCACTTTTTGTCGCCAAAACCCAAAGTACATGCACACTTTCACATAGTTATTAGTGCAGACCATTAGCAGACACAAACACGCACACATTCACACCTTATACGCTTAATTAATGCCCCCGTGTTCAACAAGCTTGTTGCCCTCGGATTTATAATACACACACCTCTCCACCTGAGAAGAGATGGGGGGGCTAATTAACATTTTCCTGGATGACTGTGCGCCCCAGGTGTGTAGCTTGTCACATAGCGCCCGTACACAAGCTACAACCAAAGATTTCGCCACTTTGGCAAATTTATTCAAAGCAGGGCTTGCCTCAGTCTGACATAGTCTTCACAATGATTTATGAACCTGCTCATTGACCCAGTTTATCCCGAGAAGGGAAAGAGAAAGACCATGAGAGGGAAACAGAAAGAGCGAGTGGGAGAGAGACATAAAGACACAGAGAAAGGAAAAATAGCAACAAAAGAACAAAATATCTTTCCCAGAAGCAAGGAGCACCACAGGGTGCGGCCTAGACCGAAATGTATCCATCATATATATCATAGAGAAACAGGGTAAGAGTGTATAAAAGCTTTCTGAGATAAGTAAAAACTGAAGTCAGATTAAGACATCTTTGTTAGCCTAGTTGCTATTTTTATAAAGACTTCCATGGCTTAATATAACGTAAATGATGTCTCTTACTGAAATGGTTGCTATTTTTACCGCAACACAACTCGGAATAAGCAACTCGGAAAATAAAATGCTGATACGATGCCACATTTTGTGGCTTTTGTTTGTAATTTTCTATCGAAGGGCGACAAGAGAAGCGAGAGTCTTCACTCCTTTCTTAGTGATAAGAAGAGGAAAAATGAATGTGAAGATGCCTGTGGACAAATAAAACTTATTAAAGACCTGCGTCTTTGTTCTCTCCACTTTAGCCCTGATGTCTTTGAGGCTTTTAGTAGACGACAGCTACTGAAAGAGCTTACAAATGGCAGAAACAAGAAACGCTAGATTCCATCCTGGCAGGATGTAAACATGCTGATCGTCATAACGCTTAAGGAGTTTCTTAGCACAAATTTAACATGATATCGATTGTATGATATTTGGTTTAAGCCCTGATAGCACACGTACATCACAGAGATGTCTATTTGACATTGCATTTACATCTGCAAGACGCATTTTATAGAGTGTTTGCTCATCTGCAATACGTCTATTGGACGTTTTCTATCAGATGTCAAATAGACGTTTATTAGATGTCTTTAAGGTGTTTATAATTTAGAATGTATGTAAAACTGACATCTTACAGATGTCTGTCAGAGGTTTGTACGCAGCAGATGCTTTCCAGATCAAGTGATCTTTAACAGACATCTTGCAGACGTACATGTGCTATCTAGGAGCCTACCCTGATAGCGCATATACATCTCGGAGATGTCTATTTGACATCTGCATTTACATCTGCAAGACGTATTTTTTTAGAGTGTTTGCTCATCTGCAATGCGTCTATTGGATGTTTCCTATCAGATGCCAAATAGACGTCTATTAGATGTCTTAAGGATGTTTATAATTTAGAATGTATGTAAAACTGACATCTTACAGACATCTGTCAGATGTTTGTACGCAGCAGATGCTTACCAGATCAAGTGATCTTTAACACACATCTTGCAGACGTACGTGTGCTATCTGGGAGCCTACATTTAGCTACATCCATCGTAACCTGTAAACTCTTTCAGTAGCTGTGGTCATCGCATCAATATTTAATTTTCCAAATTGTGTATGCCGAGTTGTGTTGCGGTAAAAATAACAACAGGTAGCGCCAGTAGCTGAGTACAACCATTTTACATAATCGAAATAATGATGCCCCCCATAGTCCAAAAATATGTTTAAAACAATGGGTTCTTTCATGGGTTTTCTACTACATATTTCAGAGACATAATTTACGTTATATTAAGTCATACAATTCTTAATACCAGGGGTTCCCTTTAATGTTGAAAAGACCCAGCTTAACAGACAAAACAAAGCCATTCATACAGGAAGCTGAAAATTTCAAGCACGTGTGCATCACCAACAAAGTATGTGCCTTTAGGCTACAGTAGATGTATGCGAATTGGGATTCAGCCAATCACTCCCTGTGGCCTGTCAGCACCTTTTCCACTCTTTTCTTCTTCGGCTTTAATTAAGACCCTATAAATGACAGAAAAGGGATTCGTTTATATTGAGGTAAGTGGAAAGACATGTTCGGTAAATTTAAATGAAAAAAGGCTGTTTGAAACTCACAAAACCCCACAGAAATAAGTTTATGTTAAACAAAGTATTGTGTTGAAACAGATGAGCGCCTTGCATTATCATAACGACAAAATTAACCCTTTCGCACCTCCGCTTTAAACTCTCTAGGACACAAACGTCTGTAACAAGATCTGTGTATCTTCTTTGTGGCATTACTAATGGTCAATTGTTAAAGACTAGCGTTTGAGATAATCCTGCTTCAGCAGACACCTCCTTGCAATCTGCCTCGTTATTAATAATGCAGCGAGCTCCTTTCACAGGCCTCTCTTTGCTTCCTGCAGCCCAGCTTGGGGTCTCTCTGATCGGGCAGCTCCAGTGGTCCACGGCGAACGCCTGCCTGCAATCTGTTTCAACAGAGCCATTCACTCTGCTCGCGGGAGTGCGGACTGACCCCATACGAGAAGGAGGGAGAGAGACAGAACCATATATCGCAACAGGAGACGACTTGTGACGCGGAGATGAAAAAGTACTGGGCTTGTAACCCTTAAAACGAACGTCGCAAAACAGTCTGGAACATTCGGCACATTTTTCAGTTTGTCACTGAAGGCCAGCTGTTTGTTTTGGAGGTGAACGTTTTATACGTATGCGAGTCTGGGAGTATTTCATATAGATCAGATATACACAGCTGGCTATAAAATCAACATTTACTTCTTGAGAAAACAGCGCCGCTTCAGAATATTTCTACGATGTGACAGATGAAACATATTTTGCTTGGAGCGATACATGAGCTGTATCGGTTTAGATTGGCTTCACTTCTGTGATCACTCACCAGTAAAGAGAAGTTTTATGAGTGGAAATTGGGTAACGTAACACAGCTGAGGGGTCTCGTCTAAGTACAGTTCTTGCTCTTTCCTGCTGTAGGTTTGGTATCCACTGTCCCGCTAACCTTACGACCCCTCACCTCTCACCTGAAAGTCATAAAACATCCTACAGCTCATTTAAACTCTTCTAGTCAGCTCAGACTGTGTCTAAACCTGAAAAAATGCTGCCTTTGCAGCCTGTATACGGAGGTAGGAAACGTTTGAATCGACATTTAACTACAAAATATTTGCTTGGTCATGTCAACGTTATAGTGTCTTGGAAACCCTACAAGTGTCTTGTTTCCTTACGAGTTACCTTCATTCACAAAACAGTGCCCTTTTAGATTAGGTTTCAGACACAGCATCTGATTTAGCGCCATGCTGGAAACATAGAGCGCTAGCGAGAACAGAGAGGGGGAAGTGAAGGAGAGAGATACAAGAGCTAGCAGAAGAAAAAAAAGGAATAATCGGGACTTCATCAATTTTTCATGAATTTTCATTTAGGCGAGGAGACCCCTCTTAGTGCGATCGATAGATCAAGCTGCTGTCACACAGTTAGCACCTGGGGGCCGCCACCACCGCCTCGGAAGAGCTGAGAGGATCAGAGGAAACACACACCCCCTGCCAGCTACACGAATGAAAACAACACACACAGAAACTGCTTTTATACCCTTCTATATATACCCTATAATCCAAAACGCAGTTGCGTATCATCAGTTACATTACTGAAAAGCTTCCCGCAATTGGTAGCTCGAAAGTAAAACTACATGCAAACGCAAACATCATCTCCACATTTCTATCCTTTAACCCAAATCACTGTCCTGTATCATCAATTACAGGTTAAAAATAGAAAATGCAGCAGTATTCAAAATTTACTGGCTCTTGAAACCTTCCCACAATCCCTTCATCTAGAGTTACCCTTTCCAACAGCTAAACACACACACACCCTCTCATTACTGCACGGGGTCTTGGCGGCAGCACACAGAGCCAATTTAGTTATCCATTCATTCAATATTTATCATCATATCCTTATTTCATGATGGATCGCTCCTATTTTCATAACAATGCATAAGAGAGGCCGCAGTATTGATCAGCTTGGGGTTGAAACAGACTTCAAGATAGCAACTCACTTAGACTTCAGGTCTAGACTACAAACCCGGCGGAGCAAGACCAATACTCCTTAATCTCTAATGACTTTTGCTTTGGCATATCTGCGAAGCTAGTGTAGCTAGCTTTTATGCCTTTAGATGCTAAAATGTATTCACTAACCACAAAGATCGCAAACTCCCAAGACAATAGGCACAAGGTCTGCCTAGCAAAGAGTTTCTGGGCTACAACAATCCATTAATCAGCAAAAATGGCCTATCGTTAAAATAGCATACTCATTGGTTAGAAGAAAAGCAAATGAGGACAGGGTTGCTGTCACTCATAATGGTCTCTGATTAGCTTTGGGATTTGATCCCAAGGGATATGCTCTCTCTGAAAATGCAAGTCAACCCAGGAGAGACCTATCTTCAAAGCAGAAGCCATCTACAGGTTGTCAGTAAGCCCCCGTTCCAGATTTTCTACCTTCCTGTGTAGAATCTACACCCTCCCTTCCACACCTAGCATGCTCTATCATCTGAGTCTGTCACTCTGCATTTACTTGCAATGCCCTATCATTTCCATTTTCCAGTCTACATGTCTGGAAGGTTGTACCGAAACCGTTGTACTAATACATCTAAGACTTGCTAAAATATATTTTGCAGTTGGCTAATTAAAGTCAGAAGCCAACTGCAAAGTGGTTCCACTGATTGTTTGGAACTAGAGAAATCAAGGCTTTTCCAAAATCCATCAGATGCGATGCAAAATCTGCCAATATCAAATTCTGTGCGGCAAATGTTGTGGGATTCTAAAAGCAGAATCTAATTGCAGTTGCATTACTCCAGTCCACAGAGTTCATGGAAAAAACAAGTACTCCAACACTGCTTGTTACTCAAGACAGTAATTAAAGAAATCGCATACTTACATGCTACTTCCAGCGAGGCGTTTCGACTGACTGCTTCCCCCAAGTAGTTGCGTGCCACACAAACGTACGCCCCCTCATCAGGTTTGCTTCGACGGCCGTGTACGATACGCAGGAAGAAGAGCGAGCCACTGGGAAGGAGCATGCGGTGGGATCGAGGGTCGTCTTTATCGGTTTCAACTCGTTCTCCATCTTTGTACCACTCTACGGTAGGGGTGGGCCGCCCCTCCGCCTTGCAGTTTAGGGTGGCTGGCTCGCCCTTGGATACAATCAGATCGGAGGGGTGTTCTACGATCCGAGGTGGAGAATCTTCCTGCCGTAGACGGGATCCTGGGGAAATGAAGGAAGAGGAAAAATTGTAATGTTTAACCTTACTTACATTTATGTTTAACATGATGTAGCTTCTACAAAACTGCAACAAGCCAATTAGCATTAGTCTTAGCCAGGGGTGTACAATCCTGTTCAACCTGTCAGGAAGCTACTAGTCATGCTGGAAACCTTGATTAGGTTCAAGTGCGTTTAATTGGGGTTGGAGCTAAACTCTTCCGGACTGTGGTCCTCCAGGAGCAGGACTCGACACCTCTGGTCTTGGCAATCACAATCTAACATTTTCTTTAAGCCAGAAAAACTGTTGGGAAACTTTTAATAAACACTCCCTTAAAACAATCCTTTATCTCTACTGCCAGTTGTTCACCAAGCATACAAAAGCAATGTTTCTAAGCCAAGAAAAGCCATGTCAAAAACACAACCCAGCTCTCTGATCCAGCCCACTAATTTAGGGTGCCACATAGTGAGCTGGCAAGCCATTGGGGACTTGCCCTCAGTGACAGAGAGGTTCAGGGGTTTAGACTCACACTGTGTTAAAATGCTAATCCCCTGAACGTTTCCCTGCATGGCCCTGCATTTGGTATGGATAACGCTAGCAGCCCACGCTAGGAGTCTGGCCCTTATGATAATAGATTGTGGAAAGAGCAGTGTGAGCCTTAACCCTAGAGATAAGGAGCCAGAGGCCACCCTGCATTTACATCACTAAGGCACGGGCCAAAGCAGGACAAAAGCGGCTCCTGATCCCCCCAAAACCTGGCCAAAAAGAGATGCTAAGCCCGAGCCGCCAGCGCTGCCATCAGATGAATGCTGTAAGCTTTACACGCTTCAATAGCACATGGCTAGCTTGGAAACACCCTTGAGATTGTAAATGCTGATTTTCGACTTCTTTCAGGGATTTGAATCGCTTAACACTAGGAGTGACTGCAAATGGGATATGCAAAAGGGATATGATTTTAGCATGAGATTGTTCAATATAAGAAATGTGTCATGCATCTAATGACCAAGTTTTAAAAAAGAGCATCATGCATGATTACTAACAAAACCAAGAAGGTACATCTACAAATGAAGCACAATTGTTAACATTAAAACATTGTTCATTAGCTTTTTCTAAGCACCGCTAGTGGCTAAACCTCCCGAGAGAGTAGCATGCTAGCATGATCAGCACATAGCTCTGTGCAGCTTTGTTTGTTTAGCACTGCTAAAACAGCTGCTCGCTAGCCGTTTGTTCAACATAAACCTCTGCAGAGTGCAGGACGGACCTCCTACGTTATGAGAGCCCCAGCAGCTAGCTTGAGCTGAAGGTGGCCTTGTCCTCTCTCGGGATGGCAGGTGTGCAGTGCTGATGTACAAGAGTTCACTGCGGTGCTAAACTCTTTCGGTTGCTGACGTATGAAACTGCAGTAAAAATTTGTTTAGGGTGTTTAGGATCACTGCTAAATGCTAGATCCACGCTGCATAGCAGAGACGCAAACTTGTTTGTTACTACAGAACTATGTTTTGCTGAGTCTAGCATGTGTTGGTGTGCTCTAAAGGTTCATTCTCTTCCGCAGTGCAGTACGGGGTCTATTTAAGGGAGCAAGGACTCCCACTTCACCTAATTTGTGCTAATTCCTGCCATTTCCCTCTCATTGATTAGTGATCATTCCAGCTATCTGCTGTCTAAGTGAGGCCACACACAGGACCCAAAGCAGACTTGGGGGTCACACAAGGGACTAGCTACTGACAGGACTAGATCTTATCCTGTACCCTCCAGGTTTCATGTTTAAGCTGTGCTGCATACTATGAAACTGAGCTCTGCTGAAGTTTGCAGATACACTGATTTTGCTCTCTCTCACTGCCTCTCGCATTTCTCCTTCTCCCTTTCTCTTGGCAGTCTGCATCCTTCAAAACCTGAGGTGTCAAACTTATTTAAGGTTGGGGCACGTACTTTGACCTGATGCAACCTTGGTGTATCCATGCTCTAATAAAATCCAGAATCAATTAATACACATAACAATTTATGTTTACGTCCCGATTTCAGCAATCAGAATCAAGTTTGATGTTGTGACTAAATGAACAAACCACTAATTAACATTATGACATTGATAAACGGGGTGAGCCGAGATAAGAGGATGATGGGGCGACGATGTCGGCCAAGAACGCACATATACACACATATATTAACTGCTATCTCACTGGAGCATCTGTTTAGCTTCTAATCGACAGCCACTGGCAGAGACTTTTACATGACTGAGGTGAATATGCTTGCACTTGCCATGCGATTCGATTTTTATTAGTCTAATTTCTTTTAATCCAATTTGTATTCCAATCTGCAACCTCTAATCGTCTGAACCTTGAGGCGCCATCTGCTCGCTGTAGTTTTTTCTTTCGTCTTTTTATCCAGGGAGAAATTTTGCTCAGCAGATGCTTCTAAAATTGTGCTTTTCCCTGTTAAGTGAGGAACAGAAGGAAATATGAAAACAGATAGAGGATAAAGCGATAAAAAGGAATACTATTCTCGTCATAGCATATATGGAGCCCATTCTTTTTCTTGACTAACTAGTATTGAGCAAGAAATGCTGTTTTTTGACCTCTGTAGATATACACAGGCAAACCTTGCTGTTTTCCACTCTTGAAATTGTAAAACCTGTTTTTATAGTGACCGCTATAACAGGGTCAATCATACAGGCAGACACACACACACTCCATTACCCCTAACGCACTTGTGGATGTAGCACATGAAAATGAAAAAGTAATTTTTTCTATATTTTCTCCCATCAGCAGACTAAGCCACTGGCAAAGTCAATTTATTTCCTTCCCACTCTCTGTCTCTTTGTTTCCCTCTCTCTCTCTCTTCCTGCTGCCCTCTCTTAATGCGATCATTGCTTGTTGTACAATCAAGTGCTCTTGGCCGCCTGGGAGAGTGCTCTTTACTATGTCTCTGAGCGCACACCATTCAAAGAACCATTTCCTCTTTCCTTGGACCCCCCAGCCAGCCCACACACACACAAGGGCATATATGCATATGCACGCACATTTGGGCTGGGGAACGTACGCATGATGCGTGGAAAACCATGAGAGAAACTGCCCACAATCCAGTTAAGTTTGATTCATGCATTCATAATCATTCTTGATACAAAATGTAATGCACTGATGCAATTTATATACATACATTTTGCAGAAAGTATATTTTAGTGGCAAAAAAGAAAAATGGAAATTGTATCATCTGCCCCCAAGTTTCCTAAAGCCTGTGTTCCTCTTCTCCTCCTCGCCATATGCAGCCTAGAGAATCAGTCGAGGAGGAGGATGTGCTTTCTATGGATGAGAAAGCCTAGAGGGGGTGAACTGTCATGTTAGTCATTGTTTACAGGCTGGTTAAGAACAATAGCTCACTTGCAGAACCTCCCTCTTGTCTCCTGCATGGGGAGAGGACTAATTTTATCCTTGTACGTATCTTGCCACCACTTAATGGATGGTGGAGCACAGAAATAGTAGTTTGAATCATAGCATAGCAGTCATTGCATCTCCTCACCCACAAATAGGACCTCTTTAATCTCATACTGTTTCTTGGAAGCACCAACGAGAACAAATGGAGGCTATCACAACTCTCCTGTGATCTAAGAAGTCTCAAACAACTAACCCAAGAGTTTCATAAAAGATCTCTGTGTTCAAATCAGTTACCAAATTATCCAAGCTTCTCTACATAAATATAGCTCTACATTTCTATTTTCCCCCAAGAGTTTTTAGGAGAAATGAGTCGAGGTTGATACTTCAAAGAAACATAACTGAGAACCAATAAAACCTCTGAGCAATAAAATGTTCTTCTGTGCACAGATGACCACGTATGCCAACTCCACCGCTCTTCTATTAGCTCTGCCACGCATTTATTCATGTGCAAAGCAGAAGGCTTGGGAGCTTTGATGATCTTCTTCGTAATTATTTTTATTGGTTCCCCTGAGATTCATCAGCCCACCGTCCAAATCAATAGCCAGAGCTGCTACCCACCCAGTGCAGCAAGGCCAGAAAGCCCCCAGAGGATGCATCACTTATTATGTGTGTGTGTGTGTGTGTGTGTGTGTGGAGCTGTGATCAGAGGTTACTACGGGCAACGTCCCAAAGGTGTTCTAATTGCACTGTTCCATTGGCAATAAATAAAAGGCGAGGAAAGAGGTCACCGTTTGACGAATGGTTATCTCCGGATTTTGATGCGGATTAACGTTAATTGAATTAGTATGCGCCTGAAGGAACGTCACAGTAGAAAATCATTTATGGTTCGCCGAGCATACATACGAGAAAATGCTTTCCTTGTTTTTTATTTATTATATTTTAAGTAGCAGAAAAGAAAGTTGAGACTGAAAGAATGGGGTCAAAATGGCAGCGACTGCTTTCAAATCTACCTGTCTACCTATCTATCTATCTATCTATCTATCTGTCCGTCTGTCTGCCCATCTGTCTGTCTGTCTGTCCAACTATCCATCAATCCATCATATATCCATCCATCCATCCATCCATCCATCCATCCATCCATCCATCCATCCATCCTCCGTCTGTCTGTCCATTCATCCATCCATCCATCATATATCCATCCATCTATCATATATCATCCATCCATCCATCCATCCATCTATCCGTCTGTCTGTCCATCCATCCATCATATATCCATCCATCCTATATGCATCTATCTATCTATCTATCTATCTATCTGTCTGTCTGTCCGTCCATCAATCCATCATATATCCATCCATCCATCCATCCATCCATCCATCTATCTATCTGTCTATCTATCTATCTATCTATCTATCTGTCTGTCTGTCTGTCCGTCTATCTGTCCGTCCGTCCGTCCGTCCGTCCGTCCGTCCATCCATCATATATCCATCCATCCATTTATCCAATATTCATCCATCCATCATATATCATCCATCCATCCATCCATCCATAATACATGCATCTATCTATCTATCTATCTATCTATCTATCTATCTATCTATCTGTCTGTCTGTCTGTCTGTCCATCCATCCATCATATATCCATCATATATGCATCCATCCATTCATCCAGTATTCATCCATCCATCATCCATATCCATCCATCCATCCATCCATCCATCCATCCATCCATCCATCATACATGCATCTATCTATCTATCTATCTATCTATCTATCTGTCTGTCTGTCTGTCTGTCCATCCATCCATCATATATCCATCATATATGCATCCATCCATTCATCCAGTATTCATCCATCCATCATATATCATCCATCCATCCATCCATCCATCCATCCATCCATCCATCCATCATACATGCATCTATCTATCTATCTATCTATCTATCTATCTGTCTGTCTGTCTGTCTGTCCATCCATCCATCATATATCCATCATATATGCATCCATCCATTCATCCAATATTCATCCATCCATCTATCATATATCATCCATCCATCCATCATCCATGCATCTATCTATCTATCTATCTATCTATCTATCTATCTATCTATCTATCTATCTATCTATCTATCGGTCCATCCATCCATCAATCCATCAAATATGCATCCATCCATCCATCCATCTATCTATCTATCTATCTTCACATCCTTGCATATGGCTTATTTTGACAAACTTGCAATATCTATATAATAAGTGACATTAACTTCATTGAATTTAAATTAATTTTGATTCTATTTCCTTACATTTAAATCCAAACTGTAGTTCTGCATCCCGTTTGCTGCCTCAACAACCCTGTTTCAAACCACATCCCTGTTCTAGTCTTGTCAAACCTTGTGGGAAACAAAGTGAATTTGTTCGGAAAACTTAGAAAACACAAACAAACATGAAAAACAGAATTGCTGGCAGGGTTTGAGTTTTATGGAGGCCCTTTAACCCTGATTCAGGTTATGCTTCAATTCCAGGCACTGGAAGTTCTCTCTCTCTGAGATGAATATCTTCACTCGGGCTAGTCTGACAGCGACTCGTTCATCATGTCATCAGTGGAAAATATAAAAATGTCTGTGGGGAAACAGGGATGATGTTACTGGATGCTTTCAGACATAGTTCTGAATACTCACGGCACAACCTCGCACGGACAGGCACGCCCTTGAAGATTCATCATGTCGCCACCCTGTCACCCTACACACACACACAACTCCTGCCCTTAGGCATCCCACAGAGGTCTGGACGCACAATAACTTTGCCCAGTAAGTTTTAAAAAACCTATCTCAGATGAAACTGCATAACAAACCCTGGTAAACCTGAGCAGTGCGCTATCTGACCTTTCTCCATCTGCGCAGACATACACGTGGAAAGCAAACACGAGTGAGCCTGATAATTCCAGGAAGCCTATATTCCTCTTCAGAAAAAAAGAAATGTTTCCAGATATTGCCTTCCTATGTATCTCGCTTTCTTTTACACACACTCTTCCCCTGCAGTGAGTTATTGACTTTGTATCAGTGTACGCTTCTCGAGTCCGCTCCTGCGGTGAGATATAAATAGACACAACTGGAGGAATGAGAATTTAATAATCAAAGATAATGGCTTTGTACATATTTATACTTCAGTGGCTTTTACTTCCTGTCAAGTTGTCTCCTTCATTCTCAAATCTTTCCCCGCACCTCTCCTCACAGGATACGAGTTCTCTTTCCCTCCATCTCCGTCTGCCGTTTTCTATCAGCAGTCGTCCCTCTATCGCTCTCTCCCATCAGGAAATGACCTGTCAGGGCCTTGAGAGAAAAAGGGAAGGCATGGAAGACAGAATTCCATGTGCAGAGAAGGGCAGCAACCCTCATCAACACATTCACCAGTGCCTCAAACCGTTCCTTTTCATTCTTTCACTCCCTCCTTTCTTCTGCATTCACATCAACTTTCTTTTTTCTCTCAGGTTGATGAATGGATGAAAGGATTCTAAGGTCTGGCCCTTATGAAGGGCCGGGTGTGATGTTTTCAGGGATGTTAGGCCTACTCTTTGCAAATTAATGGCGTTTCAACAATTCAATTAGGTGCAGTTTGTTGGATTTCACAATTGTCTAGGGCAAGTTGTAGTTTAATACTTTTAATAAGCTTTAAACAAAGCCTCGTCAACTAGCCATAGTAAACATCACTAACAATAACAAGGAAATGAAATGTGTGCAGATGATTCTCTACTAATAGCAAAACAATTTTTTTTCTTTGTTTTCCACACTAGTTGAAAGCCCTTGTTGTCACACACTTTTTGTACATATTTATTCAACATCTATTTAACATGCTAGGATTGTCTTGTAAAATAATGTGGGTCAGGTCAGCATGGACATTTTGAAATGGGCTCCCGCAGGTGTGAGTTTGTTTGACTTTTTGAAAATATTGTGGTGCCAGGTCTTTTATAACAGCATGTGTGTGCTAACATCAGAGCTATGTAGGGCTTTGTGTGTGTGCTTATGCACCCACACCCTAATAAACACACACACACACAGGTGTTCTGTGGCAAACCTCGCTCATTCTTTGCGTCCTGGTGACGGCTGGTCTTTGAACGGCTCTGAACAGCAGTGACGGCTTTGTGGCGTGACATAAAAAGCATACAGTAATGTCTTTACCTTCCGACCTCACAGTTCATGGTCCAAAGTCAACAGAGCGGAAAATAAACAAACCCTATATGTTTTTGAAGAGAATGAAAGAACAAACTCCTTTAGGTGGCCACATTAGTCACCAGACTACCACATTAGGAGGCAGTTTTATTGCAGAAGATGTGGGCGGCCGCTGCTAAACACATGGGCATGTCACTGACTTGGCTGCAGTCTTTGCCCGCAGGCCCCAGCTGAATTGAGGTATAGACTGGAGGTATAGTGAAAGATACAGTGTGCCTGGAATGCAAGTTAATGAAATGCCTGAGCCCTTGGATCAGCCCCTCTTTCTTAGTAAGCCAAAGCAGCTCAGGTGAGATTTATAAGTCTCATTTCATAGAAGGCTTAATCTGAACAACTCAGAGGGTACAAAGATGAGCTTTTAAGTTTAAATCAGTTCTGTAGGGGTCTGCTCTACACGATAAGAACCTTATATTTATGGTAAAGACAAGAACAAGAAGCCAATAATAGGAAGTACTGCATATATGGACATATTCAGGGAATTCAAGTAGATTCAGCCGATGACTCAATGTGTTATCAACCAGGTCGGATTCATGATGGATGCACTGCCTTATCGAATTCACCTAAGCTATGTATACGAAAGGTCATCAACAGACTCAGGTAACCAACAAAAGTCATGCCTGAGCTTCACATGGACTTTGCCCAAGAAACCAAGCACGGATCTCAAGAGTTGTTTGCTGACAGAAAACATTTATGCAGCTGTGCTGAAGAGCCACTGTCTGATATCATTACCTGGGAAATTTCTCTACAAATAACACCACGACGATTAATATACAACTTTAGTTAAGCTATAAGTTGAAACCTTGAATCTAAACCTACAATCCTGCTTTGAAAACTGATAGTATCTTAGTGTAACTACAAGTAAACGAGTGTATCTACAAGTAACTGAACTGAAACTGAAATTTAAACACAAAATAGAATTGAAACACAATTTAATGTACAAGTACAAGTTGGAATGTAAATCCAAAATCCTGAATCACAACCTGAATCTAGAAAGTCAAACCAGTTTCTGAACTTCAGTAAATCTCAGCTTTCAACTGTGAATCTAAATCTGACGGAAGCGAAACCGACAATTCAGATTCACTGAATTTAAATGTAAACCTACAAACCAGACTGTTAAGTGGACTTAACTTCAGAAGTGTTGTACAACAACTCAAATCACAATCTACCAATATCCAAATTTAGTTCAACTATGAGATGAAATCTTGAATCTAAACATACAATCCTGATTCCAATACTAAGCGTATATAATTAAATGTAAACACAACACAGGATTGAAACCCAATTTTATCTACAATTAAGACTTGGAACGTAAATCCAAAATTCTGAATCAAAACCCAGATCTATCCAGCCAAACCAATTTCTAAACCTCAGTAAGTCTCAGCTTTCAACTGTGAATTTAAATCTGACTAAAAAAACACTGAAGTTAAATATACTACTCTAAATGTAAACTTATACTGTAATTTAGACCGTTAAGTGGACTTAACTTCATAAGTGTTGTGCAACAACCCTGAATCAAATTCTACGATCCCCAAAGATTGATATCTAACTTCAGCTAAACTATGAATTGAAATCTTGAATCTAAATGTACAATCTTGATTCCAAACTGAGTGTATGCAATTAAATGTAAACACAAATCTGAACACAACATGGAATTGAAATCCAATTTTATCTACAGTTAAGACCTGGAATGTGAATCTAAAATCCTGAATCAAAACCAAATCTATCCAGCCATACCAGTTTCTAAACCTCAGTAAATCTCAGCTTCCAACTGTGAATCTAAATCAGACTGAAAAAACATTGAATTTAAATATACTACCCTATATCTAAACCTATAATTAAGACTGTTAAGTGGACTTAACTTCACAAGTGTTGTCCAACAACCCTAAATCACAATCTACAATCGTCAATTCAACTTCAGCTAAACTTTGAGATGAAATCTTGAATCTAAATCTACAATCCAGATTCCAAGAATTACTATTTACAATTAAATGTAAACAATTTGAACACAAGGAACTGAAACCCAGTTTCATCTACAATGATCTACAATCCAAAATTTCTGAATCAAAACCCAAATCTATCCCGTCAAAACCAGTTTCTAAACCTCAGCAAGTTTCAGCTTTCAATTGTGATTCTAAATTGGTCAGAAAAACCACTGAATTTAAATATACTATCCTAAATCTAAACCTATAATTTAGTCTGTTAAGTGGACTTCACAAGTGTTGTACAGCAACCCTAAAGGTCAACTTTCAAAGCTCTTTCTAATCCTGGCTGAATCTAACCTTGCCTCAAACTCATAACACAAAGTTCCTAGTTCAGCAAAGTTATAAAATCTCCTCAGTGAAACTTTCTCCGTTATAATCAAAAGGCCTGGTCTCGCGCACGCTGCGGGCGGTCCGAAGCGCAGCAGTCAGCGCGTGCCGTGATGCATGAGAGTGAAGGTGGCAGCGTGGAAGATTTTATACACTGCCCTGCACTGCTCTTCTCTGCATTACTGCCCTGACGCGCATGACGGATGCGCTTTGGAGTGCCGGGCAGTCTCTCTGTCTTCAGCTGCTCCACTGTGGCTGAGCCTCATCCATTTTCATGACCGGCAGAGCTGCTTTTAATCTCACTGTCTTCTCCGCAGTGTCTCATACGTATCAGGCACAGACTGGAGCGAGTCCCAGACCAAAGGGAAAAACCACAGCTCTGGGATTTGATTATTCTGAAAAAATAGCGTTAGCTGAATTTCATTTAAATTCTTTATCCGGGCTTTACCACGCTCTGTGTGTGTGCGTTCCTCTTATCTGTTTGTGTTATGTTGTGTTGAGTCATTCAGCCTTGACACAGATCCCTTCTTATCTAAGAGCTGCCGAGAGACAACTAAACGAGGGCAAGGTGAAGCCAACGGATGAAAGAGCAAATGACACTTTCTCAAACATGACTTTGTGGACTGAAGAAGTCAGTGGATTGTACAAACTGTGTTCGGTCGAGTCTGTTGACTGTCAAATGGAGAGAAAGATAAAGGCCGGGCCGCTATCTCCAAAGAACAATCTCTAGCCAGAGAAATTGTCCCTAATACTTATCGCACTGTAGTTTCCTTTCTGACTGGCAGTCTGGGACTAGGAAACTAGGGAATGTGTGTGCCCATTGTTTCACTAAAGGGAAATCTGACAAATGAATTGGCTCAACAAGTCCAGATTTCTTTAGTATTTTTGATAATTTAGACAGTTTTCAACTGGTCAGATTAGGAGACCAAGTTGGCCAGGCTGGGAAACCATCTACAACTAGCAATCTTCAACTTCTAAGAGTACAGTAGCATACATCAAAGTTAACAGATAGTAAAAGTCTGAAAACTGATTTCACTGGTCCTTTAAATAAAAAAAGGCTTTTTAGGAAACAATCCATATGCATCTTGCAACTCAACAGTGTTACCACTGAGCACACGTGCTGAGCGAAGGGTTTACATTATGTATAACTGATCTTGTCATCAAGTCCAGGGGAATTTTGTTTCTTGGAAAGAATACAACCACAACAGAGGGTTTTGCACATTGTCCCTAGTCATTTAAGTTTTGAACTGGAACTACCTTGTCAAATAAGGTCCATGATCAAACTAAGAATTAAACTGTGGGGAAACACCTCACAGCAAAAGGAAAGCGACTAAGTTCCAACGGTTAGCTTGAAGGACTAAGAGGCAAAATTAGGCATCAAGTCATTTTCTAATCTAAAGAACAATGAAACATTTAAAGAAAGAACACGGTCCTTGCTTCGAGTCTTACGTCACCGCATCCTCTTTCTAGAAAATGTCATAGGCATGCTTGACTGAGAGCGAGCCAAGCAGATGAAAACGCCTTGGTCTCATCCCCCCGAAGCTCTTTTCCAACTCTAATGTATATAATCTCCTCACTTTGTGCTGCTTGTGACATTTCCATTGAGAGAAACTGCTAAAATACGGCTACTCCACTGCATCGCATTCCCGATTCAACAGCCGCCTTTAAATGTCATTCATCCACTCTCACATTT
The DNA here is from genome assembly GCF_022985175.1 of Labeo rohita. Lineage (NCBI taxonomy): Eukaryota > Metazoa > Chordata > Actinopteri > Cypriniformes > Cyprinidae > Labeo > Labeo rohita. The sequence goes on along the minus strand of NC_066883.1, from coordinate 32,688,746 downwards.
ACAGCCATCGGTGGTGCGAATCAACAAAATTACTGTCAACAAAAACTGTGAACGAGAGAAATACATCTTGTTCTTTTTCTGTCGCACTTCCAGAGGCTGAGTTTGGCTTTGACGTAGCGTTTGTTGCTTGCATAGGAAGTAATTATCAATTATAAGACAGATTTGGCTGATCCTCAGAGGAGGAAGAGGCAGGTTTAGAGTGTTTGAGTGATACTCTAAGTATAGCAGTAGCGGTGTAATACTATCCAGCCTCCCATGCTGAGATACTCAATGCTCTTACTGCCTGATACTACAACAATGTCAGCAAAGTGCCCACACGCTGACCCCCGACTTTAACCCTCATTATAGATTCTCTACACCCTCCACTCATCCTCTTCTCTCTCGCTTCAGCTATCCGTCACATTCTTTCTCCGAGAGCCCATCCTTGTTTTAATCTGAGCGCTAAACTGAGAAACAGTCACACATCCTCACATGCACAAACACTCCCTGACTCCAGTGTGGCTGCTTTGTGGTTTCAAGCCGCGTACGCGTCATTACCACAGGCCTCTCTTCGAAAATGAGGCACAATTACGACAGAGATGCATTACTGCCTAGCCAACTAGTGCAGAACAATTCCATTTAAACCTAGCTTTTATGACGTCTCATTCACAAAGACCCTACCTCGCAACTGCAAGTTTAATTACAGATCACATTCAATTATGTTGAGCCTGTTCATGTAATTGGTACTATCAAACACACTAAGAAAAACTAAACACATGTTGCTCCATAGCAAAAGACACAAGTAATCTTACATGCATCTCTACCAGATCTTCACATCTCAAATTAAAGTCAAAAACTGTGCTCAGACACCAAAGTTTGCAATCAGAAGTCTTCAGGAGAAATAAAGCATAGTATTTTTTATGAGATATAGGAGCAACCTCTGAGCAATGAAAGGTTTTGTTGCAAATGTATTACCTACAGTTACATATTTCTCCTTGCCTCTTTCAGTCTCGACTTGCAGACACACATACACTCTAGTCTGGGTTTTAGTTTCCCCTGACGGTGCAGAACTGAAGCTTCAGTGTGCAGACGGATACAGCGGCGGCGTCAGAGCAGATCCACGAGGGACTGCTGGCAGGCAGGTGCACGTCTCCTCACCTCCACCAGGGGAGCTTGGGAGTGGGGCATCGTCTTGTTCTCTGCTCTCGGTTATCAACACACTACTAAAAGAAGCAAAGTTAACCAAGGGATCAGACCCTGAGTAACAGCAGAAAACTGGGACGTGGGAACATGGGGACAAGAGCATTGAGCCTACAGCTTCAAGGACAAAATACTGTAGGAAAGAGTAAACACTTCTGCTATACTGCATTATATAAAACCAAGGTTTTTACATTCTAAACTGAAAGGAGTACACCCTAAGACTTTTAAATGGTCCAATCGGACTGACACAATCGCTTAGGATCTTCCAAACTAAAATAAAACTTCTCAGTCTTACATACTAGCTGCATCAAATCGACATCAAAACAAGAACCTCACATTTGTCACATTCTCTCTATCTCTAAGCCCAAAAAACTCTTTTCGCCCAAGTCTCCATTCCTACCCCTCCCATCTCGTGCAGCATTAATCACCCCAGCCCTGAACAGAACCAAATGACTACGGTCATTCAAGCTCAGAACAGCTTTGTTACAAACACAGCCTTTTCTGAATGCACCTCCACAGCCTTTTTTGTCTGCTTGGAGAGGGCTGCTCCTCAAACCCGGCTCCTCCTTCCACCAGAACGGCCGGATTACCTCTCACAGACCAGTTGGACTGGGAGAGAGGAGGGTTATGGGGCAAACGGTTCGCCCGGGGTGATTCATGGGCTCTTCTAGAAAAACCTACACCCCTCTTACCCTCCAAAAACTAAGGGCCATGCCTTCAATCGGCGCCTAGCAACCAGCAGCTGGGGCGCAACAGAAATGGGGAGTTTCAGAGCTGAATTGCGCTAGACTACTAGGCTCCATGGTAGATACAGGGACAAAAACAGGAGACAAACAGCAAGACAAGTGCAGAAGCTGGAAGGACAATAGCAGGAGCTGTAGCCTGACTCAGCCCCTCATCCGTCACTGTAACATCTACCGGCCTTATTCTCTTTAAAGAGCTCAAACAAAAACCCAAGCAAACACGGTTAAGTGCGAAACGAGGCTTTTGGACAAAGGCGCTCTTGACACAGCTAATGTAATGTGTGTGTGACTGTCTCAAAGACAAATATGAACTGTTCATGTCACAAAAAGGCTCAAAATACAACCCACGTCAACTTCTAGTGCACTTTGCCTTATCTAAACATACCGACACTATAATTAAGTATTCATTTTATTCTCTTAAGATACAGATTTAATGGCTGGACACACCAAGTAATTGGTTTCACATCATTAACGATATCTTCATTAGCAATTAATTAAAAGCTAACAAGTGTTCATTGTCCATTATTCATCTAGTTGCATTATATGACAGATTATGTATCAGAAGTGATTGGCTTTCCAAGCTCCATTACGATGTTGATCTATAAGAATCAAAAATTATATATCAAAGACTACAAGATAGACAGTAGTGATTGGCTTTTCAAACTCTTGATCTTGATCTATACAACAAAACTGAGCAGTTTAGGCAACTTAGGGAATGCAGGGCAAAGACACAAACAGATGTGGGAAAAGAAAAATATGCTGTTTCAAATATTACATAAATCATAAGCCTCTGTGGGTTTTACAGGAATAATAATCCTTATGTAATATTTTAAAAAGCAGAACGGGCTAAGCAAGAGGGTTTAATGAAACCAAACATAGACATATCAGAAGACACAACTAATAACACCAGTTCAGAAGTTAATATCCATACTGAAAGCTCTTCAGAATACAGGTTCATACTCTTGGACTGATTAAACACCTCATTCTGGGTCATGTTTGTACATCCATTTCTTTGCAAAATAACAATCCAAATGGTTTAAAATAACCTAAAATGATCGGTTTGCCATTCTGCAACCCTATGTTTCTCATTTGGGGTCTATATGTGCAATCTTGCGCCACGCCTTGCGCATCCACTGGAGCTTTTCACAGCAGGTGTCACCCCACATTCTGAGACTAGCGCGACTGTGGCACCTGCTGTGGAAAGCACTAGTTGGTACCTAACCACACCGCTTCAACGCTGGAGTTATAGCTAAATATAAACTACACCATAAGTTTAAAACATTGTATGACAAATCACAGCAAACAAGCATTTTTCTACTTCCAAGTACAAATAATTATAAATAAAGAAACATATGCGCAGCAACATTCTTATTCGGCGTAAAACTAGGCTAACTACTATTTACTTTGCCAGAAAATGCCTAAAATAAAACCCCGCGCTCCTACTGTATAATAAAAATAATTTTGCTGTAAATGCATTGTCGTATCCACAAAATAAATAAATAAATATAAACGAAGGAAAACTCCTTAAGGGTTTAAATAAAGTTAAATTACGCACTTAGCAGAGTAGCCTAATACGTAAACCACAAAGTCTTAAAACTCCAAAGCGAAAGCTTTCTATTAGAACGGAACATAAACAGTAACTCACCATCCACTTGGTTAAAGTATACTAATCCACAGAGTAAAAGGTGTGTTAGAGGACTCATTCTGTCATAGTCCACATCCACTCCACACCTCAGTTCTCAAACACTGGACAAGTTTCTCCTCTTTTAGTATTTGGAGTATGTAGGAACTCTCAGTAGCCGCTCAGATCCAGATGAAATGCCAGATGAGTATTCGCTGGGCTCATGGTGTCTTTCTGGATGAGGAATGAGATCCAAGCGCACCAGTGAGGACTGAGCTAGTGTCTGTCAGCCCGTGGGTTACACTACCATGCCTTATACCAGCTTTTGATTTCTGTCCTAACGGGACTAAAAAAAAAAAACAGCAGAAGCGAGCACGCGTAAAGACAGATGCGGATCTGTCCAAATGCGCGTGGAAATGTTGCGCGCTCCGGTTCCTCCAAAAGCTTCTGAAGCACCTTACAGATCGCTTCCACGATCCTTTAAAGTGTAAATATGCCTTCTCGTTTCATTACACTCTTAACTCCGAGTCCAGAAAGCCCGTTTCAAAGTTCCGTGGCGCGCCGTTAAATCCAGCGTAAATCGGTCGGGGTGGCGCTGGCCCCGTGCGATCGCTCGCTGTGAATCTACAGCAGAGTGAATGTGATCAGTCTTGGGAAGGGCGAGAGCTCCGCAGCGCTCCTACAGCTCCATAACTGACACCCCTGTGCGCACAGCTCCCGGGCCGAGCCAAGACTGACGCTCATGCTAGAGGAGGAAACAGCGAGGGGGAGGAGAGCGGGAGGAGTGGAGGAGGAGGAGGAGGAGGAGGAGGAGGATGCTGTGGGCAGAGGTGGCTGGGGAGCGCTCAAAGCTTCTCTCCGATCTTGGCTCACAGCTTTCCATGGTGTTATCCACAAAGTTGACCCAAAGCGCCACACGAACGGCGCCACACCAATCGAAAAGACAGTAGGATCACCAATCATTTACAATATCAATAATGTTTAATACTATATATGAACACTATATAAAATAAATATATATAAAATGTTATTTTTTGAGTTATTGTTGCAATTTTAATTGGACTTTGTTTCTTATTTAAATGTGTAATGACTGCTAAATCTGTGATTTGTAAAATATATTTATATTGGTTTCTTCTTTAAATGAATTTAGATAGATAGATAGATAGACAGACAGACAGATAGATAGATAGATAGATAGATAGATAGATAGATAGATAGATAGACAGGCAGATAGATAGATAGATAGATAGATAGATAGACAGACAGATAAGCGGAAGACCACCGTTTACTGAAACATTATCTTCCAGCGTCAGTGTCTAAGACTGTATAATTGGTTTCATTAAAATTTGATGGGCTGTCCTGCATTAGGTGGATAATACTGAGGAGGTCAAACACACAAATCTCATTTCCTGAAAGGGAATTAACTTACACACTGACGTTAAATGTAATTTTGATGGGCAATATGTATGTCATTGCTTTGCATTATTAAACCAAATAAATTCAGTTTTTTTTTTCTCCATAACCTTCACTTGATGTTATTTTGGCGGGTTTGGTTAAGAATTCTTATTTTAAATTTAATTTGAGAGCGAGTGTCAGGCAGGGTGAATAAATGCTGTGAAATGTGCCGCAGCTCAACCGCGCAGGAGCACGGGCTTGTGTCTGAATCTCCATCCGAGCGTGGACGCACTGGATGCCGCCTGGCTGCTTTAATCCACCGGCGTTATGTGGACGAATCTTTAGCGCCCCCTAATGGTTACAGTAAAACGCAAGGATGAACCAAACAAAGACCTCTGAGCAGGACTAATTTCCAAGATTGTTAACCCTAAAAAGATAAATTTTAAACAAGCAAACTAAAGGAGGCACAAAGTATCAATACAATGCAATATTCAGATCAATATGGGGTGTTCAGTTTACGTATACATACAGTCATATTTTTGACCTTAGACCGCAAAACCAGTCATAAGAGTCAATTTTTTGAAATTGAGATTTATACATCATTTGAATACATAAGCTTGCCATTGATATATGGTTTGCTAGGATAGAAATCTGGAATCTGAGGGTGCAAAAATATTAATATTGAGAAAAATGCTTTTAAAGTTGTCCAAATGCCGTTCTTAGCTATGTATATTACTAATCAAAAAATAAGTTTTATGGTAAGAAATTTACAAAATATCTTAATGGAACACGATCCTTCCTTAATATCCTAATGATTTTTGGCATAAAAGAAAAATTGATAATTTTTGGATATTGCTACAAATATACCTGTACTTATGACTGGTTTTGTGGTCCAGCATATTTATAATAATTTGAGAACCTTTCACACACATTTGAGAACCACAATTTACACTTTGATATTCACAGTTACATTCATCTAGTAAATCATGCAAAATTTTCGAAAAGGCAAATCTATTTGCCACCAGCCCATTTCAGCATAGTATAAAAAAAGTTCTAGAATAATTTTATATTTTACAATTTTTTTGTACACCTTAGTTTTGCAGTTACAAGAAATAAAATCACTATTGTGACATAATCATAATTACTTTTTTATTAAATCATTAACTGAATTTAATTTTCCAGATAAGAAATTTCACACTTTTTCCCCACCAAAACTGCCACAGAGCACATCATCTCTGATTTATCCTAGTTCTAGTTAAAAAGTGTGTCGTGTAATTGAATTCAAGCATATCCAGAATAAAAGATGCTTTGAATTCGGCGTGAAACCTTGAATCAATAGCAGTCCAACCTGAGGCACTGGGGCCGATAAAAGCCAACCTGTAAAATCATCAAACAAGGCCTGACTCCTCAGAAGAGCGGTTGGACTTGTGCAGGCAACGCAGGGGCCGGATTCCCTGCGCGAGCGGGACGCTGGAATCCCCCGCTTTCAAACTGATTTCTGACATCAAAGTAAAATAAAAGCCCTTCTGTGGAAATCATTCAAAAACAGACACTTAAAAACAAATATCTGTTCTTCTCTCATCCCCTTCTTTCAACTGCTCTCGGTCACACTCCAAACTCCTGCTGCATTTCTCTTTCTCTCTCTCCCTCTCTCTCTCTCTCTCTCACATACACACACACCTTTGCAGTGTCATCACAGTGCTTCTTTTAAAAAAGAGGGCTCTCAGTAGGTACATAATGATAGCTTTGACTCGCAGAAGCATTTTCCACCTCTTCTGTTTGTTTGTGAGGCGACATGTTGGAGCTTGCGAGGTTTTTGCTGCTGCAACATTTAGTTTGCGGCGAGTGCCGTCAACAAGCTAGATCCAGCAATCTTCTTGATAGTTTAATCCATGCGTGTGAGCCTCACGATGAATGTGAATTCATTATGCCTTTGTCGTTTCAACCACTAGCAATGCAGGTAGCTGCTTTAGAATGAGGCGCCATTGAATTGCTCCTATGATATGAGGTCACATTTCAATTGTATGAACATACAGGGAATGAAAAGGCACAAAGTTCAAAACTTGGGCACCCTGTTAGACAATAATGCGTCTTTCTATGACTACTACTATTTGAGCACATTTGTTGGGGAAAGGTGTGGTACTACTTTTTTTTACGTCATCAATTTTACTTGAAGGACAAAATTTTAGAAAAGAAAAGAATTATAGTTTTGCTTAAAGTCTCTTTTGCTTGCCAAGGCTGCATTTATTCTCTCTCTCTCTCTCTCTCTATATATATATATATATATGGATAGATAGATAGATAGATAGATATATTAGGGCTGTTAGTCGATTAAAATGTTTAATCTAATTAATCACAAAATAAATTTGACTGCCTGTGAAAATACCATATTTTATGACAAAATATTGTTTAAAGCTATTTTTGTGTTGTGTATGAAGTATGAAGTAGACATTACAAATTGTAGCTTCAAAAAAAATATTTTATTTGATTCAACATACTGTAGAATTTATTACACACAAACATTTAGCCTGCAACGGAAACTATGAAACATAAAAGAAGATAATTTAAGAAACTGTATCAGTATTTTTGTTCGTACGATGAAAGTCATTGGTAACCAAAACAGCTTTGTTACCAACATTCTTCAAAACACCTTCTTTCATGTTCCACAAAAGAAAAGTTTGAAATGACATGAGGGTACATGATGACAGAATTAAATTTTTTTTGGTGACCTATCCCTTTGATGTTTTTTATTTTTATTCTTCTTATTATTTTTCTTCTTCTTCTTCTTCTTCTTCTTCTTCTTATTATTATTATTATTAAATGAAATGATACTCTGAATAAGAAACTAAATCTGCCAGCAAGTGGCGGTACATGTCTATATGAGTCATTCATTTGACTCGTTCAAACGGCTGATTCATTTAGGAATAAAGTAAATGGCTCTCTGAATCATTGATTCACACGGTTCGTTCAAAACGCGGATTCATTCAGAAACTAAACACAGCTTTATTGCTAAGAGATGTGCAACAAGTCTGCTATGGCTTCAAAGGTAATATGTTCTCTGCAAAAATGAGCAAAAACAATACTGTGTTTAAAATACAACACAATATCAACTTCTTATTTATTGAACTGTTTGAATAAAATCACATTTAAACTCGTGATAGATTGGCAAAATCAGCATTTGTTTTGCACCAGTATCTTGAATTTTAGGGCATAACTGCATGTGTGGAAGTTGTTGTCCTGTATCACATTTGTCAACAGCCAACTATATGAAATATAAGATGAGGTACATGTCTGGGGGCGGGGCCAGTGCGTTAAATGCGTTAAAATATTTTAATCGTATCATTTTTCATAACTAATTAATAAAATTATGGCGTTAAACTGACTATAAAAAAAACGATATATATAAACAAAAATATATACGTTTATTATATATAAACTTAAAAAGTGAGAGATGCTGCGTAATAACACTTTATAAATAACAACAGCAGAAAGGAAAAACTTTTAAAAATTCAACTTGAATGGAACAGAGTAGAGGAAAAAAAAAATATTTCTTCCAGAGGCACATTCTGTTGTGTGCATGTTCAGCGGTGTTTATGTACAGTAAACCAATCTAAAAAGTACAGCAGGCCCAAGTGGCATCGCACACTGAGAATGCTGTTATACACATCCATAAACAATGCATGTCTCTGCTTTACAGCTAGATGAAAGAACTCGATTTCTCCCTCCATATCTCAATCTCCCTCTTGTTATATATCTCCATTCTAAATCTATCCACTGTATCCCTGTATCTTGAAAGGTAGCCTTGTCCCCGTAGGGTGCTAAATATTGGCTGAAAGTGGATTTATTTTAATTAAAAAGTAGAGATGTTTACCCAAGCCTGAGAGACACTCTAGAACCAGACGGTGGAGTGGGGGTGACCAAAGAAAGTGTACGACTAAAGAATTTAACGTATAGGCATCACCTCTTACATGCATACCGTTTTTCATAGTGACATATTAATCTACAACCACAACAAAAGCACATTATCCTCAATTCAGCCACAATTATTAAAGGAAGTGTGCAGTAAAATGGTGAAATTTCATGTGGACTTACTCATGATTTTGTGTTTATGGTTTATATGGCTGAAAGCGTTCGCATTAATTCCGTTAGCCAACCAATCAAACCAAAGAGGCATAAAACAAAATGAAACGTATTATGCGTTCGCATTACATTGAATGTTGAAAATGCAAATTGCCTCAACAAAGGCTTTCAAAAGATCTTAAAAGCAGCAAAATTACAGCACGCTGTCAATCACGAGAAATAACCCGAGATTAGCATTCATATGGTTGAATAAAATCTTCGCTATTACAAGGGCACACTTTTCATCCGAGCTCTGCTGAAGGCAAACACACTCACGCACGTGAACAAAACCACCTCCCACATCAAATTATCCCTCCTTTCCTCTCACCGTGCCCTTCTCTCCATCATCTCCCACGCCACAATGCCCACCAGTGCTCCATCACATGCTCCAGACCTTCGTTTGTTTCCACCTAAACCAATCAAGCGCCTATTGCTGTCAACTCATTTGGCCAATTACGCCTGTGTAATCTGATCAACTCAAATCATCTATCAGGACCCTCCACCGGTTTTTGTCTGCGGACCATCTGGTGAGGGAACCCAACGGAAGCTGAGGTACCGTGCACCGAAAAAGGTCAGATCATTCCGGTCCTGATAGACTTGACTTTTGCTTTTTTCCCTGACATTGACATGCAGAGACATGGGAGATGATGAATTTATGCTGGCGATACTTCTTGTGAAAAAAATGAGAGAATCAAGTGTTTGTTTGTTTTTTTTAGAAAATACCAAATGTCTATTATGAAATGGATAGCTTTGTTTCATTACAGACATGCTAAAATACACTGAATGCAAGGCTGGCAGTTAAATTTGCTTAGTAAACGATTGAACCACTGATGATGGACTATTTTAACAATGTCCTTACTACCTTTCTGGGTTTGAACATGTCAGCTGCATTGCTGTCTATGCAGGATCAGAAAGCTCTCAAATTTCATCAAAAATATCTTAATTTGTGTTCTGAAGATGAACAAAGGTCTTATGGGTTTGGACCAACAGAAAGGTGAGTTACTAATGACAGAATTTTCATGTTTGGGTGCACTATCCCTTTAAATGACTCAATCCTCAAAATGTAAACGTGTAGTTTCTTGTGGCCAACACTGGTTTGGCCATAAGGCCAGTGATTATATAAGGTTTAAATGAATTACAGGACCTCACGGTCTCATCATTTATCTTGATAAAGGATCAGATGGAAACATTACTGGCTACCTCGGTCTGCTCTACTCTCTCGTCTCTTTTTTAACTCTATCTCTCTTTCATTTCCTCTACAGCAGCTCAGAAGGTGTGTCTGGGATTTCCTCACAAGTCTGACCCCTATTTGGACTTCCCTTTTCTATTCAGAGAAAGCCAAAAACTCTCAGAGAGTCATTTGATGTTTAAGCCACAGAGCTCTGGTAAATGATATGAGGTGAGTCATGTTTTATATTTATTTTATTTAATTTTTACACACCTTGAATGACAAGGTAAGTTCCACTGGCAGTAGGTTACACTAGATTAGCATGAAAATGATTTCAGATCCCTGGCTAGAGCTTCTGTTTTGAATGAATAATAAAAGATAAATTAAAAACAAACAGAAATACATTATGTATACCACCCACCTAATTTCCTGCAGCTCCTTTTAGCTGATGAAAGTTCTACATACAATGGGGTCAAAAGATTTGAGACCATTTTGGAAATCTGTGGAATTTTCTTCAATAAATAAATGAATAAATTAATGAGAAAAATATTAAGAAATGTATTATATATAAAGTAGGGATGTGCCTGAATACCGTGTTTGTAAAGGAAATGATGTGTACTATGGAAACTCTAAAAAAAATAAATAAATAAATAAAAATTAGGGTTGGGAGGAAAAAAATATATATTCCAATGCTTTCTCGCGCAATTATATCATTGGGTAATTATACTGTATATAAACTGCAGGCATCAGGCAAGGCATTGCATATTAATAATGTGCATGTTTGCTTTTTACTTTCGCTTTCAAGATTCGCGATCACACATACTCTGTATGTAAATACTACAGAGCAGCAGTACTTACCACACATTTTACAAGATTAGATATTTGTCAGTGGTGCTTAGGATCAGCATATCATTTGCCGTCGTCCTATCAGTCATCTCTCCTTACTCTGTTTACATGGTAAGTGAAATTTTATGTACTGTAGTGTAGCAGGCTACTTTTAGTAGTGGAACGCGTTATTCGCTTACCGTGCCTTTCTGAACAGAGGGTTTGTCACAGTTTGGTCAGTTACGCGGATACGTGGTCATACTGAAGCTACTACGATGTAAACAACAGCATGGATTGCACGGTTAATGTACTACTGAAATTGTTCTGTTCATTTATGCTGTCTAAACTTTGTAAAAAACGTAGAAGCTGCTAAATCATATAGAGAAGCACTTGGTAAACAGGAAGGGGTGCAATATTTTGACAAACTAAAGTTAATAGGTGGTAAACGATACGTACGAGCAGTATTAAGATAATAGCATAATATTTCACCTACCTGACTGGAAATGATAAAACAAAGATGAATGTTATCAAGATTCTTACCCTCAGTCTGACAACCGAAAATGCCTTCTTTCCTTAGATTTGTGCACTTTTCTAGATTTGATAAAACGTTTAGCTCTCTATAGTAGGGTAGACTGGGTAGAGTTGGTACAAGGATACATTGGAAACACCTTAAACAACAAGTCTGATCTGTCAAATTTGCTTCACACATGCGTATTGGCGCCCTCTTCGATCGTAGGAAATTTGAAGTACATTTACTTCTCCAGTCCAAAGATATAGGCAGTGTACAGTTGAAACACAATGTATCATTGTTATTATATTTATTACCGGGTACAACTGTACCACGGGTACAGTTGGAACAAAAAAGCTTCTTGCATTTATGAGCTAATTGTGGCAAATATGACCTACTTATGGATGTTAATAATTATTAATATTTTAGTAGACAAGTAAAGCAAATGTCATATAAAAAAATCACCTCTTTTCAGTCCCTAGTTTTGGTGTGGTAATGGAAAAAGCAAAAAGTGTACCAACTGCCGCCAATATTAGTAATGATTTGCAATGAGTTACTGAGAATGAGAAAAATTGTATTTGATTAGAAAAATGCATAGATGCAGTGCTCCCAGATTTTAGGACCCTACTGTACATGTTTGCTTCCCTGCATTCAAATACACATCAATGAATGTGAATAGATCACTAATTCTAGGTACTATTAATAGCCAAAAATGAGATGCATACAACCGAAGCTTTGCTTCCTAAGTTCAATAACAGTTATCAAATCTGTTTTTCCTGATTAATACAAACCACAAATGCCCTCTAATCACAATGTTGCCATCTACAGACAACTGATCCATGTGATCAAACACAGCACTTGAGTAGGTCACTATTTTCACTAGCTAGCGCTAGAACAATGCAGAACAATGAAGACATGAGTCCCTAGGCTAAAATTACAACCTCTCAGAGTCCATCATCCTGATTAGCACATGCTTCCATCACAGCAGATAACTGTGACACGATTCTAGTGTTTGCACATGCAAATCAAGCGCCGCACAGCCGATTTTGTCATTAGCAATAATTAGCATGGAGGTGGCTGCCAATCAATACAGCGCTACCAGGTGCGAGATTGTTGTGTCGCGTTACGGATGTTACGCTATTCTCTAGCTTACAAAAAGATGGAGTCCACACCAAACGCTCCTAATTTCGATTCCCGCCTACAGGCGTTGGACTACGCACGCCCCTTTTCGGTTTGCGGTACGGAGCGCGAAACAATTCCCCAGTTCCTCCTAATTCATTTTACCTTAACAAAGCACAAACATTTATCAAAACCGCTGGAACTGAAAGACGCAGAGGGACAGGCTGCGACCGAGATATAAAACAACGGCGAGGGTAATTTGGGACTTTAATTCGTCCCGGTGAGTGAGGGCTCAGATATTTAATTGTGTGGTGGGTCAGGGGGGTACGGAGAATCCCATCAGTCACAGTCAGGTGTGAAAGCCGAACAGGGAACAGTTTAGTGGACATCCTTCACGCTGCAGCCGTATCCTCTTCTTTGCCTCCTAGCGCCCGGATTCTGATGATTAGGGGGTGGCGGGTGGGCATGAGGAAGGAAGGGGGGTGTGAGTTTGATTAATGTAGGTGTCAGAGGTGGGGGTACCACCTCCTCAGCCTCCTCAGCATGGGTAATGACACAAGGGGCTGGCAGAGAGGGGCTACCTGAAGCTCAGGGTCCCCAGGCTAGGCATGATTCTTCCCTCTGATCTTCCTCTGTCAGCAGTACTGTCAGCCCGGCCCGATCAGCACCTTATTAATGGCTCCAACCTGTCACCGATTGGATATTAAGCTGCGCTTTGCAATACACGCACTTACTCACGGAGACACACACACACTTATAAATAAGCATACACCCATGAAGACAACAAAGACATATCCGTGCAGGATCGCAAAAACATATTCCGCCTCGAAAATAAGAGAACCCTCACAAACACACGCACAAACCCTATTTCTTATGCACAAACGCTGAGAAATATACAAGCGAGCACGCACGCGCCAGGACTAAAATTAGATTCCCACTGGGGTGGAAACAAAGATGACAACGAATTTGGCAACTGAATAATTTCCTCTCTGTTATATGAACTGCTGAATGAATAAACGGCGAGGGAAAGATTGAAGAGCTTGTATAGTCACACCTGCAGCACAAACAGAAACGCAGTTATTTATTCGAGACAGATGTTTACAAAGACTGGGTTATTTTGCTTTTGGAGGAGCTACTTTGAAAATTGAGCTTTTCAAGCCACAAGGAACTGAATTTAAAGTAGTTACACTACAGTCAGTATTACTCTTTAAAAAAAAACAGTCAGTGTTGCTGCTAAAAATTATGTTAGCTTCACTACAATATGAACAACAACTTAAATAAAATACTTAAATATATTATATAAGTATGAGAAAGTATATTATCAGAGATCAGATGGAGCTGAATCACAATTAGGGTTATTTATATTATTATATTGAAACTATGAAAAACATATGACATGTTAAATGAATTAAAATGGGTCAAAACCAAAAAGGGCTTTTCAAGCATCAATACAATAAAAGTTTAATACAATGTAAAATTTTACCAATTATTGCCACTATCCTTCACACAACTTGGTTTCACAAATTTGTCAGCAATGCTTTTAATCATTTAAAGATATGTGACCCTGGACCACAAAACCTTAAGTAGCATAGGTATATTTATAGCAATAGCCAAAAATGCATTGTATGGGTCAAAATAGGTCATTGTATGGGTCTTTTATGCCAAAAATCATTAGTATCAGTATTTAAGATTCATGATTTTCAAATACTGTAGTTGTACCTCAGCCAAATATAGTCCTATTGCAACAAACCATACATCAGTGGAAAGCTTATTTATTCAGATGTATAAATCTCAGTTTCAAAGAAATTGACCCTTATGACTGGTTTTGTGGTCCAAGGGTCACATACGATAAAACTTTGTATGATCACTTTTTCTTTTATATACTTACAGATCCGAATAGGTATGTTGATGCATTTTTACATAAATATGCTAAATGACAATGGAACATTATTTCGTTTTCATTATAATTTCGTTTTCAAAGTTATTTGAAGCTTTACTTGCATTTAATATGCTTTCTATGTATATATTTGTGCAGACATGAAAATGGGACATCTTGTCTTTGACCCATAATATACTTCCAAAATGTACCTACTGTACAATCAGCCTTGAACTGCCCAAACAAACTCTACAATTCACTACAATGAATCAGACTTTCCAACACTTCATATGAGAGAGAGGATGGTTTATTCAGGTCTGATTGTCCAAACTATACACATTGCGGAGGACAAGTGTTCTGTTTTTCTAAGACAGTGGTTCTTGGTCCTAGAGAAACCTTTAAAACTGCACAATTTTGATGTCTTTCTTATCTGACACACATCTGAGGTCTTGCAGTCTTTCCTAACAAGACTGTAAGACCTCAGATGTATGAGTCAGATAAGAAAGACATCAAAAATGTGAAGTGTTGGGTGTTCTCCAGGAGCAGGATTGGGAATCACTGTTCTAACTTATGATCAAAAAAACTGAATCCAAAGTACGAGCAAAATTCCATCCAAAGCAGCACTATAAACTCTACACAAACACTAAATAACATCAGAAAACTCTCAGATAAAACAGGATAAAATCTATAGAGAGCTGTAAACCGGATAGCATATCTTCAAATGTGCACTATCAAAGGAGCACGGAGCACAGGAAACCTCAGTTCAAGGGTTCTGCAGGGGCTGCTTTTCTCATTTAAGACAGTGTTTTAAGAGAGATGGAGTAGGAGAGAGAGAGATTTGTGACCAGCAGAGCTGGAACACGCAGACCACACGTCCTCACATCTGGTTTTATTTCTCCCTATAAAACTGAGCAGAACCAGCTGATAAAGAGGACACTGGGTGTCTTCCAATCTCCCATGGAGAAGACGGTCCAGAAACAATTCAGAAAGTATCTGTGAGTGGTTTCGCAGCGCAACAAATTGAGCGCTCATGTAGTGTCTTAAAACACTCATGCACTTCAATCACTGCATTGACTCAAGAGAGACTGTATCTGCCAACAACAAAATTCTATCTAAAATTTAGGAGGTGCTCTGAATATCTAGCTTTTATCACCTGGAGATTCAACACTGATCGAATGGGATGAATTGTTTTTACTTGTACACTATCTTCAAAGACTTCAAGTCATACGATAGCTTTAAGTGAGAAGCATGTCACAGTTTACATGTTATTTTTCATTTAGTACCAACCTAAATAAATTATTTCACATAAAAGACATTTATAGTCCACAAGAGAAAATAATAGCTGAATTTATAAAAATGACCCCATTCAAAAGTTTTACATACAAAAGTTTGATTCTTAATACTGTGTTGTTACCTTAATAATCCACAGCTGTATTTTTTTTTTCTCGTTTAGTAGTAGCTGTTCATAAGTTTGTCCTGAACAGATAAATTGCCTTTTCTTCAGAAAAATCCTTCAGTTCCCACAAATTCTTTGGTTTTTCAGCATTTTTGTGTATTTGAACTCTTCCCAATAACTGTATGATTTTGAGATCCATCTTTTCACACCGAGGACAACTGAGGGACTCATAACTAGTACAGAAGGTTCAAATGCTCACTGATGCTCCAGAAAAAAAACACAATGCATTAAGAGTCAGGGGTAAATTTTTTTTCTAATTTGAATATCAGGGTAAATTTAACTTATTTTGTCTTCTGGGAAACATGCAAGTATCTTCTGTAGCTTCTGAAAGACAGTACAAAAAAAAAAAAAAAAAAACATGATGTTTAGGCAAAATAAGAAAAATGTACATGGCTCCTGGCTCTTAATGCATTGTGTTTTCTTCTGGAGCCTCAGTGAGTGTTTGAGACTTCTGTAATAATTCAACTATTATTTTCTCTTTTGGACTATATGCAAATGTCTTTTATGTGAAATGTCTTAAATAACATGCATTTTGTATGATCCCTTTTATTTTGTAAAATAATTAACATTCTGCAAGGTGTATGTAAACTTTTGGCTTCAACTGTACCATCATTTTTTCAGTTTGTGCTTCTAGGAAGAAACTAAGCCAAACAGGTTTGAAACAACAAAAAGGTGAGTAAATTATGTGTTTCGATGCGGTAGGAAGTATATGACATTTAAAAATAGTCTCTGAAAATAATGAACCACACTTCATGCTGGTGAGGTATTGGAATAATACAGTTTTCCCCTGTTAAAGATAAATGGTGCCACCCATCCACCCAGGATGCCCTAGGGATCCCTCTGTTGCCGTGTGGATCTCCTTAGCAACAAACCAACAACCAGTGTTTGGTGGCCCAGGTGAGGATGGTGGACCCTGAGATGAAAACATAACGTAAAACAACAAAGGCTTCATGGATTTCCCCAATTACTATTTTCTGAAGGGAAATCCCAATTCCAGACTCTGACTCCAAGCTAATGAGATGCTTCCACACATAGCAGCCATACCTTTGCGGAATGGCATGGAAACGTTCCAAAGACCTCACAGGAAAACTGGAAACATAACAACGTACAGGAGGG
This sequence comes from Labeo rohita, assembly GCF_022985175.1. NCBI lineage: Eukaryota > Metazoa > Chordata > Actinopteri > Cypriniformes > Cyprinidae > Labeo > Labeo rohita. The sequence goes on along the minus strand of NC_066883.1, from coordinate 32,671,621 downwards.
TAAATGGGGATCATTCCAAAAAGAGCTTCCTCTATTTAAAAGCTAATTTAAGATATTGATCATTGAGGAATCTGTCTATAATTGAGCTGAAAGTTTTGCTGCAGAGATGCGAATGTAACAAAGCATTCCCTATGCACAGTTGCATAAAGGTTCTTCTCAACCAATTCATCACCAGTTTCATCCAGAGATTATTTACCCTGCAAGACGACAACACAGTGGAACCTTTAAGAGATGGCTGTTCACTTAATTTTAACTGAGCATAAAGATAAATAGGCCAGCTGCGCCCAGCTTGACCGAATTGTCCAGATAAGTCACTTCTGGCCTTCAAACCCGCATCCTGGGAGCAGGATGAAGCGGACAAGGGTGGCTCCCGTCTTATTTTCCGCTCACTTCTTCTCATCTATCACTACCATCACCCGCAGTCCTCTTTTCGGTCTATCTCTCGCTGCTCCCTGGAGTACCGCACCTCCCCCAGTCCCTAAATGTCAACAGGGGAGTCAAGCTCTTGTCTGGGAGCTGTTTGTGATTTATGAGGGAGATGTTTGCCCTGTTTCTCTGGAAGTTCAGCATTCTTCGGGATAAGACCAAGACGTCTCAGCCGAGACGTCCCTCTCTCAGAACTGTGCACAAGATTAGCGGTCGCTAGCCGCAAACGTCTTTATAGAGCTAAACTACCATCCTGCGGGAGAATTTCTCCGCCTATGATAGCTAAGCAAGTACATCAGTCTTGGCAAACGGAGGATTGTGGGAGTTCAACGTCTGGCTATTCTCCGTCTCCGCCCTTTCCAAAAATAACTACAGTCCGCCTCACGCCATTAACCGTCCCATGGAAGCAATTCGAGTTGTGGGGGGCGGATGCGGGGCACTAAGGAGGCAAGCTGTTTTCCACCTGTGATCTGGGCTGGGGAAGAACGAGGCGGCTTTATTACCCATGCTGGCTGTAATGACAGAGAGGAGAGGGGCAGTGCCTGCTGGGTAATTGTTCCATAATTCACACCTGAGTAACAGGGGAATTCCCACAGGTGAGCAGCATCGTCTGGCCAGGGCCGTCCCAGCTGTCTGCCTCGAACAGGTACGTTGTCTGCTATAAAAAGCCTCGCAGCCTTCGGAAAAACCCCATGTGCCTCCAAATCCAGACAGACTGTGCGCAATTTCAACCATGGTGGGACATTGAGAGACGCAAAAGAAATTCGGTCATGACGACAGCTACCCTCCCTGCAAACATGCAACCCACAAAGTGCATTTTTTGCATTCAGACACTCCTTCCCATAATCCGCTGCTCATCCTCCTGTCGTTCTTTGGCTTTGAAGAAGGTTGCCTCTCTTCAAGGCCTCGTGGCGCAGACGCTCATTAGCGAGACACCTTTCACAGGCCTAGAGAAACCCACATCTGTCGCTCCTTCCACCCAGCCCGGCCCAGATAACAGAACACCAGCCACTGGAGTTTCTGGCAGGACTTGCAAACAGAGAGGCCCAATGAGTGATGCATTTAGCACTAATGAGCGAAAAATGAGTGTGAGCGAGATAAAAGCAAGCGGGAGTGAGAGAGAGGGAGATGTAGGGAACACAAGGAGGAGGATGTGATTGTATGACGAAACAGAGTTGAAGAGCCTCCTCCATCTTTCTGCCTCGCGTCTTATCGGGTCAGGCCGCTGACCGAGGCGTTGCACAGCCCTAAGCCATCGTTCAAATCCTTTTGAGCATGTAAGCCTTCTTTAAAAACCACTCTCTCCTAATTACACGCCAGTTACAACATCCGCAGGGCCTCTGACTGAAGGCCAAAGATCTGAGAGAGGACTCCTAACCCAAATAAACACACTCAACTATCTGTGAGCCTTCAAACAGTGATGGGAAAGATGTCAAAAGAGAGTGCAAAGAACTCAACAGACTGATGGGGAAAGAAGGAAACAAACTGTAGCATGCTAAGCTGCAAGCTAATTATTAGGGATGTGCCCGGATCCAAATTGACCTTATTTTTTTCTGTAAAAGTGGGCGCGGCCATTTGTACATTTTATGGGTCTGGCATCTGGTCTCATCTGCTTCCAGCTATTTTTAGCTGTACAAATCTGCTTGTTTTGCTGGTTGATATAGCAAATTCTTACCATATTGTTTTAATTTATTATCTTAATTATAAACTCACACTGTTTGTAGTGCAAATAATCTTACCGCTTCCATAGCATCTTGCCCATAGGCTTACCTACCCATTGAAGAATGTGTTGCACTACACTGCAACTTGTTGGAAAAAGTAGCTTGTCACGGTAAAAGCTACAGAGGAGAGTGGGGTAAGTTGAGCCAGTGGCTCAATTACGGTATTAAATCATTACGGTATTAAGTATAGAGGATATTTTGCACATTTCCTACCTTACCAAAACTTAATTATTGATTAGTAATATCAATTTAAAGGCAATTTTTTTTGGGAATATTACAACTTTGGTGTTCAATATATAGTTTCAGAAATGCAAACAATTACAGATTGGAAATTAAAGTTGAATGGTTTTATTTAATTTAGGTTAGCTTTATGAAAACAACAACAACAAAAAAAAACAATGACTGTTTGTAAAATGAAATGTGATTATTAAGTTAGTTTTTAAAAGAGGTAAATTATCTTTAAAATTTCACATGGGTTTGAATCAGATGGTCAGTTTTCACCAAGACGGTTCATCTTACCCACTGACTGAGGTCAACTTACCCCTAACCTTGGGGCAAATTGAGCTGGCTCGTCTTCACTCTCCACTATACTACTATTGTGATATACACTTGACTACTGTCTTGCTACTGGAACATAAGTTAGTTAGTAGCAGTGCTACTGTTAGTTAATCCTCGACACGGGAGTGGGACAGGCTTACAAAGAAGAGCCTGACAAACAGAGAAAGGAAAAAGACATATGGTTAACAGAGCGTCTCCGAATCTACGCAATCAACGGCAAGCACTGTTCCTCTATAGAATTCTGGGGTAATTAGGGGCTTAATTGTTGGGAATGCCAGTGAGAATGCAGATGAGGGTCTGTAGACCGGCCTACACAGCCTGTGACCCGTTCATCAAGCCAGACTGCTTAAAAAAAAAAAAAAAGAGAGAGAGAGACACACACACACACACCCAAGCTTGGATTTCTTCTGTTTCCATCACTTATTCATAATTTATCTCCACAGGTCACATTCTGCTTTTGCATTCCATATCAATTCATCACTCGCTTTCACTCTCCCTCATAAATATTTTTTTTCCCCTCTATCCACCTGCTATCGTCCGTCTGCCACATTTCTCTTTTGTCTGGAACTCCCCTCTTTCCATGATTCAAAAGACACAGCTGAACATCTTCAGCGCCTCAAGGTCTTTATCCCGTTTATCCTTCTCTCTTTCGCTCCTTCGGCTAATTCCATCCCCCATCCTCAGCTCAAACTTCTTGATGAGAATGTTTAGGCGTACTCTTGACTATTGAGTGTTCAAATTCCCCCAGTCTAACTTGTGTTCAAACAGCAGGCGGATAAACGCTGAGATCGGGAGCATTTGATAAAAGATGAAGCATGTAAATGAGGAGGAAAGAGGGCCGTTAGCCCTGCCTAGAGTCGAAAAGCAGCCCAAACGACACTTCACATGAGAGTACAATTACCTCAGAAGAACGACTATCTGCATAAAATTGACTCGAGTCCTTTGATTTTTCTGAAAGTATCTTAGAAGCATCTGTGTTTGTGTTGATAAATAGAACACATCAATTTCTCTGATTAAAGTAGAGCAGAAAATACAAAAGAACTTCTAGAGTATAAAAAAGAAGTGTGCATTGTGATTACACCTTCACAAAAGAAAAAAAAAGAGTGTTTGAACTGTTTTGGTTTCTGATATAAGGAGGCAGGAATATTTCTTTTTAAAACAGATAGTTACACATCTAAATTCTCATTGTTGAGCCACAATGATACACTTCATCCACATTTTTCTTCCTGTGAGAGTGGGCACGGCCATTTGTAAATTTTATGGGTCTGGATTCCGTTCTCATCCACATCTGCCTATTTTCAGCTGTACAAAACAGCTTGTTTTGCTGCTTCCCTGACGAAAAAAAAAAAAAACAGCTAAAAACAGCCAGGCTGGTTAGCAGTCTTAGCTGGTTTAAGCAGGAAGTAGCTGGTTTTAGCTGGTCTTCCAGCCTGGTTAGGCTGGTCAGGCTGGTTTTAGCTGGTTGTTCCAGCTGGTCTCCCAGCCTGACCAGCTAAGACCAGCCTGGAAGTGGCCAAAACCCCTCTAAAACCAGCCTGCTGACCAGCTAAGACCAGCCTGGATGACCTAAGCTGTTTGGCTGGTTTTAGCTGTTTTCAGCAGCGTTGGTACTGCAAATTGGTGTGTCTTACAGTACCAAGGTATTTTAATGTTTTATCCTAATTATAAACACACTGGTTTGTAGTGCAAACAGTTTTACCATTTACTGCACGTTGTTATTCTTCTCGTTATTTCCCTACAGCAGATAATGAACTGGAAGTCTCACTCATAGGCTTACTTCTGCAAGAAAAAGGTGGATAAAAAAAACACCTGAAATATGCTACATGCTAAGTTGCTAACTATCCAGACAGTGTCCATATGCTTTTTTTTTTTTATAAGACACTCGCCCTAATGATAAAATACCTCCATGATATCAGTGAAGTAGCTGATGCATCACTTCTTCCCTTCTGTTTCTCTTTGATATGAAGAGCAAAATGAGAAGGGGGGGAGAGCAAGAGCGTTTGGTGTACGTCCATGCTAAGCATGCTTTCTCTCAGGACTCCTTCTCTATTACCCCTCAACCATGCGCTGTTTTGGACAAGGGCCCAGATCCAAACCCATTACAGCTCATCTCCTCCCCTCCCATCCTCCTCTCCACTCATCTGTGGATTGGCTCTAATCACGACTGGGGAAAATGATATTCCAAGTTGAGCCCATTACAATGTCTGGTATTTGTCCTTCACTGAGAGCTATCTCTCTCACACACACATACAGGGGTGAATGCACTTTAAAACTAAAAGCCGCACTTCTGAAAGCAGTCATGCAAACAAAATGACAAATAATAAAAATGGAGTTGCAACAAGGCCAGAAGTCTGAAATAATTTGGAGTCATTGGTATCCTCATCAAACTATTGGAAAGACAGGATATACTATTTCACACCAACACAGAAACACACGAAATTGGACTAGGGTTGTGCAAAATTAAATTAGAGACTTGTCTAAACAGCTAGTCAGATTACAGGAAGCCCGTTTGACACAGTTTCGAAATGTTTCTTAGAATATTGTACATTTACAGTGGCTCAAACAGCAAAATGAAACGGCATAAACCAGCTAAAACCAGCATCCCAGCATCAAAACCTACCTAATGCTGTTTTTATTTTTCAACAGGGGAATGACATGAGGGTCATTCCCCTGAGTAATTAATGACAGAATTTTCAGTTTTGGGTGAACTGTCCATTTAAAACCACCACGAACTTCACAAAATTAGAAAATAAGTTGTTTTTGACTTGATTTGAATAATGTTTCATCAATTTAAATGTTTAACAATAAAATTTATCTTGTCATGTGACCACATTGTGTGGTTCCAAGGTTGTGCTTCATAACAGGAAATCCTGCATCAAATTAATCCAAGATAGTGATTCCCATGCCTCACTGGATCACTCTTGGAGATATTCTGAAGCATTCTGAGTGATTTAAAATATTTAAATAAATACACTGAGGTGCAAAATTAAATTAGACAGAGCCTTGTCTAAACAGCTAGTCAGTTTACAGAAAGCCCATTTGACAGTTTCAAAATGTTTCTTAGAATATGGTACATTTACAGTGGTTCAAACAGCAAAATGAAACAGAAGCTAGATTTAGATTAGTCTCAGAATTAACATGCAATCTTTTTTTCTCTTCATGCCAGTATCTACAAGAGAGAGTTCACCCAAAAATGAAAAACCTGGCATTAATTACTCACCTACCTTAATTTTCTGAAGCTACGAGAATATGTTTTGTGCACAAAGAAAACAAAAATAATGATTTCATTCAACAATTTATTCTCTTCTGTATCAGTCTTTGATGCGTATTCAGGGTCAGAAAACTCTCAGATTTCATCAAAAATATCTTAGTTTGTGTTCCGAATATGAACGGTCTTGCGTGTTTGGCTCCTGTTTCACCAATGCAAATGTTCAACAATAAAATTTATCTTGTGATCACATTGTATGTTCCCAAGGTTGTGCTTTATAACAAGAAATCTTGCATCTAAACAATGCAAGATAGTGATTCCCATGCCTCACTGGATCACTCTTGGACATATTTTGAAGCATTCTGATTGATTTAAAATATTTAAATAAATATGTTGAGGACAAGAGGGGTTAAAAGCTTTCTGTTGCCTGAGGGAAACACTGCAGTATGGTTAACACAGCAGAAGAATTGCAACACTAAAAGCTAGAGAAGACTCAAGAATCAATGCAGCAGCCTTCTTGTGTACACTGACCAGCGATTTAAAAACATTACAAGGCTCTCACAGCAATTGTATCAAAATGTATTGGTAAAAGTGGTAATTTTATTACAAAAGCACTGCTTTGTTGTCTGTAGAGGTGGGGCTTTAAAGACACAGATATGATCTTATAAAGCTAGTGTTACTGTGTGGTCAACATGCTAACATCATCTCCAAGATGTTGCATATCCAAATTAATCCATTAAAGTTGGTGTAGCAATCACCGTTTCACATTTGTTTCCCCTACCATTGCTTACAATGTAACGCATCACAGCATATACTTTAGAAATGTGTACAACAATTTTAAAAGGCCAAAGAGGAATCGTAATGTACTTGTAATTGTCCATTCTTGTAGAAGTCAAAGCATTGGGGTTAACCTGCCCTCTGGTCACCACTGGCCCTCATAAAAGCCAACACATATGATAGTGGGTGGATTCCTCTGGGCTCCGGTGACCCGGGATAAGGCCCTCTGACCGTACTTACAGCCCACCTGTGACCCGACGCCTCTGGGCTACAAATCACCTCTATCCGGCCCCAACCCGTTCATAGACAGTATGGATCCCCACACTCTCTGATGAAACCAGGGTCTGAATGTCTGACATGAACCTCCCCCAGGGCGCAATACTGCCCCCATCACCACCCCCGACCCCTAGCGTCCACCACCCCCATCCCAAACCTTTCCATTCCAGCTATAATTGTTGCCTTATGAGCATCCACGGCAACAAATTCAGCTAACGACTGTCCTGTATTGATTCGAAACCCTCGCGATGCGGCGCAGACCCACACCAGAGGGCTGGTTGAGGGGGTTTATAAAGTACCCAATAAAGAGAAGCAGGCCATGACCAAAAGATAACCAAAATCAGGAACCTGGAGATACAATTAAGAGCCTTCAGCCCTGACCTGAGTCCAGGGGAACAATGGAGAAGCTGCGGTATACGACTGACCTGTTCGATTTGTTTCATTAGCGAGTGCTGAAAAAGCACTTTCCGTCAGCTCTCAGAGGAGCCATTACGGGACAGTGGCAACGTGTGCATATCTGTGCATCTTAGCACGTCGCCACAAAACATTATGGCCAACACGGAGGCCTTAATTTAGCCACAGCTCGTAAATACGTAAGGCTATCATTAAAACGCTACATTTACAAGTACTTATGATAGTTACTGTCAGTTTCAGAGCCACAAAAACAGCAGAGCCACAAAACGGCCTCTCAAAGATTCAGTCACAAATCTCGGATAATAGCGCACATGAATGGAAATGTGGAAGCTTGGTGTATTATAAATGCAGAGATGTGGAAATGGGCTGAAATAAACAGTTATATACATGTCTGGGTGTACGAAGCGCTCTGCGATACGTTCAGTGCAGTAATTGGTATTTACTAAACAACACATGGAGCTGCAGTGAATAACTTAATATCCAAAAGACTACGACAGCGCATGGGAAATGGGAAACATAATAACATCTGCATAGCTCATTAAACAAGTCTGAAATATTCAAAAAGATAAATTATTAAGCCATCTCTGCTTTAGCAGAATATTTTTGAGATGTTTGCAATGACATCCATCAATTCTTGACTTCGCTCTTTTAGAATGAAATATTTATAACGTTGCTCAATCCAAAGCCTGAACTCTCGCTTCACACGGTTCCGTCGATAGTCCGGCCTTTCTCAGAAAACTTGAAATAAACATCACTGCATTCTCCACCAACTTTTCGGTTGCGATGAGGCTTTGCCTTTTTCTCGACATTGATCCCATGCTAGCTGCAGCTGAATGGAGACTCATTCCGCCATCTCCACCGCCTAATTGGTCCCTCTGCAGCCTTACGCAACCCTGGTATAATGTAGCACAGTGCACGGCTAAACCAAGTCAAATAACGAAATGGATGGGGATAGCTCGGCTGAGGTTATTTGGTATACAGAGCACACCGAAAGAAGGATGTAGACACTTATCGTCGGGAAGCTGGATAAGGACACAAATAATTGGAACGAAAGGCCAATTATGTTGCAAATCCGCCACAAAAGCTCTAAGCATCTTGGGTATAATATGTAAATACAGTGACTGACTTCAAATGAAGTCCGTTTGTGTTACAGTTCTCCAGCGCCTGCTGATACTGGGCTAACGTTCACAGCATCAGTCGAGCGCTCTGGCAAATGCTGAAATGATTTAAAAACCCCAACAAGTCTCCACTGAGCTTGTTATTACAGAATTGATCTCTTTATTTATGCAAAGGAGAGTCAATAACAGCGCCAAGACTTCATGAATGCCGCCATTCTGAGAGCGGTTTATTGGATTGGGCTGTAAAAGCCAAATTCTGGGGTTCTTATATGAAGGAATATGTAAATTAGCAGGTGGGAATGTTGCAAGAAAGACAAGCAAGACACGGCAATTCTCCGAGGAGCAGAAGCTAGCTCTTTAGAGCAGACAGGAAACACAAGGGACAGATTTTCAGAGCGGTTAGCACACCACAAAAGACTACAGCACAGCTGGGCCAATTAAATAAGGCTGCTGATTTGGTCATTTACATAAGAAATCATTACATTGTCATCAAATCAGTTTTCTGGCGCCTTCCCAAAACACTCCCTATTCTCTCTTTCTCTCGCCCTCTTTCGGCGTCTCAGCTTTCATCCTCATTTCTCCATTCAGTCGAGTTCAAGAACTGCTAAAGGAGAAACTAAAGCTCTCTTGGCAGACGTTACAACCATCTCAATATCTCAATACCCCACATTGAGACAGATTACTGGATGATTTGGAACTCTTGACGGCATTTGCGATTAGCAGCTGGCAAAAGGACTGAAGAACATACCTCTTCTCTGTCGATTTCTTGTCCGAAACATTCACTATCTCTGCCAAGCTTCCCATTTTGATTTTAATTAGCTAGTGGTGTTTGCTAAAGAAAGGATAAAGCCCGTTTTTTCCAAAACACCTAACCCTTCGTATTCAAATTTGGGGCGTAACCCAGGTGTGCTATTATTTTTTGAAGCAATCATAATTACAATTTTCTCCAAGCACGTGTTAACCAAAAAAAAAAAAAGTCATGGAACTTTCTTGTAGGACACTTTCTTGTAACCATTTACTTCCATAGTAGGAAAAAAAAATATATTATGAAAATCAGTGGCTACTAGCTACTGTTTCATTGCCAACATTCTTCAAAATATCTTCTTTTGTGCTCAAAAGTAATAAATAAGCTCATACAGGTTTAGAACAACTTAAGGTTGAGTAAATGATGACTGAATTTTCATTTTGGGATGAACTACTCCTTTAAGACGCAGTTCTTTATGCTAGTTTATGCCATAACAGTACTTAAACCAAATCTTGGAGCAGACAGACGTCTTATATATCTTTCAAGATGGATTATTCTCACCTGCCTTTCCACCCAAAGATGGTATGTAAGAATTTGGTACATCTTTCCCTCAGGTCTCAAACCTGCGTTTGTCTGTAAGTGAATTATTATATGTTATTATATTCAGTCAACTGGAATTACCTTGATAATTTCTGCTATTGAGATAATTCTATATTATACATGTTAGAAATGATCACTGCAATAATGTGAAAGCATTATCAAAGTAATAATTACTGAAAAATGGAACATGCTACAAAGTAATACACTGGTTAAATGCATAATTAAAATAAAACCTCTATCCATGCATTAAAACCCAGACAAATTTAACTATAAAACAAAATATGTCACGCATTTCTGAAGTTTGTACATGATAATTTGAAAAAACATCTTCTATAAAATAAGGTAGGACAGGGGAGAAACAAAATGATTTCTTCAATTGTCTGCCAGAAACATCTGTTGCTTGTAAGATGTCAGTGCTGTCAGACGAGGCTTGAATTTTTTTTCAACACATATTTCAATCTTTCTTTTATATCACATATTTCAAAACCTGTCTACACCCTACATATATTGACCATTCAGCAAAATGAGTTGCCGGTAGCCATTTGCTTTCATAGGTGTGAAAAAAAAATACATTATTCTTAAAAATATTTTCTTTGTGTTAAACAGATAAAAAAAAAAATAATTATAATACAAGTTTGGAACAACCTGTAAGTGAGTAAATGACAGAATGATGCTAGCTAGCATTTCAAGGTGTACTTTTTGCAACAGTCAGAAAGTTTCCAGGAAATATGGAAATAATTATAGATAGGTCAAGAATGAATGTTTTAATTAAAAACTAGACATTTAAAACACTCTAAAGTAATAATGGTTAAGCCACAATTCACCACTAAAAGTTAAATCAATCAAAAGTATACTAGGTACACAATATAAAAAATGTATGCTCTGCATCGCTCATCTGAACAGACCTTCTGGAGAATTCACTGAGGAATCTTGCCTTCCTTTCTTCCAGGTTATTATGACTGATAGTTTGCACTCTGTTTGGGGGGGGCGGGTGAGCAGGGATCGCGTGTGGGTGTACAGCTACTCGCGATCCCTGGGTCAACCGCACTATTCGTTTTCTTTTACAACACATGCACATCTATGCGGAAGCACAGGCCTTGAGACTTTACTGTGGGCCGTTAACGCTGCGGATATAAAATCTGCAAAAGGTCATTTTCACACTAAGGATAGAGCAAGGTATTTCAGAGCCCGTGGCTTTTTATCTCTATGGCTTGCTGGGGGAATGTAAAATGAAGCTCGTAATGGTGTGGATGTATTTCAGTGTTACGGCTGCCTGTGTACATGGAGGCCAAATGGCATTGTGGTATATAAAAGACAACCAGATCCAAGGTCTCCGTTTAGATTTAATCAAATATAATAGCAAAAAACACACCATTGCTTACTGCAGAGGGAAATTTCTGCCGCAGTTTAGTTGAAGGATGAACCAACCACCTTCAGTCCGAGGGTCGTACCAACCCGGGGTGGTGCGACTGTAAAAACAGCAGATGGCCGTATAATTCACACAGGACAATCCCATTATGTGTCAAGAAACAAAATGTGAACATTGATTTCTTAATCTACTTGTGTGAAAGATTTCGCAAAGCCACGGTAAGTTACTATGACCCACACTGTGACGGCTGCGGGTTTAACCATTGTTGAGGAAGGGTATTTTCATCAAACTAATTTCTCCACAGCCACTATATCCAAACTGAACCCAACAACACCTGCAGAGAAAACTCATCTAGACGACGGTAATAGAATTACCCAGAATGTAGCACTAAACTAGTAGTAATGGCCCACTGTCCACACAATCACAAAAGCCCGAAGCAGAAATGAGCGCAAAATGGATGGTTGCGGCTCTTACGTAGAAGATCTGTTGCTGTGGACTTTAATGATTTCTGGGGGTGAGTGGTTCTTCTAAACATACAGAGAGAGAAAGAAAAAAGGGGTCCGGTTTTAATAAGGTCCCTTGTTCTGAGAATACTTATTGATTTTTGCCGTAACCGCATGTGTGGCGCGGGGCTGTGCTCTTCTGGAGCTCGGTAAAGGTAAATTGAGCCATTTAGAAGCCGCAAGTGTCTTCTGGGGCAAGGGTTTGCCGTGGCCTTTCCTGCTCCTGCAGTGTGTTTCCATCAGTAGAAAATTTCCTCCACATGAGGTGAGATTAGGTGCCATGTTCAGAACCTCTAAACATGAGATAGCCTTCGGCAGTTTGGGGGAACGTTACTTGTAAAATTAAAGCAAAATACACTGCAATTAATATTGAAAGTACGGCATTACTCATTAAATGTAACTAGTAATCTAAGGTTGTGTCCACACTAATATGTTTTTGTTTAAAAATGCCTTTTTTCCTCTCCATTTTGGCCTTCCACCCACACTGACACAGCGTTTCTGGCAGGGTAAAATTGAGCTTTTTGAAAATTACACACTAACTCATTTTTGTTTAAAAAAGCTTTTTTGAAAATTACACACTAATACATTTTTGTTTGAAAACACTTTTTTACTCTCCATTTTGGCCTTCCGTCCACACTGACACAGTGTTTTTGTCAGGGAAAACTGAGCTTCTTGAAAATTTGAAAACGTCATTTTCACGTTCACTTTTGAAAATTACGATGCATGTTTAATTATGTGACGCATATTGCTATGATATCTATGGTTACTTTGTACACTCTTCATATTACAGTCCTGCAAAGAAGATTTACTCACAATTGCTTTCCTGTGGCAAAACACAGGAGAAGTTGGATTTTAGGGTGTGTTCACACTTGTAGTTCGCATCGTTTGGTTGATTTGATTCATTTATTCTCCATCTCTAATTATTGCCTCTTTCTCTAGTATTATGTACATACATATGCATCTTTTTATTTATACAGTTGTATACAGAGTAATTAATGCACAAATCTGTACATAAATCTTCTGTTCGAGATTCATACACATTATCATTTATTTTAAGTCTTTATTTAAATGTTTTTCTGTTCTCATGTCAGATACGTATGTATGCATGTATGCATGTACCAGAATCACCTTAAAAAACCACAACAAATTCCTTGTGTGTTTGTGCACACCTGGCGAATAAAGCTAACTGTGATTGTGATTCTGATTTAGTCCGGACCAATTGGGAAAATTATACATTTGGTTCTGGTCCGCTTAACATTCACACTAGCATTTTTGACAACGAGCCTAAAGATACTGAACCTGAAGGCATAGCGATACATTTGCAACCTGATTGGTCGGGATGAATGACGTATATTTTGTGACGGAACTTACCGAACACTCCAATCAAAAGGAAAAGGTGAGCTCGACTTAAAGTGGCACTGAGCAGACTGATCCCAGTGGCACATGTATGTCTGTAAGATGTCTGTTAAAGATCACTTGATCTAGAAAGCATCTGCTGTGTACAAACATCTGACAGACATCTGTAAGTAAGTAAGTTTTACATACATTCTAAATCATAAACATCTTAAAGACATCTAATAGATGTCTATATCTGATACGAAACATCCTATAGACGTATTGCAGATGAGCAAACACTAAAAAAATACGTCTTGCAGACGTCAGATAGACATCTCTGCGATGTACGTGTCCTATCAGGGATCAGTGAATGGGTACTTTAATGTCATAAACCCTCAGCGCCACTTTAAGTCAAAACCGGTGTCTGCTGGACTAAGCATGCTCACTGTTGCGTGTATATGACTTTATTTTCACCACAATAATCTCATAAAAGGCACTTTACCTCTTCATTGCTTCACGTTTGCCATCTGCTCATTTTGTTTTGGATAAACCACTTCCCGTCATTAAATCATGTCGCATAGCGTCGCATCTTGTCATTACTTCCTGTTTTTGGTTCGTTTAAAAGTATTTGGTCCATGCTGCGTTCGTATTTAATTCCAACCACACCAGAGTTCATTTGGGAGTGGACCAAGACCCATCTTTTTAGCGGTCTCTGTTCGGATGGCAACGTTCACACTTACTCAAATGAACCGCACTAATAGAGCAATCACACCAGAGTTTGTTTTAATCTGACTAAAGTGTTAAACATCCCTTATGAAAATTAACCATGCTTTTATTATCACAAAAATGTAGTAAAGTGTATATTTTTGGTGCATTGATTACCATTTGTATAATCATAGTTTTACTACAAATACCATGGTTAAACTATGATTAGTGTAGCAAGACCATGGTTAATTTGTGTTTACCATGGTTTAACTATAGAAACCATGTTTTGTTTTGTTTTTTGTTTGTTTTATTTGTAGTAAAACCATGGTTAATTTTCATAAGGGATATAATGTTGAGTGAGCATGATTTGGACAGAAATAAAATGATCCTGTCAGAAGGGTTACATGAAAACTTATTTCTGTTCTGTCTGTATTATGATAGCAAGCTTTTATGCAGTTTTGCACATGCGCAGTAAGGCGAATTTAGTGTTTTCGGACATTTCAGTAAATTTTAGGAAAACGCTAGTGTGAACAGAGAGCATTTTAAAACTAAAACGCCATTTTCAAATGTCTCCTGATTAATGTAGACATAGCCTAAAGTAATCCATAAATGTGTTCACACAGGAATTTCCGACAATACAAAATGTCCATAACAGCTTTCATGTACAATCAATAAAAAACAAAACAAAACAGCTATTGAATGGTAAAAAACATTACTGATATGCATTACCCTCTAGAACTTGCTAATCTTCAAAACTTGTTTTGAGTTTAGAGCACATGCTAGTCAAAACCATACCCACAAGAAAAATATGCATGTTAACCTGATTTTAGTGTGGAAAAACAGTAACCTTTTCTGTGTAAAGTTAACGTACATCCAATTTTACAACTCTGTTGCCATGACAGTGTAACACTGTAAACAATAAAACTCTACAACAACTATAAAAAGCAAAAAAAAAAAAAAAAAAAGTTTTAACACAAGAATTCATTTAAGTGCTTTTATAAAATCTTTAACCTTCACATTTTTGCTGTTCAATCTGACGAATTAGCCACTTTTACATTCATTGTAATTGCCTCAAAGTAACCTTGATTTTTGGTTTTTCAAAAGAAAATTAAAGATGTGCTGAATTTGAACATTATTCTACAATGCTGTTGAACTGCAATGAACTCTGAAAACTCTCAACATGGGAAACAGAGAGGTTTTCAATTCTAATCTACCATTAGAATTCATGCTCTTCACTTTCATGTTGACTAAACACTGTCTTCTGAAAATGTTTCGTCACACTCAGTGATTGAATAAACATTAAACTCTTGCTAAAGGTTATGCTTTAATTGCCTGGAATTTAGCTAATGCTTTTTATTCCAAGTATTTTATAGTCCACTAATTGCTGGGACAGTCTTGAACATGAGATTGTGTGCTTTACTCAACAAACAAATTAGGGATTGAACCTGAAACTTCAGTTGTAGCTCAAACACGAGGAGCTTAAGGACAAAGCAATATGCAAGTATTACGCAAAACAGCCAGAGCTAAATGGATGAATCTACCTTTCCCCATCCTAAAAGAATTAGGCACAGAAAATGAGACAACAGATTAATAAAGGGTAAATTGTCTTTACGATAAATCAGCTAATAGGTAAACACCACTAATTCCCAGCATCCTAAATCTATTCATTCTCACATTAAAAAAAAAAAAAATCAGCTTCAATAATGAGATTTAATTGCTGCTAAAGCCTCCAAAATCAATATTCAACATTCTTTATAACTCTCCACACGTGGCTGAAGGATAAACCAGCATTTAAGACGAAACAGTTCACATACGTGACAGAGATCAAGACTAATCACAAGGCAAGACAGCTGTAATTAAAGCAGAGTGCATTTATTGTCCTGATAGCGTGCATGCTATTGTAGCAGTGATACTGCCATTGTCAGTGCTAATCGGGTTAGCGTGAAGTAATGTGCAACTGAAGCTGTGATTATTAGAACAAGCTGAATTTGTTTCCATATATTACCGCGACTACTTCAAGCGCAATCTCTGGCAGGATTAGTACTTAAAGTGAACAATTTACAACAACAGGCTCTGACAGAACCCCTGTGAATCCTGATGACTGATCACACAAACAAGCTGAAGACAACCTTGAAACGCATCTACACCAGAAACTGGAGCTGATTTTTGTTGACAAAATCAAATACATTTGTGAAAAAATCAATTCATCTGTCTCTGTCTGTCTGTATGTCTATCTATCTATCTATCTATCTATCTATCTATGTTCAAACTATCAGTTTTGTTCATATCTATTTATTGTTTATTTGTTTGTAATTATTTATCATTTATTTATTTGTTTCTTTATCATTTATTATCACTATCATTTTTGTTTGTAATGGTCATGTATTTGTTTGTCTACTATTTAAATCTTGCTATTAATTATTTGTTTGTATCTATCAGTTATCTTTGTTTGTAACTATTGTTTATTTGTTTGTATCTAGCCATCTTATTTGTTTTTAACTAGTTTTAATTTTTGCTTGTATTTCTTGTTTATTTGTTCGTATTTATCAACCATTTTTTTGTTTGTAACTATTGTTTATTTGTTCACAACTATTTTTGTTAGTATTTATCATTTATTTGTTTGTATCTAATCAAGTATTTTTGTTTGCAACTGTTCATTGTTTTTTTTTTGTTCGTAACTATTTATTATTTTTGTTTATTGTTTATTTGTTTGCATTTATCAATCATTTTTATTTGTCACTCTGTTTATTTATTATTTTATTTATTATTTGTTTCTATCTAGCTATCCATTATTTGTTTGTTTGTAAATATTTATAATTTTTGTTTGTATTTATCTTTTATTTCATTCTATTTATCAAAAATATTTGTCTGTAACTCTCTATTGTTGATTTATTTCTATCTACCTATCTATTATTTATTTGTTCGTAACTATTTATAATTTTTATTTATATCTATCATTTATTTGTTTGTATCTATCAATCATTTTTGTTTGTATTTATCGTTTATTTGTTTGTATTTATCAGTCATTTTTGTCTAGAACTATTACAATTATTTTTGTTCATAACTATCATATTTTATTTGTTTTTTATTAGTTAATTTGTTTTGTTATCTATTATTTATTTGTTCATATTTATTGTTTACATCTATCACTTATTTATTTGTATTATCAATCATTTTTGTCTGTAACTACTGTTTGTGTAACTATTTATTATTTTTGTCTCTATCTATCTATCTATCTATCTATCTATCTATCTATCTATCTATCTATCATTTATTTGTTTGCATTTATCAGTCATTTCTGTTTGTAACTTGTTTCTATCTAGATATCTATTTCTTTTGTTCAGAATTATTTATAATTTTTGTTTGCATTTATGATTGGTTTATTTGTATCTATCAATCATATTGTTTTTGTTTCTATATATCCTATTGTTTGTTTCTATCTAGCTATTATTTATTTGTTCATAACTATCATTTTTTGAATCTATCATTTATTTGTTCCTGTCTGTCTGTCGATCATCTATCTATCTATCCATCCATCCATCCATCCATATTTTATTTGATAGTATCTATCTATCATTTATTTGTTACTATCCATTAACCAATCTATCTAACTACCCGTCCATCCATTCATCAATCAAGCTAAGTGAATGAGATATATCTTGATATAAACCTAGTTATATTGACAAATCAATACGCGTTATGGTAAAAATGGGCATAATAATACACTTTCATCCTTATTTTGTCCCTTGAAATGTGGTATTTCAGAGCATACACCATACAGCATTGACAAAACAATTCAAGTTATATAACATTACAATCAAAATGGTTAATATTTATGTTTATAAAACATCTCAAATTTCACTCTTTTCATGTCTTTTCAATAGCTCAGTTAATAAAAGAAGCAAACCCACTGCAGGTGAAGAGGTGACTGATACCGACAATGGCTCATACACTTCCAGGAAATTCCAGATCACATCATCTTCTGTGTCAACAAACAGAGCTTTCACCTCCCTCACACTGAGTACACAACGCACTGACCTCCTGATAGAATGAAACAGGGATCAGATGGTGGATCTAGCAGCTATCGCTGTCCAACAGTACAACCTGAACAGAGTACAGAGCCCTTTCACACTCGCAATATAGAAGAAGAAAAAGAACGAAAGAAATTAATAGAGCGACCTCCTATAGCTCTAAAGATGGGATGTCACTGATAGCATCCATTTCCATCAGATAACTAGGCCAGTTTTTCACAAACGCCATGAAATAAATAAAAATGTTGCGCGCGAAGTGAAAAGAGTCGATTAACTCAAGGTCGCTATGATGCTTTCATGACCTCCTGAGTGCGCTCGCATATTCCACCGCTCCAAAAAACAGTCTTATTTGTTTGCAGGGAAATCAATAGGGCTGATATATTAGGTCGGTATGACTGTCTGGGATCGGGATTGGATCTGTGTGTGTCTAGTAATGACTGGAATCGGCTTGGGGGCGTGTGTGTGTGTGTTTGGTGGCTTACGTTCTCTGTTCAGACAAAATTCCAGCAGTACGAACAAAGAAAGAGCACAGACCAGCTCAAATATGCCGACTACAGGCGTGCTAATGTGAAAAATCATTAGTAACAAATCTGTCCATTTAAGATGGTAATTTGAATGCACTCAAAGTCCACTTCCAGAAAAAAAAATTACAGATAATGTACTCACCCCCTTGTCATCCAAGATGTGTATGTGTTTTTTTCTGTGTATGTGTCGTAAAGAAATTCAGGATTTTTCTCCATATAATGGACTTCTATGGTACCCCGAGTTTGAACTTCCAAAATGCAGTTTAAATGCAGCTTCAAACGATCCCAAATGCGGTTGTAAACGATCCCAGCCAATGAAGAAGGGTCTTATCTAGCGAAACGATCTGTTATTTTCATTAAAAAAAAAAAAATACAATTTAAATACTTTTTAATCTCAAACGCTTGTCTTGCTCTGCCTAAACTCTGTGTATTATGGCTCAAGACAGTTAGGGTATGTCGAAAAACTCCAATCGTATTTTCGCCCTCAACTTCAAAAATAATTTCAAAATCATCCTACATCACTGCAGAAGTACTGGCCCAGTCTATGCAAAGTGAACATGCAAAGAAGTTCAAACACCCTTAACAAAAAAAGTAAAACAGCGATATAGGACGATTTTGAAGTTGAGGGAGAACATGAGATGGGATTGTTTTGACATACCCTAACTGCCATGAACCGGAACAAAAACAGAGTTCAGGCAGAGTAAGACAAGACGAGCGTTTGACATTAAAAAGTATATCAATTGTATTATTTTTATGAAAATAACTGATTGTTTCGCTAGATAAGACCCTTCTTTGTCCGCTGGGATCGTTTACAACCGCCTTTGGGATCGTTTGAACCCGAAGGATTTCCATTCAATAAATGTGTGTAACCCCAACTCATAAAAAACTAATTCATGCAATGAAATGTAATTGAGTTGGGCCAACTCAATTTGATCAAATACAGTTTAAATGAAATTGATATGTTTATAAAGTGATTATTTTATGCTTGTTGAACTCAAACTAAAAGATTTAACTGGAAGAAATCCTTCTACATTCAAAAAATGATACATTGGTTTTAGTTAACTTTAGGCATTAACCAACTTTTTAGGCATTAACCATAAGATAAGATAGATTTGCTATATCCATGACATGCCCAAAGTAGTTGTTTATTTTAATATTAAAACAACTTTAACTCATGTTAGCAGGTCATCAACCCAAGCACATGCTCTACACTTCACCACAACGGTAACCCCCAAAAACACTAACATACCAGGAACTGTTTTAAATACAAACATAAAAGAGCATTAAACATTAACAAGCCTCCCAGTTTTATCATCTTAATAAAAAAATGCATAAAATAACATCCAGCCCTGTGAAAAAACATGATGGGAAGGGGAAATCTACTTCCTAGTTACACAAGTAAAATAATTTATGTACTCTCTATTCAAATGAATTAAGTAAAGTTGTTGTAAAAAAAAATTGTATTGGATTAACTTAATTTACTTAGGTAAATTGAACAAGCATGAAATGTTATTTTTGGCCTACCTAATTGAAACAAGTTATTTCAAAATGAAAATATTGAGTTGAACCAAAACACAATTGTTTTAAAGTCACAACACAATGCTGTTAAATGGAAATGATTTTTTAAATGAACTGAACAGTGTTATAGGATAATTTTTTAAAGTGTGTGGTGGTCAATTTACAATGCATACACAGCATATTAATAATTTTACTACTGTAAATAATATAATAGCATAATAATATAAAATCAATCTATGCAACAAATAAGTTAAGTGAATGAGACATGTACTGTAGTTACATACTGCCTTCTTAAATCCAAATATGTTATAAAAATATTCATAATTTGATATTTTATCCTTATTCTATTCTTAAAAAACAACAATAACTGACAACCAACAATTCTGAACCCAATCCAACTTGCCTGAAGTTACACAGTAACCACAGACGCTAACAGAAAGTGCAATTGCTAGCATATTGCAGCTTCCATTGGACTTATAAAGCGAGCAAAGCTATGAAGATGGATGGACAAAGAAAAGGGCAGCTACTTTGATAGCACCTAGAGTCCCCAACAGCAATAATTGATTAATCATTCATTTTTAATGCACCGTAATTGGATAAACAGAAGGCCCACAACTCATTGGAACTCAATTATTCATTATGCATTTCTTTCTGTTTTATGGCAGCTGGATCGAGGTTGGTTTAATAGGTTCTGGCACACATTTCTTCCTGTCCAAGCCCTGTCCTTTATTATGCTGTTGTGAGTAAATATGCAGCGAAGACACAAGCTGAATGCAGAACTATAAAGTCAGCAACGGATACCAAAGCCACAGCGACTGTTCCGTTCATTTTCGGTTTTATCAGAATACGGTTATAAATGCAGATTATTTTAATTCATCTGATTGCATTAATTTTGCATGAGATGTAAACTGGCTATGGGTGATTTGAACAAAAACAAGTCGTTTCCCCATGTTAGCTTTCAGAATGAAGTTAAGAGAGTGAGTTCATATTACATATTTAAAGGTCATTTAAATGCATTGAGTCACTGGAAATGTATTCTTTGAAAATTTATAGGACACTAACAAATGTCTTACTCCATGAGCAGTTTGCACTGCACAATGCACATTACTGTAACTATATAAAGATGAACATAAAATTCCTTTTCACTGCTGTCTCAATATATCTCAAATTCTTGGCTTGACTTGCTAATATCAAAACAGGGTTTTTTATAGTTTATTAAAGCCAAAACCATAACAAAGTTACTGTAAATGAAAAACATGGGTTTATATACATAATGATAAAAAATAATATTAATATTAATAATAATAATAATAATAATACTGACAAAAACACAACAAAATTACTAAAACTTGAAATAAAATTAATAATAAAATATAATAATAATACAGACAAAAACACAACAAAATTACAAAACTTAAAATAAAATTAATAATGATAAAATAAAAATGAATAATAATAATTATTACACTAATACTGACAAAAACAGCAAAATTACTAAAACTTTAAATAAAATTAATACAATAAAAATAAAATAATAATACTAACAAAAACACAACAAAATTGCAAATCTTGAAAAAAACATTAATGATAAAAAATAATAATAATAATAATAATGACAAAAACAACAAAATTACTAAAACTTGAAATAAAATTAATAATAACAATAACAATAATAATGACAAAACAACAAACTAAATGTTAAATAAATTTAATAAAATAAAATAAAACAAAATAAATAATAAAATAATTTAAAACTAAAAAGAAAACATTATAAAAACAATATGAAAACAAAACATCAAAACAATTCACTCAAAAAAAAAAAAAAAATTATAATAATATTCAAATATAATATGTTGCTTTAAACATTAAAAGTTTGTTACATAAATAAATTTTATTATGCAATAAAATCATGTAATACTGTTTAAATGTAACCTTTACAAAACAAAATCTATCAGACGTTGCCACAAAAATACTCATATACCATGGTGTTTACATGGCACCCCAAGGCACCTCAAAGAAAACCATTGTAACATTGTAACTGTAACTAAACCAAATCCTCACTATTTAGTGATATTTCTGGTTCTGTGTTTCAAAAGTGTTCATATTGTATTAGAAGTAGACCTGGGGGGTGTCACCCATCCTTCATTCCCAAGTCCCAGGGGGCGGCAGAGGAATGTGTGGCCCAGTTTTCACACCCAGGGACCAGCGATGGAGCCACAGGCGACGCTACATTCATTAACAGTGTTCAATTTGCCCGTAACGGCTTTTCTCCGTCCCGGCCCCTCGGTTACGTCTCCTGCCCGGCTGCCTGTAGTCCCACAGCTCACTGTGCCTGTAATTAATCCATTCATCTCCCATAGCCCGGATCAATGAGCCCTGACACAGAGACAGTACGGACCCAAACACTGTCTGCACATACTGTAACATACCCTCAAAACCGCCTCACGCTTGTTGCATGAACAAAATAAAATACGTGCATGTAAATAAACCAGCTTCTTATATCAAAATAACAAGCTACTCGTACACATAAATGTAATGACAATATTGATTTGCGGCCTGGAGGCCGTTCATTAAGCTTTCCACAGTTCTCTGGGTTTTGCAGTATAAATATCCAGCTATTTGGAAATGCAGCCACAGTATAACATCTGAAAAATCTATTTCAATGCTCTCGTGAAAGACAGACTTTGCTGGAGAAAATGTCAAAGCGCTGATTATATTAGTGCAAAGTGGATTCTCAATTTGGTTTGTCCCGAGTAGATTTGTTATGATGATTATTCAAGGGCTATTAAAAGATTTTTGGTTGAAATTGATTCATATTCGATGATCCCATGACATGAAAGGTCCGTCTATATTCAAAGAGTGATATAAAAACACACACACACACACACACACACAGCGCTCCTGCCATGACCCGGCCACTCTAAATCCCTCTTCGCACACTGCAACCAGAGATCAATAAGTAATTTTTGGGGGGCTGATTAGTTTGCAGCGGTAAGGGAGAAGCTGCCCGCCTTTTTTCCTGAGGATATAATCATACCCTAAAAAGCAACCTTATCGGCAAGCATAATGACAGGAATCGGCTAATGCCATGATGCCATGATGCAAGTTTTGAGGCAGATACAAATGGGGAGTGTTACTGAGAAAGCCACAAATTTGTGTGGAGATGTTTAGGGGGAATCATGCTAGATAATCTGTAATTGGGTAGCAGGCCTCAGTCATTTACTATAAACTACGTATTTCATAATTCTTTGTAATTCCTTTGGAAAAAAAACATTATTGACATTGTCAACAGAATCAGGCTACTCTCAAACAATGAGCACCAGATTTCACAGAGCCTAGAACATGCTAGTTCATGACGTGGATGGGATATACACACATAAAATGGTGTAAATTTCTTTATTAAGTGGTATGTAAGAGGTTATTCAAAAAAGTACAATTAAAAAGTCAACTGTAAAATACAGTTGCAAATTAGACAAAGTCACATTCTCAGATTTATCCAAGGTATCCAAGATGTTCATGTCTTTCTTTCTTCAGTCGAAAAGAAATTAAGGTTTTTGAGGAAAACATTTCAGTATTTTTCTCCATACTGTGGACTTTAATGGGGATCAGCAGGTTGAAGGTCCAAATTGCAGATTCAATGCAGCTTCAAAGGGCTCTGCATAATCCCAGCCGAGGAATAAGTGTCCTATCTATTTTCTAAAAAAAAAAAACACAAATGCTCATCTCACACAGACGAACAACTAACCATACTTGACCTTTCCACCGTGATTACATAAAATCTGAAGTTGTGGATGACCTTCGCAGAGCTATTGCAAAATGAACATTTGTGGTTAAAAGGTATACAGATTTTTATTTATGGACTTCAATGGGTTGAAAGTCCAAATTGCAGTTTCAATGCAGCTTCAAAGGGCTCTGCATGATTCCAGGTGAGAAATAAGGGTCTTATCTAGCAAAACGATGCTCTTCTCTAGACTTCATTTCTCTAGTGAACTAACAAGCTGTGGACACTGATGACTTGCCTGAGGTAAATGAAATGACATTTTATTTCCATGCTGTTTTGTTGATGTCTTTCCACGATTGAAACCCAGATCGAGCGATTACATGGTGCATGAGATGTCCATTCATGTTATTTCGCATAAAAACTAGTAGTAAAGAAGAAAGAATGATTGCGTTCACTCATGTTTTGCGCTGCCATTTAAAAGGACCCTATCTGCACAAGTCCGTGGCATGTTACGGCTCTGATGCAGCCACCGGAGCTGATCATGGCCACTCTAGTCAATGCTTGTGTTTATACATTTCTGAACCACCCCAGAAGCGGCTCTCCAAGGCATCTATACAGCGATCTGTCATGTCACATCAAAGACTGTCAAAACGGCACTCTTTAAATTTCCTGGGGGAAAAAATTCTATACTTGTTCGGTACACATGCGTACCGAACCGAAAGAAATTGAATATATAAATAAGAAATTGTAATCTCTGAGTATTTAAAATGTAATTAAATCCAATTACAAGTACCTCTATTTTGGAATCTGATTATCAGAACCAAAATCAGAATCCTGATTCTGATAATCAGATTCCAAAAAATAATTTGAATCTGGAAGAAAAAAAAAATAAATAAATAAATAAATATATAAATGAAAAAAATAAAATAATAATAATAAAAATGCTGTACTTGTTCGGTTCACATGCGTACCGAACCAAAAGACCAGTACCAAAAATCCTCGGTACAAACACGTGTACTGCTATACCCCTAATATCTATAAATAAGAAATTGCAATCTCTGAGTATTTAAAATGTAATCAAATCTAATTACAAGTACTACTTTTTTGGAATCTGATTATGTAATCCAGATGACATGTAATCAGTTACTATCCAGCACTGGAAACAAGATTCTGTGTTTAGTTTGCTACCAAAAAGAGATGAGGTGCGTCATATTTTGCATACTAATCTATGCCACCTTTAGTTTTTACCGATAAAACAAAGGGTGCAATGCTGGACTGTTCATGCACTCAACAGGAAATAGGAGTGGCTAAATAACCTAAAATTGCATAGTGTATAGTGTGTCATTTGACTATATGACTATGGCATTGGGCGAGGGACATTCTGATTGGACAAAATGAGTGAGTTCATGATGAGTCATCAATGTTTTGGTCAGTTTTCCCAGAAGAGAAAGACTATCATTTTAAAAGCACTTGGGAGTGCACCAGCAAATATATGACCTCAAAGCTAACAGGCATAGACTCAAAGCTACAAACCTCCAATTTTCATTTCAAAACTGCATAAAAAAGAGAACAAAACTGCAGAGGGACTAGAAAGAAGTCATTTAGAAGTTGTTAGTCCCCAGTGAGGGAGGTAGTAAATTCCAGAGTCTGTTGCCCTCAGAAAGACTAATGGCCATGCTGAAGATATGAGGGCAACATTAAGTAAATATATGACTCTCTTTAAACACGAACGGCGTTGCTACGGCAACAGCACCGTACAGAACGGTCGACGGGGGAAAATCTAGCAACATGCTGGGTGTGGAAACACGCGGTTGCGGATGTGCTTTTGAAAAATAACCATACGCGTCTTCCCGAGAGGTTTAAATTAGAGACGCAGATGATGTTGCGGATGCTTCATCCACAGGCGGCACAACGGATGTGGGAGAAAGTGGGTGACGTGGAGATATTAAAGTCGTACATAACACATACGCAAACAAATACCACATACAGACTCAAAACAAGAGCATGTGACTGTATTAAAGAAAGGATTGTGTTCTTTTAAACTGGAAAACTTCTGCACAGAGGAAGTAATGTTTATGAAGTTACATGGTACAAGCTACTCATATGCTGCTAGTCTTTGATTTGACTTCATTCTTTCATAATGATGTCCATGGAAGCCTTTGAGGACACGCTGCATGTCTTTGTGCATGTATTTTTACATAATAGCCATTACAGCAGCTTGAACTCTCAAACTTGAGGTTGATATTCTCATCTAAATATACAGCACCCAGCGGTGTCATCACACACACATATTTGTGCTTAACTTTGCAGAAAATTATAAAGGGCAATTTTCTAAACAGCACTTATATCTAATGGGCCTCATCTCAGTTCAATTTAGCACTGGAGAAGTTCAAACGCAGAGTTTGTCCTACAACAAGACTTTCAATGTGAATTAAACAATATAAGCTTTCCGTTCTGACACCGCATCAAATAAAAGCCTCATTCTGTTTTACAATATTTGCAGAAGCGAGTTTTGCATGATATTCTGTCACTACTGCGTTATTATGAGACCACAAGGCCTCACGTTTATTACCAACTCCTGAGGGTCATATACAGTTCCACCCTGTAAATTCTTATGGACAAGAGGGGGGTGTGGGCATCCTGAAGACCCTTGTGTGTGAAGTCACCATTATTTTCTCTCTCTTAGCCTGAGATTGATTAACAGCCTTGCTATAAATGGTCAGTTGCACCAAAGCATGTGACGAAAATGAATTTCACCCCCTCTCCACTTCCACATTCACAAATACAACAAATCCCTCATTCTTTCCCCCAAGCCCCCTTGAACGTACGGCACTGAAAACTTCAGCCCGTCCATCAATAACAGCCCCGCAGTGCAGACAGGAATATGAACATTGTGGAGATTTTATTTCTAGAGTTGAGATGATACACGCTCCTGGCAGCCTGCGAAATTTATCAGCAGAGGAGCTCCCTCTACTGGAGGATGTACAGCATTGACATTCACATATAACTGGGTCATATTTGCTTTGGGACAAATAACGGATTACTCTAATATAATGCTGGTTTCAGCAAAACAAAGCATTTACCTTAGGGAAACTGTATCAAGATTCTTGTGTCTGTCTACATGCTTCCCACCAACATGCATTGTCAAAAAAATAAATAAATAAACATTTATTAATTTTTTTTTTTTTATATATAGTATATATTAGATATTATTATATCTATATATTCTAAATAAATAAATATTTAATTTGATTAATTTTGACAGTTTGGCAACTCTTAGGTAAACGCCCAGCATGGACTGGAACAGTGTTAAATTGTGTTACTGTTACTTATTGTAAATGTCTTGTATTTAGAATGACTAAAACCATATATTTTTCTGTTTATCTTATCTAGATTTATATTTTATTTAAGCAATAAACAATAAGGACTTGACAGGAAGACGCAATGAAGACCAAACAAACAATTTTAACAGAAGAAGTAATGAAAAGAAAGATTGATTCTCCAGCTGTCATCTTTAGTTGGCTTGTTCATTTCCTCTCTTTCACTATCTTTCTGAAACAGACACATGCATTCATTCATATTTCATCTCGTTTCAGCAGTATTTTGCATTATTCTTCCACACATATTTAGTCATCTGTGAATGATGTACAAGCATCTTCCATTACCATGATGAACAGAATAAAGGTGCGGAGAGAATGAACTCAATTAATCAAACAACAGCTGTATCTGCCTGCCTTTTGACTCTGCAGTGTCATTTTAAAGTGCTTTCCTCTGATAGTTGTGTAAAGCTTCGCTAGAGGTCGGTAAGGTTAACAGGAAGTGACACGCTGTTTCTTCGCTGCTGTTTCAACGGTTTAGTCATATCTGTATGCGGAGCACGATCCCAGTCACTCTACAGAAGTGGATCCACATCGTTCATTAGTAGAGCAAATTAAAACCACACACACACGCATCACTAAAAATGCATTACTCCAACAAAGCAGCTGCCACATCTATTCGACTATTTCACAACTGCCTCCCTAAGTTGTTGTGATTCATCAGGTGACACTGAACTGGCCGGTCACTCACCCTTGGTCTCCAAACATTGTTTACAGACTTCACATTAAACACACTAAAGGTTACCAGGACATTGCTGTGTGGTTTGTAAGGTGTTCTTCATGGCAGTCGTTAGAGATATCTAAGTGGTTGCTACAATATTTTGAGGCAAACGGATGGATGGATGGATGGATGGATGGATTGATGGATGGAAAGAACAACAGAACAATAGATAGAAAGAAAGATGATAGATAGATAGATAGATAGATAGATAGATAGATAGATAGATAGATAGATAGATAGATAGATAGATAAAATTACAGAATGATAGATAAAACGATAAAACGATAGATTAAACAATAGATTAATATATAGATTAAACGATAGAACAGTACAATAGAATGAATGATAGAATGAATGAATGATGTAACAAAACCAAATGACTAATAGATAAATAAAATAATAGATAGAATGAAAGATAAATAGACCAATAGACAGAATTCTAGAACAACTGATAGAACGATAGATAGAACGATACATTGACAGACAGACAGACAGACAGACAGACAGATAGATAGATAGATAGATAGATAGATGACAGAACAGTATGATAGAACGAATGAACAATAGAACAAACAATATAAAGATACAATAAATGATGAAATGAACAAACGATAGAACGAACGAAGATACGAACAAACAATAGAATGAATAGATACACAGAACGATAGAACGATAGATAGACAGAAAGATAAGTAGATGGATAGACAGATAGAAAGATAGATAGATAGATAGATAGATAGATAGATAGATAGACAGATAAAATTACAGAATGATAGATAAAATGATTGAACGATAGATTAAACAATAGATTAATATATAGATTAAACGATAGAACAGTACAATAGAATGAGCGATAGAATGAATGAATGATGTAACAAAACCAAATGACTAATAGATAAATAAAATAATAGATAGAATTAAAGATAAATAGTACGATAGACAGAATTCTAGAACAACTGATAGGACGATAGATAGAATGATAGAATGATTGACAGACAGAAAGACAGACAGACAGACAGACAGACAGACAGACAGACAGACAGACAGATAGATAGACAGACAGATAGATAGATAGATAGATAGATAGATAGATGACAGAACAGTATGATAGAACGAATGAACAATAGAACAAACAATATAAAGATACAATGAACGACAAAATGAACAAACGATAGAACGAACGAAGATACGAACAAACAATAAAATGAACAGATACACAGAACGATAGAATGATAGATAGACAGAAAGATAAGTAGATAGATAGATAGATAGATAGATAGATAGATAGATAGATAGATAGAACGAATTAACAAACAATAGAATGAACGAATGCTAGAACAAAACCTAACAACAGATAGAGAAATAGATAGATAATAAAACAAAAGAATATAGATAGACAAAGCAAATGGGTGAAAGAACGAATGACCCATAGATAGATTAATAAAATGAATGAATGAACAGCAGTACGACAGAACATATTAACAATAGAATAAATGATAAAAAGATACAACAAATGACAGATAGATACAACAAACAATGACCCATAGACAGATAGATAGATAGATAGATAGATAGATAGATAGATAGATAGATAGATAGATAGATAGAATGAATTAACTGCAGTGCAACAGAACATATGAATGATAGAACGATATAACAAATAATAGAATGAACAAAAGACAGAATGAACGATACAGTAAATGAATGATAGAACAAAACTTAACGACAGACAGACATATGATAGACAGATAGACAGATAGATAGATAGAAACATTACATAGACAGGTAGATTGATAGAAAGAACAAACAAATGTTAGACAAAAAGACAGATAGAGACGGGGATTGATAGATAGATACAGAACGCCAGACACAGATGGAAAAATGATCGATAGAACAATAGACAGACAGACAGACAGATAGACAGATAGATAGACAGATAGATAGATAGATAGATAGATAGATAGATAGATAGATAGATAGATAGATAGATAGATAGATAGATAGATAGATAGATAGATAGAAAGAAAGAACAAATGTTAGACAAAAAGACAGATAGAGACAGGGATTGATGGATAGATACAGAATGCCAGACACACAGATGGAAAAATAACAGATAGATAGAACAATACGTAGCTGAAGTTACAGAAAGATACTGTAGGCAGGTAGAATGTAACAACAATAGAATGACAGAACTTCAAACAGACAGATAAATAGATACGAACAGGCAGAATCTAAACAGACATGTCAGTTATGCGTCAAATGGACTGTGAATCCCGAGACTCTGATTGGTCGGTTTGTGAGTAAGGTGATGTTTAGAAGAGATAAAGGTGAATACTGGGCTCCCCCACTCTGTCCCGTCTCAGCCGGGCCGGCTTTTACAAGCAGTGGGCCAATTGCAGTCATTAGACAGTAACCCGCCCCATAAAGTGCGCTCAGAGAGGACTCATCCAGGGGTAAAATGACAGAACTACATTTCCACGCCTCTGGTTTAAAGAGGGGATTTCAAAGAGTCATTACAGAGAAATGAAATGAGCGTCTTGGGTCCATCCCTCTGAGATTAGCCCCTTTTTCTGCTCCGTCTGTGTAGATGCATCGTCCTCTCCGTTCCTTCGCTCACACGTTCTGTCACTCACACCGCAGACTCCATCAAGGGAGATTACTGTGACAAACAGGATTTCTCAATCCATAATCCACTATTCTCACAGCCAATTAGTGAGGTTAATTAGTTGAGCGAGTGCCAAGTGCCGCCAAAGTGGGCGAGGTGCTCCGTGTGGCAGAGCTCTGGTGAACTACCACAACATTTTTTTTTTTTTTCTTACCCCATATGGAGTTCATTTAAGGTTCATATGCAAATGTTTGTCTTTAACTGTCCACCTTTTCAACCTACTATCAAGTCGTCATAAATTATCAATCTGTGTATAAATGATAGTAAATCCAGTACATTTAATTAAACTAGTATGTTCAGATGCTTCACAATAGTTAACCAACTAAAAAAATAATAATAATGTGCTATATATACCAGTATAACTATAAATGAAAGCTCATAAAAATGCAAGGCATCCTGTAGGGGCAATAACTGCAGAAGATCCACCCTTATCATGTCAGGGGTGTTTGTTTGCACAAAGGAAGGGATAGAAGCGCTCTTTGTCTGTCCAATGTATGGGAAAGGAGTCGGATCTTGTAATTACAGAGCTGGGTTCGGTCTTTGACGGACAGGTGTAATCCCAGCGTGCATTCGTCCGCGAGCAGCCGCCACCAAGTGCTCCTCTATCCCAGCTAGCCTTGCCCTTTGCTTCTCACAGGCTAAATGGCAGCTATAAACATGACAAGCCATCAAAACAATGACAAAGCAACTGACAAAGGCAGACCTCTCTCTGTGTAATGTGCTGCTCCTGAGAGGCAAGCTAATCAAAACATCACACAAAGACCTTTGTGCATGCGTATGTGACACACCAAAAGAAGCTTCTCTGAAATCAAGAGAAGAAAAACTAAATTTTGACACATTTCTGAGGCTGGGAGTTGTGGTTACCTGTTAAAACTCACCAATATTGATACCAATGGTTGCCAGAGTGTTGCTGAGCAGTTGCTGAGCTGTTCTCATTGGTAATAATGTATTTATTATGTGGTACCCAATAGTGTTCTGGGTGGTTTTAGCATATGCTATTCTGTGGCTAAAGCAGTCTGACTGGTTTTAGCATTTTGCTACATGCCTTCAAAGATGTTTTGACTGGTTTTAATGTGTTGCTATGTGGTTGCAAAACTGTTCTTGGTGGTTTAACATGTTGCATTTGGTCACAAAGGTTTTTTGATTCATATTAGCATGCTGCTACCCTGTTGCTAAAACATTCTAACTGGTTTCAGCATGTTGCTATGAGGTTGCAAAGGTGTTCTGACTGGTTTGTGTTGCTACATGGCTGCAAAAGTGTGCAAAAGGTGCTGTTAGCATTTTGCTGTGCAGCAGAAAAAGTTTTCTGATTAGTTTTAGCATTGGTGCTATCTTATTGTTAAAGTGTTTGGACTGGTTTTGATATGTTGATATATGATCGCTGATGTTTTTTATTTGTTTTATTGCATTTCTGTGTTCTGGGTGGTTTTAGCATGTTGCTATGAGGTTGCAAAGGTGTTCTGACTGCTTTTGTGATGCTACATGGCTGCAAAAGTGTTTAAGATGGTGTTAGCATTTTTTTAAACAGTTTTCTGATTAGTTTTAGCATTGGTGCTATGTTACTGCTAAAGTGTTTGGACTGGTTTTGGCATGTTAATATATGATCTTAAGGTGTTCTGACTTGTTTTATTGCGTTTCTGTGTTCTGGGTGGTTTTAGCATGTTGGAATGCAGTTGCAAAGGTACTCTGATTAGTTTTAGCATGTTGTTATCCTGTTGCTAAAAGGTTTTGACTGGTTTTAGCATTTTGCTACACGGTTTTAAAGGTGTTCTGCCTGGTTTTAATGTTTTATGGTTGCAAAACTATTTCTGGTGGTTTAGCATGTCGCCATGTGGTCGCAAAGGTTTTTTGATTCATTTTAACATTCTGTTATCCAGTTGCTAAAATGTTCTGACTAGCATATTGCTATGTGGTTTATAAAACGTTCTGGCTGCTTTTAATGCTTTGCTGTGTGGTTGCAAAAGTGTTCTGGTAGGCTTAACATTTTGCAGCACAGCAAAATGTTTTCTGCTTAATTTTAGCATGTTGCTATCTTGTTTAAGTGATTCAACTGGTTTTAACATGTTGCTATGAGTTTGCAAAATTGTTCTGACTGTTTTTATTGCTATATGTGGCTGCAAAAGTGTTTTGGGTGGTTTTAGCTTTTTGCTATGAAGCAGAAAATGTTTTCTGATTAGTTTTAATATCCTTCTATCTTGTTGCTAAAGTGTTTGGTTTTAACATGTTGATACATGATCTCAAAGGTGTTCTGATGCATTTCCGTGTTTAGCATTTTGCTATGCAGTTATTTCTGGTAAGTTTTAGCATGCTGCGTCCTCTTGCTAAAGCATTCTTACTGGTTTTAACATGCGGTCATTGCATTAATGATGTTCTGACTGGATTTAATGTATGGTTGTAAAAATGTTCTGGTCAGTGGTTTAATGTGTTGCTATGCTGTTGCAAAGGTTTTGTGATTGTTTTAGCATGCTGCTATCCTGTCGCTAGGTATTATGGTTATAGACTGGTTTTAGCAACCCAGATAGCACACGTACATCTGCAAGATATCTGTTAAAGATCACTTGATCTGGAAAGCATCTGCTGTGTACAAACATCTGACAGATGTCTGTAAGATGTCAGTTTTACATACATTCTAAATCATATTCATCTTAAAGACATCTAATAGACATCTGTTTGACATCTGATAGAAAATGTCAAATAGATGTATTGCAGATGAGCAAACAATCTAAAAAATACATCTTGCAGATGTACTGTAAATGCAGTTTACGGCTTTCTGAATAGTTTTAGCATGCCTTTTGCATCTGGTCTGTCTAGTATTAATGCAGTATTATTGTGTTGTTGTGAAAATGTTCTGGTTGGTTTTATCATGTTTCTATAGTTGCAAAGGTTTTGTTATTGTTTTAGCATGCTGCAATCCTGTTGCTAAGTATTCTAACTGGTTTTAGCATGTTGTTATACAGCTGCAAAGGTGACTGGTTCTGACTGGTTTTAATGTATTGCTTTGCAGTTGCAAAAGTTTTCTGATTAGTTTTAACATGCTGCTATCTTGTTGCTAAAGTGTTTGCACTGGTTTTAGTGTGTTATAGGGCCTCACATGTGTTCACAGTTTTACTGTGTTGCTATGTTCTAGTTTAACGTATGCAGTTGCAAAGGTTTTCTAATTAATTTTAGCATGCATTGGTTGAGAAAGTGTTGTGACTGGTTTCAGCATGCATTTTCCATGCATGTTTTTAATGTATAAATTATTATTATTATTATTATGTGGTTGTGTACGTGTTCTGGTTGGTTTTAGCATGTCACTATGAAGTTGCAAATGTTTTCTGATTGTTTTAGCATGCTGCCATCCTATTGCTAAAACATTCTGACTGCTTTTACCATGCTGTCATGTGGTTTCAAAGGTGTTCTGTCTAGTTTTAATGCATTATTATAAGTCACATCCCTGATAGCACAAGTACATCACAGAGACATCTATTTGACGTCTGCAAGACGTATTTTTTAGTTTGCTTATCTGCAATATGTCTACTGGACGTTTCCTATCAGGTGTCAAATAGAGGTATATTAGATGTCTTTAAGATGTTTATGATTTAGAATGTATGTAAAACTGACATCTGAAAGACATCTGTCAGACGTTTGTACAGCAAATGCTTTCCAGATCAGGAGATCTTTAACAGACATCTTGCAGACGTACAGTACATCTGGGATTATAGGTCAAAAGATATTCTGGTTTCTACAGATCCATCAATGCTAATTTATTTGATTTCTTTGCTAACTGTATATGTTTACACACTCACACACATCTTCCACAACAAGCCATATGATCTGAGTAACAGTATCATTCATTTCAGAAGAGTTTAAAGTACAATGCAGTTAGCAGTATAATATTTAGCGCTTTGAGTTTGTTCAAATCATTAATGCGAAATATGAGTGATGAGCAAAACTATTAAATGATTCTCCTCCAATTTGAGTTTTCCTGCAAACGTAGACACAAACTTCCTGCGAAAGGTCCCTCTGCCGTTCCAGAGGTATTACATTTCTGCTCATCTAATCTCTGTCACGCACAATAAGACCCACAGCAGATAGGGGCTACATTTCTCGCTGCTCCCATTCACGCCGGGCCCTTATCTGGCCGCAAACACATTTCAGCTGCAAGTAGACCTGGCCTGCTGATTCCAGGCTTCTGTTGGCTTTAGCCGAGCTTAGACGATCCGGCATCTTCCGAGTTTCGACTACCACTAACACACACGCAAACCACACACAGGCACAAAAAGAGTATTTACCCAAGGCTGTGTCAGGAGTTATTAAACTTTAATCTGGGTAAGAAGAGCATATTCCTGCAATGAATTATAGATGACACAGGTTACAGTCCCCGCGTGACCCCTGCTTTCCCCCACAAAGATCAAATGCGGCAGCTTTTTTAATAAACTGTATTATAAGCCGAGCGCCAGGGCCACTGCCACCCAAGATGGAATTTCAAATAATAGAAAGGGAATTTGAGGTCCAGAGATGGAGAGACTATAAGCCTAAAGTAAATTATGGCTGCAGTGTCCGGGTATTAATACCTGTCTGGGTGTGTGTGTTTGACCATATTTACTGGATTGCCTGAGTTTCAGTTGCACATTATTTTTTGAGCGCTGGAGATGATACGCTCCACGTCTGGTCACTGTATGTGTCTAAGTATGTTTGTGCGAGTGTAACAAGCAACAAACGTACAATCTGTGGTCATACACTCGGCCCTGGCCAGATCCCGTCTGCTCGATGGCGTCTTAGCCAGAGTCCCAAGCTGTCATGACGATTAGTTTAGCTTTTAACGCCCACTTGGGTTGTCATAAAGCTTAATAACAGAACTGTCCCTGTCCATCCTAAAAAAAAAAAAAAAAACAAAAAAAAAAAACATACTTCTCAGCCAGCTGACACAAAAAAAAGGCTAGAAAAAAAACCATACAGTGCTTTCTTTGCTCATTAAAAATCTAATCTGGCAAATAACAACAAAATACAACAGTTGATTTGAAAACTGGTTGATTAATTTCAGGCGGTGTTCTCTGGCTAATAACTTCTCATAACATTAACATTTAATCATTCAGCAGATGCTTTCATCCAAAACTACTTACAAATTAGGAAAAAAGCATTAGCAAATGATCAAACAGGAGCCAAAAATATCAGCAATGCGGCAACAAACAATTTCAAGAGTAAATGTGAGTAGTACAAATGCTAGAGGAAACCATTTTTAATGATATTAAGAGTAAAATGTGAAACTACTGGGTTGTGTGGTTCTTGATTTTGATGTGTTAAACTGATCAGTCAAGCAGGGCTCTACGCTTACTGTTTTTTTGTTAAACTTCTTTTAACTTAAAAAATTTAGGAGCACAGTCAAAATTTTATGAGCACCTTATAATCAATAATCAAAAAATCTGATAACAAAAATATTAGCCTTCCCATCACAAGGTGATCTTTGACTCAAAGTGATTTACAGGGGAATTTTGTTTTTACCTTTGTAATGGCATTTTTCTAACTTGATTAACAGTATGTCATCTTTTAGGTAATTTTTAATATATATTTGATAAGTTTTTTTAAACAAAAATAAACAAAATTAATTTTAAGACATTTTACATCGAAGCCAGATTTGTTAAGCTGTAAGCTAGTCATTACTGCAAAAAATAAACAGCTACTGCTGTTTTCCATAGAGCAACTGTCTTTTAATTTCCAAAACGTTGCATCTTATTCTCATATACTACAAGCTTCAGTGATGTCATCTTTCCTAGTCGTTTTCACCGATGAAAACAATCAATCGCAAATATAAGCCGCGTGAAAAATGATCACCAGTGGCTCTCGAATGCATTCCACATTGAGGGTTTTTTTTCCTGCAGGTTTGGAAGAATAGACTTTCACAAAATCTACTGCAAATTGCTCTTTGATGAGAATGTCAGCAGGCCTGAGCGATGGCATATCGCTCGACCCCGCAGTCCAGCACACGGCCATAAAAAGGCCAGGAAACAGAGACATAGGGAAAAGTCTGAGGCTGTAAGTCTTTGTGACGCTAACTAGGCACAGGTCACCGTGTGCTGTTAAAAGAGTCACATTCCTTTTCCTGTTTAGGATGAGGAATGACACAAGGGGAATGCAGTTCGCCTTTGTGGGATTTCATATTTTTAGTTGGAAAATGGGCAAGAAAATGCGCCAAAGTGATTCATTAAACAGCTAATCTTATGCTTGAAGGGATTCTCTTTAAATCTTTAAATCTGCTGGCTTTTTGGCTTTCGACAACCCAAAACACAACTGACTGTGTAGCTACAGTTGAGGACAAAAGTTTACATCCCCCTTTCAGAATCTGCAAAATGTTAATTATTTTACCAAAATAAGAGAGATCATACAAAATGCATGTTACTGTTTATGTAGTACTGACCTGAATAAGATATTTCACATGGAAGACGTTTACATATAGTCCAGAAGAGAAAATAATAGTTGAATTTATAAAAATGACCCTGTGCAAAAGTTTAATTAATTAATTCTTAATATCTTATTTACACCCTTTCCAACAATGACTGTATGATTTTTAGATACATCTTTTCACACTGAGGACAACTGAGGGACTCATATGTAACTATTACAGAAGGTTCAAATGCTTATTGATGTTCCACAAAGAAAAAACATGCATTAAGAACTTTTTTGAATTTGAAGATCAGGGTAAATTTAACCTATTTTGTCTTCTGGAGAACATATAACTATCTTCTGTAGCCTCTGAAGGGCAGTACTAAATGAATGAGACAGAATAAGAAAAATGTACAGATCTCCATTCTGTTCAAAAGTTTTCACTTTACGAACATAGCATTAAGAATCAAGGGGAAGTAAACTTTTGAACAGGGTAATTTTTATAAATTCAACTATTGTTTTCTCTTGCTGACTATATGTGAACATATTTTATGTGAAATATCTTATTCAGGTCAGCACTATAACAATAACATGCATTTTGTATGATCCCTCTTATTTTGGTGAAATAATTAACATTTAGCAGATTTTGAAAGGAGATGAAAACTTTGACCTCACTGTATCTTGCTTCAGCATTTATCAATTCACATTGATTCACAGCTTTAACAATTCACATTGCACTCCAAGACTACCTGTGGAAACACAATCATGCCTTTTCTAGGAAACAAAATAGCACTCGTCATCAACTATGTGATGTGAAACAGTATGATAGCTTGGATTAGCGTGATCGAGCCAAAACAATGTGGAAGACAGACAGTAATTACACAGCAAGAGCTGGATTGTTGTGATGTGGTGCGGCAAGCGTGAACGTGCGTGCGTGACCTGAGGTGAGGCTGACGCAGGTGATCAGATTAGCAAGGCTAGCATTGTAGCATGCACGCCCAGCGAGAGACTGCCTGACTACAATCATTATCTAAAGTACTTATTTCAGTACAAACCCAGCATGCTGCTTGCACAGCGGATGGTGTAATCTGCCTCGCACATTTAGATCAAACAAAACAGGCCATTTGCAGAGCTTTATGCAAGGCAGTGAGAAAAAAAAGATTTGTATGGAATATTGAAATGTCTTGGACATCAGGTTCATCATGGCCCTACTAGAATATTTTGTGACCTTGAGATAACATCGCATTGCAGTATGAATTTCAGTGATGCTGGATGCTATAAAGCTGGGGGGTGAAAA
Organism: Labeo rohita; assembly: GCF_022985175.1. Classification (NCBI taxonomy): domain Eukaryota; kingdom Metazoa; phylum Chordata; class Actinopteri; order Cypriniformes; family Cyprinidae; genus Labeo; species Labeo rohita. Next base: position 32,633,649 of record NC_066883.1, on the reverse strand, counting down.
CTTTTTAAATTTGAAAATCAAGGTAAATTGTACTTAATTTGTCTCCCGGGAAACATGCAAGTATCTTCTGTTGCCTCAGAAAGGCAGTACTAAGTGAAAAAAAAGATATTTCAACAAAATAAGAAAAATTTGCACATCCTGTTCAAAAGTTTTCACCCCCGGCTTTTAATGCATCGTGTTTCCTTTTGGAGCATCAGTGAATGTTTGAACCTTTTTTAATAGTTGTGTTTGAGTCCCTCAATTGTCCTCGGTGTGAAAAGATGGATCTCAAAATCATACAGTCATTGCTGGAAAGGGTTCAAATATGCAAAATATGCTGGAAAACCAAAGAATCTGAAGGACATGGAGGATTTTTCTGAAGAACAGTGCTCAGTTTAACTGTTCAGAACAAACAAGAGACTCATGAACAACCATCACAAAACAAAAGTTGTAGATCATCCAAGTAACCACACACAGTATTAAGAACCAAGGGTTCCCAAACATTTTAAAGGTGTTATTTTATTAATTTCAGCCCTTGTGCACTGTAAAAAATAAAAAACACAATTTGTTGAGTCAGCTTAAAATAAGTTGTTACCTGCTGCCTTAAAATTTTAAGTTCAGTCAACTAAAATAAGTTTATTCAACTTGAAATGTTAAGTTGTACTAAGTAACAACTTGGATATTTGTGTTTGCTAAACTTAACAGAGGGGTAAGTAACCCAGCTGCCTTAAAATTTTAAGTTGATTCAACTCAAATATCTAAGTTGTCACTTAGTATAATTTAACATTTCAAGTTGAATAAACTTTTTTTTGGGTTGACTGAACTTAAATTTTAAGGCAGCCAGGTTACAGATTATTTTAAGTTGATTCAACAAATTGTTTTTTACAGTGTGGACTATATGTAAACATCTTTTATGTAAAATATCTTACTCAGGACAGTACTAAAAAAAAACAAAAAAACATGCATTTTGTATGATCTCTTATTTTGTTAAAATTATTCACATTTTCATAGATTCTGCAAGGGTTTCCCAAACTTTCGCATACCACTGTGTTTCAGTAGGAGAGACATTATTTACGTTTTAATACCTGGGTTTCCTTTTAAACAACATCCAACTAATCAATCTTGAAATATATCACCACTTAGTTGTTGCAGCCTCTTGAAATGAGCTCCAAAAAGAGAAAATGTAAGTGACTAGTATAAGTTAACAACCCAGGGACTCTGATGTAGTAGCACGGCCCATTTGCTTTGATTCTGACATGTCTTTGAAAGCGGGCTTGGGTTTGCAGTACAGAGTAGGTCCTGACCCAAAGTCATGCACAGTAAAGCCAACACAACCAGAGCGGCAGTAATTGGTTCAGATGGAAGACCCCTGAGTATATGAAAGACTATGATCTACGGGGTCAGCCTATACCTCTCCCAACAGCCCCTTCGGAAGAGCATCCAACCCTCGCAACGAGTCATTATGGGAACTCCTCCAGCCCAAGCAACCATGACCTCCTTCCTGTTCAATTCATCACATTGGTCAGCATGTCATTACAGTAACCACTCCTCCAAAGCCAGGACGGATCGCACAAGGATTAGCTGTGGCTAACATCGGGAGCAGACCCAAAATTGTTAAGTTGACCCATTGGAGAAGCAATTACTGAAGCGATTCCTTCGATTTTATGAGCATTCGTGTCACAGAGCGCCCAAACAGTCACTGGGCGAGTTCAGGAAGGAACAAATTGAAAGATGCAACTGGGCAACACATTAATTTCACGTCACATTAGCAGACAGGGGAGAGTCGTTTATCAAAACGGCCGTATGAAAGATAACAAGAACTACATTCCTTTATTTATAGCGTGAGGAAAGACATACAGCGCAGTTAGTGTTGGTTTAAAAGCAAAAACCGAATCACTGTGGGCTTAGCTATCATTCTTAACGGTATTTGCATACTGAAGGCTTGACAGAAACAAACTATCTTTCTCCGCAGAGAGAGAAATTACGGCTGCTTGGTGAATTAGAAGCGGGCGCAGCTAACCATTGACATGACTGTCCACGTCTCCGCGGCGTTTGGATTTATTACCGAGCGGCAGACCACATCATAACTGATGCTTTCAATTCGCAAAGAGTCACTAAGGAATTTACAAGGTGGGGAATGCTAATAGGATGAGAGCGGGATCTGGAGACGGATCGTCAGGACTCTGTTACAAATCTAATAACAATTTAACTAGAAAATGAGTTCTCAGATTCTGCCGCTTTCAGCAGAAAAGAGGGATGGCAAGACATTGGGAAGGAGGCTCAGGACTGTCCTACCAGGGTTGTGGTGGTGAAGGAATAGTTAACCCAAAACTGTCATTTGGTGGGTTTTTTGGTCACTATTACATGTGTGGAAAAACTGATGTGCGAAGACTCAACACAATTCTCTTTTTGTTTTAAAATAAAATAAAATAAAATACAAAATAAAAGCTTGCAAAATGAGAGTAAGAAATAAAATGAAATAAAATAAAATAAAATGCAAGTTTGAAACAAGATGAGAGTAAATAATGGATTATTATAAAAATGAAATGAAATGAAACAAAACTAAAAATTAAATTATATAATGAAATGAAAGCATGCAAGTCATGCAAATGAAATGAAAGCAAGCAAAATGAGAGTAATGAATTAATTAAAATAAAATAAAATAAAATAAAAAAGCTTGCAAGTTTGAAACAAAATGAGAGTAAGAAAATAAATAAATAAATAAATAAATAAATAAATAAAATAGCATGCAAGTTTGGAACAAAATGAGAGTAAATAATGGATTATTATGAAATAAAATGAAATTAAATGAAACAAAATGAAATTAAATGAAATAATGAAATGAAAGCATGCTAGTAGGGAACAAAATAAGTAATGAATAATAAAACAAAATATAAAATGAAATAAAATAAAATAAAATAAAGGCAAGTTTGGAACAAAATGAGAGTAAATGGATTATTATTAAAATAAATTAAATTAAATTAAATTAAATTAAATTAAATTAAATTAAATTAAATTAAATTAAATCAAAGGAAAGAAAATGAAAGCATGCAAGTTTGGAACAAAATGAGAATAATGAATTTTATTAAAAAAAAAAATTATAATAAATAAAAAATTATAATAAAATAAAGTAAAATAAATAAAATAAAATAAAATAAAATAACGTAATAAAATGATAAAAAACATTTTGTATGGAAACACACTGCATTATTCACTGAGAAATGTTAACAATTCCCATTCAAATAAATTTTTAAAATAAAAAGTGCATAATAATAATATTTATAATAATAATATTAAGAAGAAGAAATATTCATTTTATTTTAATGTTTTGTTGTTATTTGACCACTATGAAATGCTGCTGTATGGAAATGTATGAAAATTTCCCTTATTTTGTTCCAAATTTGTTTGTCATTTTTCTCTGTTGAACACAAAAGGAGTAAATAAATGACAGAATTTTCATTTAGTGTGAATCATACAGTTCCTTGAAACAACTGATTTATTTAGGAAATGGAAAATTATGTTTATTATTTCACTCATAAATAATTCCTGCCGCCTGCCCGGGATGTGCCTAGTCAATAAATCTTGATCAGAGAGCAATAACGCAGCATGTAGTGGCGTCTCTACACACACACACACAAACACACACAGACATTCAAATATATGAAAGCTGCAATGATCTGAGCCTATGAGGTCATCACACCAGCCTCTGGCGCATTGCTTAGCCACATTACCAAAAACACAGCCAGCCCCAAATGTCATTATGCCCTCATTACCGGCCAAGGCCTTGGCCTGCATCTTAAATTGTTCATTTAGCCGATATTCCCAGCCAAAGATTAGCCCCCAATATCAGCGGCAGCCCTCCTGGAGACGTGGGGGCAGGAGGAATTGACCCTTAGTATTGGCAACCAGCGCCAGCTAAATTAAACAGAGGCAAAAAAGAGCAGGGATCACATGCTACCAAGACAATCTGAGCGCAGGGAGCTTGTTTGTGGTAATAGCGGCATAAGCATTCAGGAATGACCACAGAGCAGAGGAGAAAATGTGGCTTACCTTAATGAAAGCAAGGATGGTACGGCACAGAAAGGCAAGCACAGGGAGAAGAAAAGAGAGAGATAATTAGGTTATTTTTGCATATTGTGGTACTAGAGGTCACGTTGAGCTGCTATAATGTCATGATGTAGTCATCAGAAACTCAATCAAATAGCAGGCTATAGATGATCAGTGAAATATGTCCTCATTTCTTTTTTATTCTAAGAGCTTGTCATTTTATAGAGATAAAATCCCACAGACAAATCATGTCAAATAGATTACAGACTCATATGAATTCATTATGAAGTCATTTTAAGAACAAGCATGTCATACAGCTCAAAGAGAAGGAGCTGTGCCATGTCGAGATGTAAGCTCAATCACTGAGGAATATGTTAACAATTCACATTCAAATAAGAATATGAATGTCACTTTAATTTATAAGAAGGAAGAAACAACAAGAATACATGTAAATATTAATATAAGCAAAACATTAATTTGTTCATATTATTATTATTATTATTATTATTAAGTAATGTGAATATGAAAATATTACTTTATTTAAAATATGATTTTTTTCATAATTATGATGATTATCATTATACTTAAGTATAACAAGTAATTATAAAAATAATTATATTAAATGTTTATTTCACTTTCAATGTATTTTCATATTATTATTATTATTATTATTATTATTATTATTATTATTATAAGAAGAAAAAAATAAAGAAACAATGTAAATATAAAAATATTTTTTTTCATAAAATCTTATTTATTTAAAATGTTAATTTATTTTCATGATGATGACTATCATCATACTTAAACAATAAAAACTAAATATGAACACTAAAATATATATTTACAAGTAAATATAAAAATAAAGTAAAATATTTCTTATTGTATAACCAATGTATGTTCATAATAATAATAATAATAATAATAATAATAATAATAATAATAAATATTATTATTATTATTATTATTATTATTATTATTATTATTATACAAGTCAATGTGAAAAAATAAAAACATAATAATAATAATAAATGTTTGATTTACAAAATCATGTATTTTTATTTATTTATTTATTTATTTATTTTTTGTGGACTAGAAAACATGTATATGCTAAAGGAATATGCTAAAATGTAACATATTATTATTATTACTCAATTACAATGCTATTAAAATAGTAAAATTATAATTTTAACAAAATAATAATAATAAATATAATTTATTTATTATTATTATTATTATTATTATTATTATTATTATTATAATACAGGTCAATATAAAAATAAGTGAAAATGTATTTATATACATTTAAATATTATATATATTATATATATATTATTAATAATAATAATAATAATAATAATAATAATAATAATAATAATAATAATAATAATTATTATTATTATTATTATTATTATTATTATTATATAAATTAAGTGGAATACATATTTAAATACATATGTGCATATTTATTACATATTTAAATATATATAAAACATATTAACTTATTTTTATATTGACCTGTATAATAATAATAATAATAATAATAATAATAATAATAATAATAATAATGTTTTGTCATGTACAATGTTATTTATTAATTTATTAATTTATTTATTTATTTATTCATTCATTCATTCATTACTAGAAAAACAAATGTAAAGGATTAGGCAAAAATGTTATGTTTTTAGAGCTGGAAAAATGCTTTGAAATAAAACTAATTTTGCCTACATTGAAAAAATATATATTATTAATTAATTACAATATTATTAATTATTATTATTATTATTATTATTATCATAAACACACCAATATGAAAATAAATAAGTAAAATATGTATTTCACTTTTTTATTATTATTATTATTATTGAAATACATTTTCAAATTCAATTTTGCCTGCATAGATGGAATATATGATATATATGATGAATCATTACTAAACATATGGAAGTGACACATTTTGCCCTGTCCTCTCCTAACTACCCATGCAGCAATGTAACTGGTTGAATCAGTAACTAATAACACCTACTTGACAAATCATTGATTGTTCTGTAAATCAGCCTGTGATCTCTGACTGGCAAAGACACAATAAAACATCAAACCCTGATGAACACAGTACCTAAAAGCCCAAAAGCACAAAACAACACTGAGAAATGGGGGATGCAACAATGCAAAAATCCCATCCACCTTTCCCTCATTCCCAGCTGATCACGTTTCCATTTTTATGGCCCCCAACAATCTGTTAGCGGGAGTCCGCTGGCTCTAATGAGATGTCATTTGATTTAGAGCCCTGAGAGTAATAGGCAGCGGTCGCGGGCGAACCCTCGTCCCTCTGACACCCTGACCGCCAATAGAAATCAATGCAGTCAATACAATTATTAATACAGTCCCGCATTGCGAACGAGACGGATGACATTAAGCCAGATTGATCCAAAGGGAAATGGATTTCATAAAGCGCTTGAATGAAGTCATTATACAAGGGACAATGGGGCCCTATTTACAAGCCCGTGTACGGGCATTTGTTTCGTTCGACAGCACTCTGCGATATCTCACCAAATCGCTCGACGCTCGGCTAGCAACAACACCTGACTCATCAAGCGACAGCGATTAAGATAAAACCAAATGCATGAAAGCAGTACTTCTGGAAATGGATTCAACTTCATCTGGTATTAATGTGCACCAATAGGAGTTACACAAGTATCACACCATGCAAAGTTAGAAAGACAATGGACGTCAATATCTGCCAAGGGTTTTGGGGCCCGAACAATGCGAGTGTGTTTCAACTAGCCGTGTAATTAACACCAGAGCACTGGGAGCCCAGGCTGCTTTTGTACAAGATTAAATGCATGCCAAAAACACCCATTGTTCTCATACTGTATGTACTATTGCACAACAGAAGTTCATTTCTCACAGTGTTCATTGCCCACTGAAATGTCACCGTCTTACATTCAGATACTAATGAAACAACAGCTCGAAACCGCTCGCAGGCATGCAGCAACGGACTGACAAAAGCTCATATATTTATATAATGAAACACTATGCATGAAGAGTCCAAACAAGAGCCTGCTGCTTTCTCTAACGCCATCTGGGAGCGGACCAGGTCACTTCCTCCGGGGTACTATAGGACTTCCGCCACAAATGAATATTCATTGAGACATAAAGAGCCAATGGAAAATGCGATGAAGAGTACATGTGTGTTTGTCTGTAGGCTGTGGGGCTGTTTAACTAACCTCCAGGAATAAGAAGGGTCAGGCTTCCAATAAGAGTCGCCTAGTGCCGTTAAATCGCATTGAGCTTTATTGAGTATACAACCATATTACCATGAGCTCGCCAATATTGCACACGAGGGGCACCACCTGGCCCTAACACTGAATTTTTGCCACAATTTTAATATCTTCTATAGCTTGGGGATTTATTTTGGGAGCGCAAAACTAATTTAGCGTCATGTATTAAACATGCACAACGCATAATATCAATTCAGTATATTGTGGCGCTTTTGGTATTTGAGAAATGCGAATTACTGGACTGAATAGACGGGTGAGTGGGATTTCCACCTGTTCAAAAGCAGATCAGTCACATAATATCCATATATCCATGTGCAGGAAATATATTTTAGTTGGGACAATGGCAAGGGTGGCTGAGATCCTTGTGGAAAAATGTAAAGGAGAAATCCTTTAAGTTCAAATGGCAGATAGCAAGTTCTTCGAAATGTAATATTTATATGCATGTTGGTTTCAAACAGTTTTGACAAGATAAAAAGAGAAAGATTTTTTTTTTAATGAATTTCATTCTTTTTATTTACGGTTTAATACAGTTCAATGTACTTTTTTTATATTTTTATATGTGTGCTGTAGTTATAAAAGCATTATAGATAGATAGATAGATAGATAGATAGATAGATAGATAGATAGATAGATAATTCCCATTCTAATAAAATGATTTTAAAAAATACATCATAATACATTATTATCATTATTATTATTATTAGTGTGAAGAAACAATAATACACATTTTTAAAAATTAGTGAAATTACAAATATTAATTTATTAATTAAACCAAATATTAATTTATTTTTATTATGACGATAATATAATTTATTAATAATAATAATAATAATAATAATAATTATTATTATTATTATTATTATATGAAAATGAATAAAACATTTCACTTTTAATTTACTTTAATAATAATAATAAATTATTATAATTATTACTATTATTATTATTATTATTATTATTATTATTATTATTATTAGTGTCAAGAAGAAACAATAATGCATATTTGAAAACGAGTGAAATACTACAAATAACAATGTATTATTCCAAATAATTTTGTTTTATTATTATGATAACATAATTTATTATTATTATTAGTGTGAAGAAATAAATCACATATTTGAAAATGCGTGAAATATTACAGATACTAATGTATTAATTAATTCAAATATTAATTTAGTTTTATTATTATTATTATTATTATTATACAATTTATTATTATTATTATTATTATTATTATTATTACTATAACAAGTCAATATGAAAATAAAAGAATGCAACGTATATCACTTTTATTTATTTTAAAATATACTGTATGTATGTATATATATTGTATATTAAATTTTACACATTATACACAAAAGTTTTTCAATAAAATTATTAATTCAAAAACAGAAAACTTCATTACAGAACAGTTAGTGGTTGTATGATTTTCATCTTTAAAAAGTGTAGAATCAGGTCTATACTGTATAGTAAATGCTATGTTTTTTTTTTGTTTGTTTTTGTTTTTTGTTTTTTTTAAATAAAATGTGAAAATAAAAGCATTATGGGCAAATAAAAATCCACACATTTTTTGAAAAAAAGAATGCATGTGACAAGCGGAACCACATTCAAACTCCACTGGCCGCACTGAGGCTGCACCGAATGCATTTTTTAGGCTAGATTATAAATCCATTAAAAGTGAATCCAAGAATCCTTCACTGAACCCTGATCGCCTCCGTAAAGCCTTTAGCCCGAGTGCCACACGGTTTGCAGTGCCAGTCCATGCCCTGAGGCTCAGTGCCACCCTATGCTAACGTTCTGTTACTCCTCTCTATCAAAACTTGATCCCTTTTTTGACTTATCGCATTCCCTTCCACTTCAAAAGAGCGTTTGAAGTGCGCACGGGCCACTTTGAAGCCCCCGCGTCAGCACGCACGACAGCCTCCAGTACCCCACAGTCCTCTGTGATGTGTCATTAAGCTGTTCACTTCCAATTTGAAGGCTAGATTAGCGAGCAAATGTGTTAATGTCCGGCCATGAGAGACCAAACACGGCCTCAGAAAGCTGGGTTTATCTTATAAAGAAGTAACGTAACTGGATTAAATTCCACTCTGACTTATGCAAACAGTAAAGCTGGCATAAAAATGTTCTTTGTGGGTTCGCATTTTGATATTTTACCTATAAAACCTATACCTTTTCAAAAACATATACACTAATGTTCAAAAGTTGGTAATGTTTTAATGTTTTTTTAAGTCATCTCACCAAGGCTGCATCTATTTGATACAGAATATACAGTACAAACAGTAATATTTTAAAATATTATTAGAATTTAAAATAACTGTTTTCTATTTGAATATATTTTAAAATGTAATTTATTCCTGTAATGCAAAGCTGCATTTTCAGCATCATTCCTTCAGAAACCATTCTAATAGGCTGATTTCACTCTCAAGAAACATGTATTAAGTATTAATTTCTTTAAAAACAAAAAATGAACGAACAAACATTTGAATGATAGTTTATGCCATATTTAAGAGAGACGATAAACTCTAAAACGTGAAGGCAATCAGATACAGTACAATTGAGGATGGACAATTAGAGAAATGAGATTAAGATGGCCATTCATCTTCTATTTTTCCCCCTTTTATTCTTAGTAATAAAGCCTAATAATACTCTATGAACATCGAGCCATATAAGCCATACATTGTTTCTAAAAAAGACACATTCACCTGTTCAGTTTGCATCATGCTAAGAGCTAATCTAACTTTATGATTCAATTCAGCATTTTCAAATTAGAGGGAAAAAAGTCAACTCTGACCTCAGCTCTGAATCAAAACTTTAATTATAAATCATTTTCAGCTTCAGAGATATTTAAACGGAGATAAAATATACATGGACGATATCTCTCTCTTTTTTAATAACTGTATCCTCCTCAGGAGCGCTGTTAATCATTCTTTAATTAACTTGTTGACTGGGGACAGGAGCAGCCAGCCTACCGTCTCTCTCTCTCTCTCCCGCCCTCTCTCTGTCTCTCCCTTTTCTTTGAACACAGAAACACTCAGCAGAGAGACACCGAAGTTCATCTAAAGAGGTCACTGACTAATGATTTAGGCAGATGGAACAGCAAATGGCACAATAAAAACTGTAAAACACACATTTAAAGAAAACGAAGCCTTGTGTGTACCACAGGTTTTAAGATTTCACACAAAGATATCATAACTTGAGAAGATTCCTCATCTCATACGGTCTTTTAGGTCACTTATACACTGTGTAATTCTACAATCGAATGGACTTCCAAGAAATTCCTGTAGCGACAACCGCAATTACGTAAATTCGGAACCAAACTAAGCAAATAGCCGCCGATATTGAAGTATTTAAACAGTTGTGTCTCTTTTGTGTGGTGCAAGAAATCGCAGGGTATGTTTTTGACTTATTAATGTTGCCAGATCTTGTTACAGTAAAAATAAAAAAGTATTAAAATGCATTATTTTGGAAATAAGCCACAAACCACAATATAGTGACTTGTGCCTGCCTACTTTATTAACTCCATAAATCGCTGTATGAGCCAAGCCCAAACAAAATGTCAAAAAACACTTATCAGTTATCCACCTTAAACTTTTGGGCAAGACTTCCAGTTCATCTGACGCTATAGGGAAATAATCAGAAGAATAACAAAGTGCAGTAAATGGTAAAACTGTTTGCACTACAAACCAGTGTGTTCATAATTTAGATAATACATGAAAATACAGTAAGACACACCAATTTGCAATATCAAGCAGCAAAACAAGCTGTTTTGTACAGCTAAAATCGTCTGAACGCAGATGAGACCAGAAGCCACACCCATAAAATGTACAAATGGCTGCAACCGGACTTACGGAAAAAAAAAGAAAGGTGGATAAGAAGAGGACATGACAACCTTTCAAAAACACGCTCTGCAAAGTAGCCTTTCAAACATAAACAAAATACGATGACTCTGTTGACGGTTAACATGCTGTCAATAATCACAATAATCATTTTGAAAGTGAGTTCTGTTCCATACATGCACAAAATGATCATTTATAATTGCTTTATAATTTATAAATGATTATAATTGCTTGATGAAGGGCGTGTCTGAATCTTGGTGCTGACGCGACCCTCATAGTGACAACAGCTAATCAAATTAGTTTTCTGGTTTTTAATGAATGCGATTGGCTAGCGTCTGTACCAAGGTATTTGCATAAGGCGATCTGATTGGCTAACGCCTGCGTTGGTGTTTAAAAAGTTGAAAAGTTTTCAACTTCTGCCGCAAGCAATGCCAGTGACACAATGCCAGTGATGCAATGCAACAGACCCACAATTCATTTCAGCAATGCTTGACGTCACTCCATTCAAAGTAAACAAAAGGTACTGACGCATACACCCTATGTAAATGTACCATAAAGGCTGTCAAAACTGGAGACGGAAAAGCGATCGTTGCAAATTATTTGAACTTTGTGTCAGTACATCATAAATAGAAGAAGGCGTCAATTACTGTCAGGGATTTTTGTTGCGCCGCGCCCCATTCAGTGCGGACAGCATCACTGATTATAATGGATTCTATAGTATTTTGTCGTGCAGCGCTGCTCGCATCTGGTGTAGACAAGGTATAACGGTAGAGTCACACGAGGCGTCAGCGTCTACACATGATGGAAGGCATGTCTGAAGCTTGTCATAGTGACAACAGCCAATCATACTAGTTTTCTAGTGTTGCATGAATGCAACTAGCTAGTGTCTGCACAAGGGTATTTGCATACGGCGATCTGATTGGCTGACGGCTGCGTTGGTGCATAAAAAGTTTAAAAGTTTTCATCTATTTTGTGTCCTGTGTCGACAGCCATGAGCAACGCCAGTGACGTGGCACAACAAACCCACAATTCAGTTCAGCAACGCTTGACGTCATTTCATTAAATGTAAACGAGAGGCGTTTGACGCCGACACCCTGTGTGAAAAAGCGACTGTTGCAAATCATTTGAACTGTGTGTCAGTACATCATAAATGGAATAAGGCATCAGTTTACTGTCTGGGATTTGTCATGTTGTGCCACGCTGTCCTCAATGTAGACAACATCACTGATTATAATGGGCTAGTATTTTGTCATGCTGCACTGCTTGTATGCGGTGTAGACATGGTGTAACAGTACATTCACACTTGGCATCGCATCGACAATTAATGCAAGGCGTGTCTGAAGATTGCCATAGTGACAACAGCCAATCAAATTAGTTTTCTGGTGTTGCATGAATGCGATTGGTTAGTGTCTGCACAAGGGTATTTGCATATGGCGATCTGATTGGCCAACACCTGCGTTGGTGCTTAAAAACTTGAAAAGTTCTCAACTTTTGCCATGAGCAATGTCAGTGACGCAACGCAACAGACTCACAATTTAGTTTGGCAAATCTTGACATTACTCCATTTAAAGTAAACAAGAGGCGCTGTTACCGACGGCCCATATAAATGTACCGTAAAGGCTGTTGACACTGGACACAAAAAAACAATCCCTGCAAAAAAAAATTGGGTTTGATTGTCTTTTGTCATGTCGCACCGCTCATATCCGGTGTAGACACGGTGTAAAAGATCAGCTTCGGCTAGCATAATTGAGTCCTCCAAAATTATTTGAAAACAGCACTAGAGTGAGGTTTGAATCTCGATTGAATTTGTTATGAGAGTGACGTTTTGGTGATGCAGGATAAAAGCTGAAGAATGCCGTTTCTTCACAAGTGTGTCAAAGCGCCACAAGCTACAGAACTAAGCTGCTCTTGGCTAATGGAAAAGCCCATGCGTGGACTCTCTCCTTCTCCTTTAATAACTCCCTGCCTCACCCACACACACAGCAGTGAGCCTCTTTTCCAGCAGTCTGATGTTTTCTCCACAGAAGTGTGCTGGGCACCAGCTGGGTTAAGCTGATAAAAGAATACTCTGGAGAAGTGAAGCCATCGGACTTGAGCAATGAATACAGACACAGATACAGGCTGCAGATGACTGAACCAAAAAAAAAAAAAAAAAAATCAGAGTAGGGTTGTAAGAGTTACAGAACCAACATTATTTTCAGAAGAAAATGAATAGTGCTTGCACATGCAAAACTATCTGCTCCTAAGCAATGCTACATTATTCTAAATGGTTGCCCAGTGCATTGTTATGTGTGGTTGCTTACTAGCACAAGTAAATAAAGGTCCACACATCAAAGGTCTTGTAACATTTTGATTGTTTAGAAAGATTCATCCTCATGTCATTCCAAACTCATAAGACTTTAATTAATCTTCCAAACACAAATGATATATTTAATGAAACCTGAGATGTTAATTGAAATTTAGAAGATCCAAAATAGTCATAAAAACATTGTAAAACAAATCTGTATGTGCCAAGTGGTTTAATCAATAGTCTTGTAAAAAGATATGATTGCTTTATATGATGAACCCGAATTAATTTAGGCTTTTATTTACATATAAACACATGTGTGTGTCACATATCCGAACAAATATCACTGGATCTCATGTATCATTGTGCCTTTACAACTTTTTTTGGAAGTTTTCTAAGTTGCCTGGACTTTCAGTTGATAGACATAAACCTTTTAGGTTTCCTGTAAAATATTTTAATTTATGTTTGGAATATTAACCAAAGTCTGGGTTTGGAATGATGTGAGGGTGAGTAAATGATGAAGGAACTTTCCTTTCACCCTTTCACAAACTGCATCATTCTAGGTTGTCTGTAGCACAACCCTGTTTAAAAAAAAACAGCCTAAACTGGTTTAATGGTCTTAGATGTTCTCCCAGCCTGGTCTCTTTGATGGTTTTAGAGGGGTTTTTGGCACTTAGGGCAAGAAGACCAGCTTGTAGACCAGCTAAACCACCTGAACACTAGCTATCCCAGTCTGTGAGATTAGTTTAAACCTGCTAACACCAGGGATGGGAATAATGGTGTCATAAATAAACAGCGTTACTGACAATAAAATGCAGCATTACTATAATTTATTATAATATTATAATATTATTATCATTTTATTTTTTTAGTTCATCAGCGTACCTGTATTTGACGAACCATAAACTCTAGAGTGAAGAAGGCACATGAGCTGTCGTTTGGTCTCATACACACGAAAAGAAAGATACAGAGCAAGACAGTCTTATAACATGCAGAACTGACGTGCACCATGTTCAACGATCTTTGTTGAATTTCCTGTCAAAATAACAGAGTTCCTTTGGAATTCTTTAGCTTTTAAGTACTGGAAGTTTCTCTGGTAGCAGGCGGAACTAATGCGCAAACGGCAATCTCATTGGCTGGCGCTCACCTATTATCGTCCCTGTTTTGATTTCAGCAAATCAATTTGAGCAAACGCAGACAATGTCATTAATATTCATGAACCCAGCAGCTCATTGATCCTTAGTGCGTTTTATATTGTTAGCCTATTAGTACTAGAATTCGTAGTATTCTAAAGTTAATATTATAATATATATATATATATATATATATATATATATATACAGGATATCAGATATTTGATATTAGTCTAATTTTGACATATTTGAACATCTAAAAAAAAAAAAAAACTTTCCCTGGTAATTAGTAACTTTTATAATGATGTAACTCAGTCACTAACTTACACTAACTACTAGTTACTATTTGTGAGAAGTAACTAGTAACTATAACTAATTACTTTTTTAAAGTAACATGCCCAGCACTGACTTACCAACTCAACACTGACTCACCAACATAAACATTCAGCTTAGACCTGCAAACCATCAAAAGAATCTTTTCAAGCGTAAAAATCCTTAGAGCATTTTTTTTATTGAATTGTCTTACATTGCTGACTCTAAATTGGAAATAAGACCACTTTTAATCAAGACTAGGCTGACAGATGAGTATTACCAGTTTCTCTTCATTACTTTGCCATTCCTAGACATACAATCCCCATCTAATTCTATAAAACAAACCTAAAATATATCATTTGGTCTCACTGTAGCCTTAGGGCTCCTACCAGACCGGTTTCATATGGATGAATCCCCACCTCGCTATATATTATAGACACTGTATTTTACATAATACCCACACACACAAATAGTCTATATATAAAAACCAATATGTGGTAGATGAATTATTTAAAGAGCTGGAAGAATAAAAGCCTTCGGTTAACAGCGCAGACTCAATTTAAGTCAATCTGAATCAGTCTCAGAGGCATTTAGAGATCCTCCTCCATTCTTTGTTCTGTGAGAGTAATGTCTATTTATCAAATCCTATGCTGCATCAAATATAATATCAGCCTCAAAGAAAAAAAAAGAAAAAAGGAACATAAATGTCCACTCTATAAGCCTTCACGAAATTAGCTGACATTCTGCTGACATGGAGTATTTTCTTCAAAGAGTGGCCAACGGTTCAAGGCTAAGTTTACCTCTTTCTCTTAGCAATCAATCAGTATGTTGGAAACACTATTACATTGATAATATATGGTCCTCCGCATTTTGGAAACACATGTATTTGTTTTATAAAAACACCTAGCAGCACAGCGTCTCGACTCTTATTTCTAGTCGAGGTTCAAGGCAAACCAGAAATAAAACTAAAAGACTCAAGTAAGCTCCTGTTTTCCACTGGCTCTTATTTCCAAAGCCACTTCAGGCTAATACCCCAATGCTAATGATGCTAAAATACGCTCAACTTTTCCAGTGGTGAGCGCGCTTTCACCGTAATTGCGAGCTGCAGCTACGCTACACAACAGACACACCATCAATCACGAATCGAGCTTCTAAACCAACGCTCAGAGTCTGGAGGTTTTCCCACTGGTGGTCTGAAGCCGCCCCACGCATTCAAAGACCTCGACGTCACGGCTATCCTTCCCGCAGTCCTCTCTGCATGCCTGCGGAGCGCCACGTACATCCTCACTTTAAAGAAACCAAGAAATCCAGTCGCTGATTAGAGCTAATGCCTTTCAGATGGCTTGCTCTGGGCCGGCCTGTCTCGTCTTGTGAGCCTCGTTCAGACAGACTGGTACGCGGTCAGTCCCGTTGCGGGATTGAGGGAGCTCCTCTATCCACTCTTTAAGAGTCAGAACTGAGGGTCTTTTTCTTGAAACGTGGCACAGACTGCTTTAAATGACAGATCTGAAGTGCAATGTAATTTGTGGACTTGCTATATATAAAAATGTACAGTTCATACAGTATAGAGGGAGGCAGGGCTGGAGATACGGTTAACTCTAGAATCGGCTGCTGACTGTGATGACTAAATGTACCCAGTCATTAAAAATTGAGCATGAAAGTCTGATGTTACAAGTAAAAAACATAAAACTTGCATAACGGCCCAGATATCCCATGATCTAAATCTGCAAAACTAAAAACCACAAAAGCTGAAAGAAAGAATAACACAAGCCCACCATGTGGAGAAGGAAAAAAATAATTAAATGTATATAATATAGTTTAAAATCGTAGGGTGGGTAAGATTTTTAAAATATATTCACATTCTATTTATATTAAGATTTTTATTTTTTATTATTTTTTTTAAATAATTAAATTATAATTTTTAAATTATATTTATATATATTTTTAAACTTTTATTTTTTTATTATTTTGATGCAAGGATGCATCAAAAGTCACACTAAATATTTGTGTAGTGTTACAAAAATTATATTTCAAATTATTAAAAAAATAAAATAAAATAAAATAAAACAAAGTAAAATGTCAATTTTGAATGGTAATGGTGTACTTTAAGGGTGAAGCTTATTGAAAAACATATTTTTGTTTACATAAAATAATAAAATAAAATAAAATAAAATAAAATAAAATAAAATAAAATAAAATAAAATAAAATAAAATAAAAATAACACTGAGCCCAAACCTTTGAATGGTAATGTGTACTTTAAGGGAGAAGTTTATTGAAACAGATATTTTTGTTTACATAAATAAAATAAAATAATAAAATAAAATAAAATAAAATAAAATAAAATAAAATAAAATAAAATAAAATAAAAAGTCAAATAATAAAATAAAATAAAATAAAATAAAATAAAATAAAATAAAATAAAATAAAATAAAATAAAATAAAATAAAATAAAATAAAAAATAACGCTGAGCCCAAACTTTTGAATGGTAATGTGTACTTTAAGGGAGAAGTTCATTGAAACAGATATTTTTGTTTACATAAAATAAAATAAAATAAAATAAAATAAAATAAAATAAAAGAGCAAAAACAAAAAAAAAAAAACAAAAACAAAATTAAATTAAATTAAAAATAATATGAAATAAAATAAAATACTAAAATAAAAAGTCAATTTTGAATGGTAATGTGTACTTTAAGGGAGAAGTTTATTGAAACAGATATTTTTGTTTACATAAAATAAAATAAAATAAAATAAAATAAAATAAAATAAAATAAAATAAAATAAAATAAAATAAAATAAAATAAAATAAAATAAAATTGAGCAAAAAACAAAAAACAAAACAAAAGCAAAATTAAATTAAATTAAAAATAATATGAAATAAAATAAAATACTAAAATAAAAAGTCAATTTTGAATGGTAATGTGTACTTTAAGGGAGAAGTTTATTGAAACAGATATTTTTGTTTACATAAAACAAAATAAAATAAAATAAAATAAAATAAAATAAAATAAATAATAAAAAGTAAAGTAAAATAAAATAAAATAAAAATAAAATAAAAAGTCAATTTAAAACTAATAAATAAAATAAAATAAAATAAAATAAAATAAAATAAAATAAAATAAAATAAAATAAAATAAAATAATACTGAGCCCAAACTTTTGAATGGTAATGTGTACTTTAAGGGAGAAGTTTAAATTTTAAATTAATTTAAATGACAAATAAAATACATATGTATGCACATTTAAACCCTTTAATAACATCCAAACAACATAATATTAGCCGGTACAGACCAAAACCCTAAGTAAGCCATGACAGAAATATGCAATGTTATCATATTTGCACCAATGAAAAATCAGAGCAGACGCAAGAAAATCCAGTCATTTATCTGTGAAATGACTGTGACTCAGGGGTCAGAGGTCATGGAAAAATCAAGCAAGGTGAATAGACGTGACTGTGGAAGACTCGAAAAGCTTTGTGTAAGCCGCACTCAAACACAACAAGGGGTTTGAGAGTGACCTCGCCTAAACGCTTGGCACAAGGGCATCAGCTGTAATTGAACATCTGGCCCTGAAAATCTCTCTGTTCGGCTCAGTGGAAAGTCCCTGACCTGGAAGGACAGTCCTCTCCTCTGCCCAGTCTTTGTTAACCATATCAAATTGCTTTTGCAATTAGCCCCCTGATTTCAGTCCTGATGTGTTAGCAGAATTATTCATCTTTCCCAGGGTCCCGTGGTTCGCTCGGTCACCTGCTGGTCAGTTGGCCTGCGGCCTGAGCTGGGCGGAGCCAACAGGAAGTTGACTGTCTGGGTCTATCATCGACCGCACGGGGGGAGCTAATTGACCAGCTGTGGAGGAACAAGCAGGTCAACCGAGAGATGGAAACTTTCTAGGAGACTTCGGCAGTCCATTATATCGGCTACTGTGCAATGACAAGACCTTCATGAAAACCGTACTCACAGAATAGGGCAAAAGTTCCACAGAATTTGAATGCCTGTCATTAACAAATCTTTAGATGTCAGTCAAATTTTGACATTTTGACATTTGTAGTGGTAGTGAAACCGTTGTCACAAACAATAACAAAGAAATGGTACACATTCAATTAAAAGTGAAATTTTATAGAAACATTAAAAATAAGAATAATAAAAAAAGGTATTATAATAATCTATTTACTACAATTTAGCTATCAATAAGAGTTCTTATTGTATATTCTAATCCTATTCTTGGCACTATTTACCATATTTGGGATAAGATAAAACAAAAATAAAATAAAAAAAACAAAACAAAACAAAAAATAAAATAAGCATTTTTGCAAATAACACATTTCCATCTTGTGTTTAAGAGAAAAAATAAACAATTCTGCAAAAATTGACACAAAACAAAAATGGAATTTGTATTAAAATGTGATTTTTAAATCAAATTTAAATTCATTTAAATTTAATTAATCTCTCTCTCTCTCCCTCCCTCCCTCTCTCTCGGATAAAGTAAAATAATAAAATAAAATAAAATAAAATAAAATAAAAAATAAAATAAAATAAAATAAAATAAAATAAAATAAAATAATAAAATAAAATAAAATAAAATAAAATAAAATAAAATAAAATAAAATAAAATAAAATAAAATAAAATAAAATAAAATAAAATAAAATAAAAACATTTCTGCAAATAACACAGCATTTCCATATTGTGTTCAAGAGAAAAATTCTCTCCAAAAAAATGCTCTATTCAGTTCTGTAAAAATTGGCACAAAACAAAAATGGAATTTGTATGAAAATGTGATTTTTAAAATCAAATTTAAGTAATTTAAAGCATTTAAAGTGATTTTAGATTTAGACTTTTATTTCTACAAAAAAGTTATTAAATTAAAATGTATGTTTTTTTATGGTACAACTACTATGGTACAATTATTAAAAATTCTATCATTTTCGTTTTTTAAATTTCTTATGCACATTTATTTAGTATTTTTAAATTGCTTACATAAAGCACATGAATTACCATTGTGTATGAAACGTTTCATGGAAATATATTGCCAATTTGCATTATAAGTGAATGGAAACCTGGCTAAAGACAAAGTCCAGGTTTGAAACAGGCATTCTGCTAAATGCAGTTCTGCTACACTGCGGGAATGGCTATTTACTGGACGTATGGCTTCTGTGTTCATGCGGTATGACAGCTGTACCATTGAAAAGGACAGTTATCAAGAGTTTAGCCAGAAAACGCTTCATCTCCTCACTGGGTCTGTGGAACTCAGGCAGGCAAGGCGAGAGCATCTGCTAAACTGTTCTCTCATTTTTGATAGCATAAGAGCAGAGGGGGTTCGTACTTCTCAGGGCGCAGATTACACATCGATGAGCTTTGGACTTGTAAAACCTAGCACGGCAAAACAAAGAAACAAGGTGTCAAGATGAAAGTGTCTATAATGACATGCATGCATGCATGAGTAGGATATAATGTGCGCACACACACACACACACACACACACACACATACATACACGATGGAAAGAAAAAAGCACAAGCTTTTCCATTAGATGCTAAACAAACGCTGTGGCCCGGCAAATGAATCCTAAATGAGAAATAGAGTTTACAGCAGGACCATCTGGCCAGGCCAAGCCCTGTTGAAATCAGCCGTAAATTGGGCGAGCAGCATAATTGAAAGCAATGTGCACATGGGGTAAGGGAGCGCTCCTCTCTCTCTGTGTAATTTAGCTTTGTCAGAGCTGATGTTTTTGCTTGATGGACTCATTGTCAGGCAGATCCTGATAATGGATCCTCTATCACGCGCTCTGTACCGATGGTCGGTTCTATAAAAGGCCATCTCCGGTGTCTAATCCTCCACAATCGGCGTGAAAAGCCTCCTTCTGGAAAAATAAGCAAACACAATCAACTCAAATAAATAAAAATGTGCCAGTGCCTCCTAAGGTCTAGACATCTGTTAGCTGCATATTAAATGCATTTATTTCTAAACCAGATTAGTGCTGGTGAAACTGTAGCTTTTCAGCTCATCATTTAAAATTGTTAAAGGTGAAGTGTGTCATTTCTTCGAATGCTTGCTTTCTATAAATGTTTTCCAGCTTGGCATGTATAGACATCTACATCTTAATTAGTTAATTAAGTTCTTCTTAATTAGTTCGCAGGTGCAAATATATGTAAATTAAAGTGATCTGCATTTAGCGCAAAAGAAAACAAATGTTTCAGTCCCACTGGATCCTCTTCAGTGTTTGTCTTATATCCATTAGTCCAATACAAGCAATATTTTTATGCGTGTACTAACCGACCAACACGTGTAACAAATTGGGGTAATGCAAAGTTAATCAGTTAATTTAGACAATAATACACACAATAGCAGTTCTCCAAGATCTATGTCCCGTGTGAGGACAGCCACTATTATCTATAAAAATCTAGTCATAGAAAGGCTATGATCGGTTATAATTGGTTCATCTCGATATGATCAGACATGACTGGCTGTGATCAGCTGTGATTGGTTCAATCGCGATATGACTGGATATGACTGGTTATGATTGGCTGTGATTGATTCATTGCGATATTATTGGATATGACTAGCTATGATCGGCTGTGATTGGTTCATCATGATATGATAGGATATGACGGGTTATAATCAGCAGTAATTGGTTCATCGCAATATGACTGGATATGACTGGTTCATCGTGATATGATTGCTTATGATCGGCAGTGATTGGTTCAACTTGATATGATTGGATTGGTTCATAGCGATATGATTGGATAGAACTGGCTATGATCAGCTGTGACTGGTTTACCACAAAATGATTGGAGATGACTGGTTATGTTCAGCTATGATGGGTTAATCACAATATGATTGGATATGACTGGCTGTGATCTGCTGTGATTGGTTCATCGTTATATGATTGGATATGACTGGTTAAGTCCGGCTGTGATTGGTTCACTGTGTTATGATTGGATATGACTGGTTATGATCACCTGCGATTGGTTCATTACGATATGACTGGATACGACTGTTTGTGATCAGCTGTGATTGGTTCTTCGCAAAATGATATGATTGAATATGATTGGCTATGATCGGCTGTGATTGGCTCATTGCAATATAATTGGATGTGACTGGTTATGTCTGGCTGTGATTGGTTCAACGCTATATGATTGGATATGACTGGTTATGATCGGCTGTGATTGGTTCAACGCTATATGATTGGATATGACTGGTTATGATCAGCTGTGATTGGTTCAACGCTATATGATCGGATATGACTAGTTATGATCAGCTGTGATTGGTTCATCGCAATATGATTGGATATGACTGGTTGTGATTAGCTGTGATTGGTTCATCGCAAAATTATATGATTGGATATGATTGCCTATGATCGGCTGTGACTGGCTCATTGCAATATAATTGGATGTGACTGGTTATGTCTGGCTGTGATTGGTTCATCGCGATATGATTGGATATGACTGGTTATGATCGGCTGTGATTGGTTCAACACTATATGATTGGATATGACTGGTTATGATCGGCTGTGATTGGTTCAACGCTATATGATTGGATATGACTGGTTATGCCTGGCTGTGATTGGTTTATCGCGATATGATTGGATATGACTGGCTATGATCGGCTGTGATTGTTTCAACGCGATATGATCGGATATGACTGGCTATGATCGGCTGTGATTGGTTCAAGGCTATATGATTGGATATGACTAGTTATGATCAGCTGTGATTGGTTCATCGCAATATGATTGGATACGACTGGCTGTGATTAGCTGTGATTGGTTCATCGCAAAATTATATGATTGGATATGATTGGCTATGATCGGCTGTGACTGGCTCATTGCAATATAATTAGATGTGACTGGTTATGTCTGGCTGTGATTGGTTCATCGCGATATGATTGGATATGACTGGTTATGATCAGCTGTGATTAGTTCATTGCAATATGAGTGGATATGAACCTTCTGTAATAGTTGCATATTAGCAGTCTCTCAATTGTCCTCAGTGTGAAAAGATGGATCTCGAGATCATACAGTCATTGTTGGAAAGGGTTCAAATACACCAGGGGTGCTCAACCCTGGTCCTGGAGATCGACCTTCCTGCAGAGTTCAACCCTGACCAAACACACCTGAACCAGCTAATTAGGATCTGAAGGAGCACTTGATAATTACAGACAGGTGTGTTTGATTAGGGTTGGGACTAAACTCTGCAGGAAAGTCGATCTCCAGAAACAGGGTTGGGCACCCCTGAAATACACAAAAATGCTGGAAAACCAAAGAATTTGTGGGACCTGAACGATTTTTCTGAAGAACGGTGGGCAGTTCAACTGTTCAGGTCAAACAATGGACTTACGAATACTAAACAAACAAACACACAGCTGTGGATCATTCAGGTAAGAACAAGAGGGTGTAAACTTTTGAACAGGGTCATTTTTACAAATTCAACTATTATTTTCTCGGTAAACATCTTTTATGTGAAATATATTAATCTATTAAATAAACGAAAACATGCATTTTGTATGATGCCTCTTATTTTGGTTAAATAATTAACATGATTCTGAAAGGGGGATGTAAACTTTTGACCTCAACTGTAATGGCATTAATGGGAAGACTACTTTAATATAGTAAGTAAACAACTCGCATTTAGGCATGACCACTTTCCTGCGTCAAAATAAGACTCGAAATGTCTGCCTTGAAAACTGCCTCCTCATTTCAAAACACCACCACACACCACTAAACAGACAGTACTTGTCTGATCAGAAAACTTGGTCTTTTTAAAGACGTCACCCTGTGAGCAACAATACAAGCATGCTCTACTACAAACAAAGCTACTATAGGTTGTTGGATATGCTTTGCTGATGTACGTATCCTTTTAAAGTACATCTATACAACATATAACCACACATACACAAATCCTCTGGGGCCACGGTGTTGAATGCAATGGAAACATGCCTATGAAAGAACAATATTACAACCTCCAAGCAGCTGAGACTCTCAGAATACCCATAATCCCTGTAGAGCCGGAGTTACTGCACCTAATGCAATAACTCCCTCGCTCGCAAACGCATGCACACCAACACACACTCAGCTTTTCAACTCCTGCGTCGCCCAAATCGCGTTCACCCAAACTCGATTTAAGCAGAAATCTGATTTCCGTCCTCTCTTGTGCGCACACAAGTGTTTATATTTGTTCAGAGAGCAGATGCATGCGTGTGTAAGCGTGTGCGTGAGTACATCCATGTGCGCGTGTGTCTAATTGGCAGGCTTCTTAATGACAGTGTATATTGTGAGGATAAATACATGCGTACAGTGCGGCACAGGGCACAAACCCCGCTGAGTTGAACAGCCAGGAAGAGGAGGAGTGTTCAGAGAGCGTACCCGATGCATCTGTCCGTTTTTCTTCTCGCTCTTATGTCTGTTTTGCAGCTCTGCCTGCCTCTCTCACTTTCTCAGTCTTGCATGGCTGGTTCCAAAAGACGCCTGGCAACATTTTCACTCTTAGTTGTTTTGAATCATTGATGCTATTGACAAATGCAGCTCCATCAAAGCAGAAAGCAAATAGCCTCTAAGGCTGGGAAAAACGTCCAATTAACACAGCATGTCTGAAGCTTCTCGCCAACATTGGGGCGACAGCATTGCTGACCTTTGGCCAATGTCTTGTCAAGCAGCTGTTGATCTTGAAGAGTTTTGCTTGAGATTACCAAATCAATCCTAAACTAAAGAAAGCAAACACCCTAACTCAAGCAGAGCCGATAACATTTCAAGCCAAATCACATAAGGTACACAGGCTGATAAAAATAGCTGGTCCTGTTTGGTCTTCCCGACTGGTGAGGTTCGCTGGTTTTAGAAGAATTTTGAGGACTTATCAGCTGGTCAAGCTAGGAAAATAGCTGGCTAATATTAGAAGAAGAAGAAGAACAACAACAACAAATATGCCAAATATTACCTGGAATATTATCTGCTACTTTAATATAATAATAATAATAATAATAGGTTTGTCAAATATTATCTGGAATATTATGTGCTTTTTTAATAATAATAATAATAATAATAATAATAATAATAATAATAATAGGTATGTCAAATATTATCTGGAATATTATGTGCTTTTTAAAATATAATAACAATGATAATAATAATAATAATAATAATAATAATAATATTATTATTATTATTATTATTATTATTATTATCATTATTAGCATTATTAGCAGCAGCTTTGCCAGGCTGAGAGACCATTTAGACCAGCCTAAATCATCATCATCTTCTTCTTTTATTTTTTTTGGTTCACATTTAAATTGTATAAATAATTACAGTGGAACATACTATTTTTACAGTTAACTAAAACCATAAACAATTTTATTTACTAATAAAATAAACAGGAATTAAAATAAAATATCAATATATTAACTTGCTTTATTTTAGCTGTCGCCCAGAGATTTCTCATCTTTATTTAGTTTAACTTGCTGAATTAAACTAAACTAAAATTGAAATAATTGTTTTTTTAAATACACCATTAAAAACTAATTAAAATACTGCTAAAAATAATAATACTACAATAATAATAAAATAGTATAAAAGTATATCTAATAGATACTAAAATAACATTGTTCTGTATACAGTATCAAGGTTAATACAAAAAAAAAAACAAAAAAACTAAAAAATTCAAGGAATCTCTAAAGACATAAAAAATTGACTTGAGTGACAACTCCAGACAAAGGAATGTCCTCTGTACGCACCACAGAGTGACTGAGCGCTCCGTGTAGGTATGGCAGAACGGATCCATCTGCCGTGTTAAATTATTAACACGCCATTAAAATTTCATCTGCGCTAAATGTCTCCCATTTCTTAATTATGAGACTTTGGGGTTCCCCATTTCCCCAGACAAGCGACTTTAATTTT
Organism: Labeo rohita; assembly: GCF_022985175.1. Taxonomy (NCBI): domain Eukaryota; kingdom Metazoa; phylum Chordata; class Actinopteri; order Cypriniformes; family Cyprinidae; genus Labeo; species Labeo rohita. The sequence continues at coordinate 32,607,900 of NC_066883.1, read as the reverse complement.
CATTATGATGTGCAGATCCGGCACAATAGCCTGCGAACTGGAACATGCTCGGATCATGAAAGCCGTAATGAGACGACATGAAGAAGTCTCATCTTGAGAAGATCTTGTCATTGAATTGCTCCAAAAAAAGCTGTCTTACATGCTCGTCTTCAGCTCGAGTTGCTAAGAAAAAGCATGAATTGAACAAACTCATGTTGTCATTACATGTAACAGAAAGAAGAAAAGAAGGACCTAAACCTACAAAAGCATGTATTACTTCCTCTGTGTTCATCCTCTGTGCATTTACAACCAGTCCAGCCTTTATATCATACAAGTTTGCTGCCCCCTGGTGGCAGAAAATCACTTCACATCCTTGATTCAGCGTGTTACTCAAAGGCTCCCCACTAAAAGCTCCGTTACAGCACCAGACGCGGTTCATAGCCTCCAGCTCCGACTGCAATTCATCTGTTGAAAGGCATTTCTATATAGGCAGCAGGGCCTGCGCAAACAGGCATGTTGACCAGCTGCATTTTGATAGGATTTAGAAGGTCATCAAAACAAAGACCTTTGGAAAACCACCGCACATGCTCTCCGTCTCTCTACCTCTCCCTGCACACAAAGACACATGCACTCTTTCTTTCTCAGTAGCATCAATCAAAATGGCCGCTCCAGTAGGAGAAGATAATGGCTTTATTTGTCATGCCAACCGCAGGTTTTTGGCTGTGACACCCATTAGCCATGATGTCTTTATCAGGGAAAAGTGACAGAAGCCCAGCAAGTCCCTTCTCGTCCATGTGGAACATTGCCAGCCAATTAAGCGCCACCGCTTTGCCTTCAACGAGCGCCATAACGAGGGACAGCTTGTGCATTAGCCTAACCACGCTCGTGCAAAGGCTAATCACGCTAATGTGGTCCAGTAAACATGTTAGCATAGAAGTCAGAGGGACATACAACATAATTTCACGTCCCGTACGCGTGTTACACAAGTGTGGAAACGAACCCGGCCTCATTTTCAACAGGTGCCGATTTCAAAACTACAGGTTAGCGAGAAGGTTTATGAATAAATTTGTCTAAAAAAGGCATATTCCCTGGTATGTTTACCGGAGATTCGAAAGCGAGATTGTGCTGTGGTTATTTACTCTCCCGGGGGTCTATTTCATCAAGTGTGTGGACATCAATTTGTTTAGCTTTGCTCAGGAAAAAAGCAAAGAGGCTAACGATTGGGATCTGGCATGGAGAAGGAGAGAGAGAAATACAGATCGTCCGACCTCTTACGGCTAAAAAGAAATTCCCTCAATCGTGTAAAGAGTGCATTTCCATACAGATGGCCCCTAAGGCAAAGAGAAGGTAAAAGAGGCAAGGTTGGAGAAAAAGATGCTTAATCCTGTTATGATACTGACAGGGAGAAAGAGAAATAAACCGAGAGAAAAGACAGCGTGCCAAAATTATAATCCTTTTATCTGAGATTGAGGTCTTTAAGAATTCAAAAAGCTATTAAATGTTACAGATTCAAAAGTTAAGCTCAGTTTACAACATCTGCAAGATGATGCCACAGAAAATTATTTAGATAGCCGCATTTGCTGTTTCTCTTGAAACAGACTTTGAAAAGTATTGAGGAAATTAACAGGAGCTTGTGACAAAAGTGCCATGAAATTAATAAAAACCCTGATTGCACATGTACTGTACAGCACGGAGATGTCTGTTTGACATCTGCATTTACATCTACAAGATGTATTTTTTAGATTGTTTGCTCATCTGCAATACGTTTATAGGACGTTTTCTTTTAGATGTCAAATAGACGTCTATTAGATGTCTTTAAGATGTTTATGATTTAGAATGTATGTAAAACTGACATCTTACAGATGTCTGTCAGACGTTTGTACACAGCAGATGCTTTCCAGATCAAAGTGATCTTTAACAGACATCTTGCAGATGTACGAGTGCTATCTGGGAAATGTCCCTGATAGCACACATACTTCACGGAGACGTCTATTTGATGTCTGCATTTACATCTGCAAGATGTAATTTTTAGATTGTTTGCTCATCTGCAATACGTCTGTTGGACGGTTCCTATCAGATGTCAAATAGACGTCTATTAGAGGTCTTTAAGATGTTTATGATTTAGAATGTATGTAAAACTGACATCTTACAGACGTCTGTCAGATGTTTGTACACAGCAGATCCTTTCCAGATCAAGTGATCTTTAACAGACATCTTGCAGACATACGTGTTCTATCTGGTAAATGTAGGCCTACACAAAATTCAACATACGGGGTAAAATGTCACTGCATGAGATCTTGTTTTTATCCACCTTTTTTCTGAAGGAGGAAGTCTAACCTGACCGAAACGATGCTTTACATTTCCATTCTCCGATGTTTCCATTTAAATTAACATATTTTTAGAGTCCATAATATAATGTTAAATCTATGAAAATGTTTTAAAAAGCACATGCAACCCTAGTTTCATCACTTTACAGTACATAGGTGCATTTCCATTACAGATTTGTGCAAAACATTTGCAAAACTACTGTGAATTAGTAGTTTAGTAGTGAATAATATTTAGCCCCTAGAATGCTAATTTTATCAGGGGAACCCCGCCAACAAAATGTGTATTTTACCCCAGGAATACGTTTTTAATGGGGGACCCCCATCAAAATGCAATTGGCTTACTTTTGGGCTAGTTTTGAGTAGCAATTGGGCAGGTTTTGTTGTGAAAACCTGGCAACCCAGTACGAGGTGTTTCTTGGAGGTTATAGTACATTAAAGAATATTTATGTGAATTTTATGTGCGCCAACTGCAAATGCGAAAAACTGTTTCCATTGCAGTTTTGTGAAATATTCCTATTTCGAATTGCCTGAAAAACCTGAAAATTGTCCTTTTTGTGCAGCATGTCCTCTGTCCCATGGGAGACAAATAAAGTTAACCTAACCTAACCTCATTAGAGTGTAAAAACACTTTTGTGATATATGTTTTGTTTTGTTTTTGTGAAATTGACCCATTTCCATTGGGCATATTTTCAATTTTCAGTTTCAGTTTGTGCAATTTGAAGGGTAATGGAAATGCAGCTAGTATCACAATGACTGTCTTTTTGCAGTAACTTGTCAGTTTAATGAGTGGGATGATGACATGAAGCGACCCAAAGTTAGCAGAGTTTGTCTACAAAATGATTAGAGCACATATTATTTTATTATTTTACACACAGTATTGTAACTTAAGCACTGCAAACCATGCTCATTTTCTTTTTTTCATAATTATGCAAGACATACAGTACAACGCTGTATATGGACAGATTTGCTGGTATGCAAAACAAGTAGGCTACTTTACAGGAATTCCTCAGGAAAAAGATGGAAATTAATAACATCTTATAGTTAAAAAATATCACACAACCCAATATCAGCATGACTGCAAATATTAACATTGATAGTGATTTTATAGAGTGCTTTCATGACATGTCATTAGTCGGCCATATTGGTGGTAATGAACGTAAACAATGCCATTGAACCGAATGAAACTTGCATATTTTGCTGATTATTGCTGCTGAAAATGGTCAATTATTGTCATGTTTTGGGCTGTACTAATCGGTCAGACCGGGACAAACATTTGGAGTACTACAGACTGCCATAGGTTATAACAAATCGATGAGAAGAGTGCAAAAAACTGTCTAAGGAACAAAAGGCATTTGTGGTTGGCCAAACTGAACCAGGATTTCCAGGGCAATAATCTTGACAGCATTCGTGTTTGTTTTTATCATTTCCGGTCAGGTAGGTGAAATATTAGGCTAATATCTTAATTAATATTGCTTGTATGTTTCTTTACCACATATTAAATTGTCAAAATATTGTGCCCTTTACTGCTTAAGTCCTTCTCTATTTGATTTAGCAGCTTGCATACATATTTTCAGTGGATTAGAAAGCATTCATTAGCAGAACAACGTATTCAGTAGTACATTAACCGTACAATCCATGTTGTTTACATCCAAGTATCACCAAAAACTGACCAAACTGTGATCCCTTTAATACGCTAACATTAAGCGACTATTTTAGATACATTATTGTCAATACTGACTGTTTTTACTCTTATTTATCCAGCGAAAAAGTACAGCCGCGATTCAAAATAATTTTCTGTAATAAAAATCAGACCGACATCAGATGGATAGAGCTCAACTTTCCGTGAACCCAGAATATTCCACTAATGATGAAGATCTCAAACCTCAAACGGCTGAATGAAAATGTTACCCTTCATCTTAGCGGGACAATCTTTCCTTGGCAGCTCGAGTTTCTGACACGCATATTAAAAGGAGAGATCTTGAAAATGACACAGTCATAAGAACATCAGGCCGGGCGGACTCATCAATCACGTTATTTTTGGACGAGCGCTGCCCGTTTTTCTTGGCGGAACACAGTCTGCGGCGTTAGGAGAAGTTGGAGACCGTTAGCGGCTGTAAAGTGAGCGCGCGACGTCCTGCGCACCAGCACGCAGTGCTCGGATAATTAACTCCCCATCTAACACATTAGACAACTGTTAGATTCCGCAATTAGGACAAATCAGCTTAAAACTGCAAATATGGTGGGCTGCAGATGCTGTAAGGAAGTTTTGCAAATTCTTGTAGATTTCAGAGACGAGGAATTATTACCTCAGTTTTGAGCTTTTGGAATAAGCAATGCCAAACAAATCACTTGAGTTACGTGTTATGAATCTTAAAACATTTCAAAGCTGCAGAAGAGTCAAGACGACATTTTCGACAAGGTCAGTAAATTACCATTAATCAGGTTCTTTAGCACAAAAACACACCTTGCACAAGACAGGGCGACTGTCCGGAGTATCTTTTTAGCATTGGTAAACGGCTACAAGACAGTTTATCTGAGTTAAGCAGAGAGTAAATTAAAACGACTATCTGCATACTCCGCTGTTACGGAGCTTCGGTTACAGATTCCTCACTAAGTCCCGAGGTCCAACAACATTTACATAATTATTATCTGTTTACTGGGAGCTATTTCTTCCCGCATCCCCTGCCTGTGTTATTTATAATTCCCTGCATTTGCAGTACCCGCTGATAGATGGCAGACGCCCGGCCATTGGCTGATCATATCTGGGGCATTTCTCACTGTTGCTCAGCTCTAAATAATGTTGATACGACAGTGGAATGGAAAGATTGTTTGTCTTCAATACACCCTCTGTGTGTGTGTGTGTGTATGCCAGTGGAACATTTTATTGCTCAGGGGTTGCTCTTTAATAGCTCAGGAAACTTAACATAAAATGGCGTTTGCAACTCATTTTACTTCAATCTGATTCATTTCAGAATGAAACAGGATGTAAATAAAAACAATGCAACAAATTGTTCACAAATCATATATACACACACAGATGAACAATTAAGATTTTTATTGTTTTTGAAATAAGTTTCTTATACCTACCAAGGTTGCATTTATTATATCAAAAATACAGTAAAACGGTTTTAAGATTATGATCAAGATATATACTGTATATACACACAGTTGAAGTCAAAAGCTTACAAAAACCTTGCAGAATCTGCACAATGTTTATTATTTTACTTATTTTTAATTATTTTTGATTCTTCAGAAGGAAACGATGCATTAAATTTGAAGATCAGGGTAAATTTAACTTATTTTGTCTTCTGGGAAACATGCAAGTATCTTCTGTAGCTTCTGAAGGGCAGTACTAAATGAAAAACAAATATGATATTTAGGCAAAATAAGAAAAATGTAAACATCTTTATTCTGTTCAAAAGTTTACACCTCTTAATGCATCGTTTTGTCCTTCTGAAGCATCAGTGAGCGTTTGAACCTTCTGTAATAGCTGCAAATAAGTCCCTCAGTTGTCCTCAGTGTGAAAAGATGGATCTCAAAATTATACAGTCATTGTTGGAAAGGATTCAATTACACAAAAATGCTGAAAAAAAAAAAAAAAGAATTTGTGGGACCTGAAGGATTTTTCTGAAAAACAGTGGACAAAACAAAAACAAAACAAAAAACAAAAACAAAACAAAACAAAACAAAACAAAACAAAACAGTCGTTGATCATTTAGGTAACAACACAGTATTAAGAACCAAGTGTATGTAAACTTTTGAACAGGGTAATTTTTATAAATTAAATTATTATTTTCTCTTGAGGAATATGTGTAAACATATTTTATATGAAATATCTTATTCAGGTCAGTACTAAAAAAAAATGACATGCATTTTGTATGATCCCTCTTATTTTGGTAAAATAACTTTTTGCAGATTCTGCAAGGTGTATGTAAACTTTTGACAGCAGACAGACAGACAGACAGATGACAGTTCAAACAGATTTGTCTTGAAAAAAGAAAACTAGAAATGATTGAATTTATATTGAGAACAACACTGAGAACATCTTGGCAGATGTCAGTATAGTTTCAGATGTTGCTGAGATCTCTTCTTAATCTCTATAAGAAACATGCTAGATTGACATATTGACACACTCATTTGCAATTTCAATGTTCAAGAGACAGAAAATGAGCAGAAAAGAGCAAGAACAGGTCAAGAGTTCAGACCCGGATGGGAAGAGAGTGGGAGCAAGCATTTACATAAACCATATACAACATATAGGCTTTACATAAACACCCTTAAAGTCTATAAGCGAATCTTTGGGGAATGCTGATAATGTCTCATATCTGTGTTGTACAGGGCTCCAATATTAAAGTTCAGTACCGGCCAATGATTGATCTTCTATCCGAGTCGTTATTTACATTAGCGCCTCAATTACTCAACACATGTTGCCCCAGGGCTCAATAAAGCTCCCACGCAGCAGGAAATATCATCAGCCCACTTCCTCTAATGTAATATATGTTTCCAAACAAATGACACGCGATACGCTAAATGCCCGTCTCCGAGTGTGCCTTCGTTGTGATTTCCTCTGTATCTGAAATAGACTGCAATCATTTTTTTTTTCGAACATCTAATGTATCATTTGCACAATTTGATTAAAGGGCCAGAAAGCGACACGAGCGTGAGGTTAACGTATACTCCTACGCAACCTCAGGCTTTTAGGGACTTTGTTGAAAACTGTACGCATACAAGTGTAGTAATTGAGATACAGTATGAGCGTGAGAGTATGACACTCAACTTACTTGCTAGCAGTTAGACCACAATCTGTGAGTTTCTATCTAGTATTTGCATAGCCAATTATCTTTTAAAGGAGCGTTCACTAATGATTTGCAGTGTCCAGAAGTCCACAAGTGACCTTTGGTGATGTAAAACCTTTGGGTTGTCAACCATGGTGAGACAAAGAGAGACAAATATTAACATTATGCATATGAACCAATAATATAATGTTCCTCTAAGTGATTTCATTGCAGAATTAATATGAGCTCGGGGCACAAATGCCACCAAAAGTGACAAAAAAAAAAAAAATACTCCAAAAAAATTAAAGAAGGGCAAAATGCAATAAATTAATTATTTTATTAATGTATTATATAATATAATATAATATAATATAATATAATATAATATAATTAAGGGGGAAAACATTTAATTTATGACACCACTTCATTGTTCTGTATGATTTGTCTCTGCTCACATACAGGGATATAATTAAAAACATTACTAGGAAAACACTAGAAAAAGTCAGAAATTGTTGGCGAAATGAGTTTGATTCATGCACTGATCATTTGTTGCTACAATAATAGTAAAATGCTAAGTTTTGGCGAACTTACATTTTTAGTGAATTTTCAGAATTTGTATGAACACTGGCTCCTTTTTAATTAGATTTTTTAATTTTTAAACTGGAAAAACTAGACAAAACATAAAATAAAATAAAATAAAATAAAATAAAATAAAATAAAATAAAATAATAACAGATTTACTTAATTGCAAATTTAACATGAGCTCAGAAACGCCACCAAAAGTGACAAAAAATACCCCAAAATTTAAAAAGATGGCCAAAATGCAATAATAATTTAATTTAATTAATCTATTTGTAGTGTAATGTAATATAATATTGAATCAGGTCTGAAAACAATGGGGGAAAATGGTCCTAAATTGAAAGTAAAATGTTTCTAAAAAAAGTGTTTCATAGGCAACTATGACGCTGCTTCATTGTTCTGTATGATCTGTCTCTGCTCACATACAGAGATATAATGAAAAAAAAAAAATGAAAACATTCCCTTTGTGATCAGATTTTCAAAAGCTAATGACAATTGGTGCAACTCACCAATTAGTTTAGTGCATTTAATATTAGGAACAGCAATAATACAACCTGATGGCCTATAAAAAAAAAAATAAAAAAAATAAAATAAAATAAAATAAAACTTTTATTTATTTTTGTATGTTTGCTTTCCCATATCACTCCCCAGACTTATAACACTAGATTTGGAAACGATACAGGAATAATTGACGACAGACTATTGAATAGTTACACTCAGTGATGCATTCTGAGATTTCTTTCTCTGCAAAATGTATATGCTGCCTTAAACTGGACCAAGCTGAGGTATCTTAGAAATTGATATCTAACTTTTGGAACAGCCTTCCCACTGGGAGCACATACAATGTCTTAAAATGATGTATAGGTAGGTAGTTCACTAGATTTGGAATAGATCTATAGAGTCAAGTGAAGTAGTGGAGGTTCTATGGCCCCACCCTGTGGTGTGTCTCAGTCTTTATGTCTCTGGCTTCAAATCTCCTGTGCAAAGCCTCTCTGTACCTTCCAGACATTACCTGTGCCTGAAAAGAAAGGGAGAGGCAGAAAATGGTTCCTCTGAATTCTTTCCCCACACAGTAAGATTTATTGAGCTGGCTGAGGTGAATATGTCACTGTAATGCATACAGGCTAATATCCCGGTCCACAATCCACAGCATTAGGGCAGGCATGAATACATTTGGCTGGTTACAACCCTCGCTAATCAATCAAAAGCACGCAGAGGGTGTTTTTGCTCACAGAGCCCCACTTCTTGCTCATTACACCCACAAATCATACATTACACATTCTTTGCGATACTAAATCCACCGTTCACTCCTACCAGGACTCATAAAACTGAAAATACAGCATCAGGTTATTAGTCTGGGGAGAGATTTGGAAAAACACACATTCAACAATGAGAAGCTTACACTATCGTCTGGGTATCGTATGGATGAGGGAAGCAAAAAATGCACTTTGGAGCTGACAAGTGCATATTTGCTCGTGCCTCAGAAGAGTGGATAGCCGGCAAATGCACATTTCAATACAAGAGAAAGATGAGATGCCATGAATAAAATTACATTTATTGTCTATGTGCTTGGAGGGCAAAGAAAATCTGATGTACAATGTGGTTTGAGTCTATTTTTTCCCAAAAAGCCAACATGAAAACCTGGAATCAAGTTGGAAAACATGAACATATCAAACCAGCCATCAAATCTCTGGATGATTTTTCCAAGTTATTCAGGTAACAACATAAGCAGACTGAAAATCTACTTTCTAACATTCAGAGGGAAAGATGCAGACCATAAAAACGAGGCTTAAACGTCTAAATTCGCCAATATGATGGAGAGCAGGGGATGATAGAACCGATTAGTTTTGGTTGGGTTCAGTAAGACTCCAAGCTGAGGCTGTTTGAGGTTGCCGTTCGACCTCCATTAGTGGGCTCGGGTGGGCGGTGGAGGTCTGGAAGGCACAGAGACGGGCGATAATGAGGGTAATCTCGCCCAACACACCCCTGGAGAGGGTCACAATCCATCTTTCCTTTTGAAAGCTGCTCTTAACGCCACAGCAACACGGTGTATAGATCAGATGGTCACAGGAAGCATTTCAAATGCAGAATATTTCTAGAACGAAATGGATTCCCTGAGTGCAGATGAATGAAAGACAACTCTAGGAGTGGAGAACCTGAGAAAATATCCGTCTAAAAATAATATCAAAAAACAAAGCTGCGTTACACAATACCTTGTGGGTTTCAACATCCTTGTACAGCCGGAGACCTTTCCGGAAAACCAAACTCTGATGTGACACAAATTGTATTCATAGAACTGCTGCTACAACTTCAATGGACAAGATGGTTTACCTTAGCCGGTAGAAACTAGGACACTACGTTTATCCACACTTAGCTCTATTGCACACACACTTTCCTCCGAGTTTCGGTGGCAGCTACTCAGGCCTGTCTCCTAGGCTGATGTTTCTATGGCAGCCCATGCTAAAGTCCTTAAAGGCTTTAAGCAGCTTATAAACTTCGGAGGAAATAAACTTCAACATCCCTCCGCAGATTTGAAAGCCGTTTAAATCCTACAGGGTTTGATGTACAACCCACATGCTTCTAATATCTAAACTGATTACACTGAAAACTGTGCGCACTGCAGTTTAATATCCTTTAAACGATCCGGTCCGTCTCCAATTAAATGTTTGTCATATAATTTCAGGTTATTTTTCTATGTTCTACCGGTTTTCACGCATAAATAGGTGGTGTAACACGATTACAGTCAGAGCTAACCGGCATAGACAGTTCATTCCTGGTGCACGCAGCAAATTCAGGCGAAAAGAGGTTGCTAATTGCATTTGTCGCTCCATTGTAATAGGCTTTGGGAAATCAAGCGCTCATCTGCCTAAAAATGGCGAAGGTCCAAAATAACAAAGTTTAATAGTACTTTGCAGCTTCAGTGTATAAACACTTTACACTGTAAAAAAAATGCAAATGCATATTTTCCAGTTTACAAAACATTTTGAGTCTCAAATACTAAAAAAATGTTCTTTTCTTGAAAACCCTTGTCAGACCAACAAAATTACCCCAAATGTTGTACCAACTAGTCAAACACAGTTGTCTGAACAAAATAATTTCATATTGTTAAAGGCTTTGCATCTTTGAATGTTTTGGGAAATATGTCCACCTGTATGCCAAGTCCATATCATCACATGTCTGAAACTAACAGATTGATACACACTTTGAAATTTTATGTGCAATATCCTAATTTAAATAGCATGAATATTGACACTTAAAGGGATAATTCTGTCATCAAATGTTCACCATAATGTCCAAACCGTAAGACCTTCGATCAATTTTGGAACACAAATTAAGATATTTTTGAGCTTTGACCCTCCACAGGCAATTTTACGAAGCTACAAGTAAAAAATTACGACTTTATTCAACAATGCTTCTCTTTAGCGTCACCGTGCTCTGACATAATCGCAAGTACCACAATGCATAAGTGTGCATTCATTCTCCTATCATAATTTACTCACTCTCATGTTGTTGTCACTCTGCAAGCCTGTATACATTTCTTTCTTCTGTTGAACACAAAAAAAGATATTTTAAAGAATGCTGGTAATAAAATAGTTGCTAGTAGCCAAAAAAATAATGGCTACCAGTACCGTTTTTTGGTGAACTATCATACATTTGATTTGCTAATTTTTTTTTTGTTTGTTTTGTTTTTTTTTGAAGATAGATAGACATGTATAGTGATGAAAGCCAAAATATTAAATGTCATGGATGAATATTCACTGAGGAATCCACTATTTTGTAGAGAGGGGTCAAAATTACAATTTTCATCTGAGATTCAGAGGCAAATTAAAGGGTGTTAAAAACGACTTCAGAAAGATGGCAGCATCATAATGTTATTTTTACACAGAGATTGGTAGGTTTGTTAATAAAATCTGTTGACTTTATCAATCTTTGTTGCATTATGTGCCAGTGGTGACCATTCAAAAATGGGGAAATAGCACTTTTCATGTTTTTCTCCTAAGTTTGCATGTCTGTAACTAATTAAAGATATTGTAATGTTCTTTTAGATAATGTGTCTTAAACATTCCTTTTGGCATCTTCCTTTTTACGGCCCTGTATACCTCAGTTCCAGATATATTGAAATGTCAATATGGCTCCAGGAGTAAATCGTTAAAATGTACACATTTTCAGTGGTCAAAAACCAAGTATGGGTCAATTTGCAAAAATCTTTTAAAGAGGAATGTCTGAAGAACAAATAATGTTGAAACTAGAGACATATCTCATTTTCTTCTGTCAAGACAACTGCATTGAACATACCAGTCTGAGTGCCATAAATATTATTTTTCCAAAGTTTGCATGCCTATGACTCAAGAAGTGTTAAAGATATTGCAATATAATTTTAGATTCTTGTTGTTAATAAACTTTTCTTTTGGAATCTTAACTGTCAAGGCCTTCATCATTCAGTCCCCGAGATATGAGGATCTCCATGTCCAGATTGTTGAATATTAACCATTTTCAGTGGTCGAAAACCAAACGTTGGTCATTTTGTATATATCTGATACTTATTTTATTTAAAGAACAATGTTTGAAGAAGAAATGATGTTGAAATTAGAAGTGTATCTTGTTTCCTTCAATGAAAACAATTGCAGTCTTCAGTGTCACATGATCCTGGTTGTTGGCTGCTCAAGAAACATTTTTTATTATCATCAGTGTTGAAAACACTTGTGAGGCTTAATATTTTTGTGGATTCATTGCTTTAGGGATTCTTCGATGAACAGCAAAATGTTTTTACTGTCACTTTTGATCAATTTAATGTGTCGTTGCTGAATAAAAACATTAATTTCTTTCTCCAAGCGTTTGAACAGTAGTGAACATTGCTCAATGCATCTGCAAGACCTTCAAATCTGCACCTGAGCTTAACTCTAATTTCATACCTGATCAAAGCAACGTCGTGACCCTCAGTAGAAAACATCAGCCTTCACGCTGCTGTCGTGCAGCGCGGCTTCATCAAAAGGACGGAACGAGACGAACGCTCGCTCGAACACACAGATGCAGTCGACACTGTTGAGCGGTTTCAATCAAACCGAACTACTGGCCTAAACAGATATCTGCAAGCAAAACCTTGAAAAGTACACCATATGTACAAAAGCTGCTGTCGAAAAAGTGACACGAAGGATAAACAAAGTCGATCACTTTGGAAACAGACAAATTGCTCTCCGGTGCTTCATCCGAGTGAAATAATCACCTTCTAAAGGCTGTATTCATTCCTATGTGTATTGCACTCAGAGACAAGTATAGATTTCTTTGGCTGTCTGCATCATGTGCTAAAGTATCGACCGTGTCAAACTAGAGGGTTGAAGGGGAGCGTTTTTACGTTGGATATATCGCAAATCTACCCACTCTTCCCCGTTCACCCTCCCGCTTTCATGTTTTCAGCCCTAAAATGCTTCAGTCTGTCTGAAATTTCCCCGAATTCTGGCACTATCACCTTCCCCAAATCACAGCAATAATCCCTGCATGAATCTCTCGCTCAATTACGGCTTTCTGGAGAGCGGGATTACAGGAGGAGACGACAGACCGGAGTCTAGCTCCTGACGGTGTGACAGGAGGAGAGCAGGAGAGAGGAGAGGACAGGAGCAGAGAGGAGAGGAGGAAAATAGACAGACGCAACAATGACGGATAAAAGCCCAAAAAGCCTGTCAGCCGTCAGCGGTGCAGTCATGCATGCAGGACCCTGCAGACGGATCCAGGGCTGTGCGTTTGTATGTGCGCTCGGGGAAGGGGGCTTCCAGCCCTGGACTTCTCGAATGAGCCGCTAAGACGAGAGGTGGATGAGAGAGAGGACAGGATAGTGACAGGGTGAGGTGTTTGAGAGCACAGGGTCAAGATTTCCAAAGCTCCTGAGAATAATATCCAGCACAAGAGAGCATAAAATGAGAGAGACAGGGCACTGAGAAGAAATGACAGAGTACAGCACAGTAACACACACAGACTGCCGCTGAGAGAAGACAGAAAAGGCAAGAAAGACACACGCGCACACACACAAAAAGTGAATTGAATTTTAGTTTAAGACATCTCCATAATCTTCACTGAAACCAGTTCTGACTGATCACAAAGCTTTAGTGAAACACTTTGCTTAGCGAATTGACAATAGAAGGGGGTTTACATGCGACTAAACACTCAGGTCCTAATGTCAAAATCATTACACAATCATGTATGCATACATCCAATAACCTGAAAATATTGGCAGTCAATGTGTTTATGCAAAGCTAAACTGGAGTAACATTTGTATATTTCTATACAGAGCATCATTTCAAAATGAAATTACATACAAAATAAATACTTCATATATTATTTATAATATGTGACCCTGGACCACAAAAACAATCATAAGGGTCAATTTTTCCTAAATTGAGATATACATTATCTGAAAGCTGAGGCCAAGATACAATCTGGAATCTAAGTGTGCAAAAAAAATCTAAATATTAAGAAAATTGCCTTTAAATTTGTCCAAATGAAGTTTTTAGCAATGCATATTACTAATTAAAAAATAAGTTTGGATATATTTACAGTAGGACATTTACAAAATATCTTCATGAAACATGATGTTTACTTAATATCTGAATGATTTTTTTGGCATAAAAGAATAACAGATAATTTTGACCCATACAATGTATTATTAGATATTGCTACAAATCAACCGTGATACTTATGACCGGTTTTGTGATCCAGAGTGACATATACATATTGTAATTTAAACAAAATAAAAAACTAAATAAATAAAAATAAAAATAAAAAGTATATTCTATCTAGTGCAAATTAATCAAAAGTTTGGGGTCAGTAAGATTTTTTTATTCAGCAAGGATGGATTAAATTGATCCAAATAATGTTTCAAAAATAAAATAAAATAAAATAAAATAAAATAAAATAAAATAAAATAAAATAAAATAAAATAAAACAATAAAGCTGTTTTTTTGTTTTTTGTTTTTTTACTTTCCATAAAAAAAAAGAGAATACAATGGTTTCAACCAAATAAGCAGCACTATTAAGCAATTTTAAGAAATTGCTTAATAGCTGCTGAAAAGTAATTTTGAAATATTTAAAAATGGAAAACAGCTATTTCAAAATATTTCACAGTATTACTGTTTTTACCGTATTATTTTTAAATCAAATAAATGCAGCCTTGGTGTGCATAAGAAACCTTTTTTACGACTTTATTAAAAAAATAAATAAATAAATAAATCTTTCTTTCTGACCCTTAAATTCAGAATGCCATGTTTATCTTTTGAGAAACGCTTAAATGGTTAAGAGTGCAATTTAATAAAATGTTTGTAAATATTTAATATTATTATGTTATTAATATATCCAAATGGAAAATAATTTTTGCGTCTAATATTTCACAATATTTTTATTTGACAATTTAAAAAAAATAAAAATAAATAAAGGCAGCCTTAGTAAGCATAATAAACTTCTTTCAAAACCTCAACATTCTGAATTGTAGTAGTATGGTATAGTATAATTAATAATTAATATTACTGAACCTGACAGTAGGACACCAATAAAAACTCAAACAGCTCTTTAATCTAACAACTGCACTTTTTCAATTTTATAGTGTCCGCTGAACGACTGGAGCAGAATTAATTGTAGAAAAGTGTCAAAAGAAGAATAATAGGAAGCATGAAAGATTTCAATACAGTGCTCACCTTGCAAGCTTTATAATTATGTGACAGCGACAGAAAAACTCAAGAACAAAAACACGCTGCTTTATTTTACATCTAAGTGACAGCAGCGGGCAAGGTCAACATTACCAGGAAGTGGCTTTTATCACGCAGGAAAAGGATGAGCTCACACGCACACGAGCACGGTGACAGATAGACGCACCAAAACACGGTAAATAATCAGTGGCAGGAGGCCTGGGTGGCTTGCTCTGTTCTCTGCCATCTGAGGACCGGGGTTTGTCATTTGGCACACTGCTGCTTTCAAAACTCGAGACTCCCCGGTAGCTCGGCACGAGAACGTCTCCTCATGTCATCTCAAACTTCGAAAGCAGAGCATTTCAGACACTCGGTTCAGCGTGCGCGATGCTGTGGGGTGAGGAGGCAGCCCGTCGAGAGCAGAGAACCTTCTCTCTTTCGCTTTCTAAGAAGACACAGCACTTCATAGTCAGTTTGAGTTCTGGTGATTCGCCCCTTTGTGTGACCCCTCAACATACAAACTCACACTCACGTACGCAAACACACACAGAGAAGCTAGCCGGTAAAAAGATGAGCCCAGGAGAGTGTGAATCGAAAACAAGAAATAAAGAGAGAGATGGAATAGAAACTGAGGTTCTGTCATAACAAGAAAAGATGTTGTTTGTCCACAGCAACAATTGCTCCTTTCAGCCACACAGTCAATGACAGACTCTCACTCTTCCAACCCAACTGAAAACACCAAAACACCAGCATATGTTGTTTCTTGGAAGCTGGAACCCAATATGGGATTCTGGTGTTCTGATGTCTGCAACAGCCATGTTAACTAGCTTAACCACCAAGACATACACAAGGAAAAAGTACAATATTTATCTTTATACACGTTTTATAACATTTGTATTTTTATAGTATAAATTGAATCCAAATACCATGTTCGAAAAGAAAATTATGTGTAGCCTACTATGGAATCCCTAGAGGGAATAAATATGAGATGGTAGAAAAAATTTAAATGTTTTGAGAATAAAGTAGAAATTATGAAAAAGTCGAAATGTTTCTAGAATAAAGTCAACATTTCGAGAATAAAGTCAGTATGTTTCAAGAATAAATTCAAACGTTTCAAGAATAAAGTTGAAATGTTGTGAGAATAAAGTTGAAATTACGAGAATGAAGTCGAAATGTTTCAAGAATAAAGTCAAAAAAATGTTCTGAGAATAAAGCTGAAATTACAAGAAAAAAGTCGAAATGTTTTGAGAATAAAGTCAACATTTTGAAAATAAAGTCGAAATGTTTTGAGAAATGTTTTATAAAGTCGAATAATAAAATACAAACTATGTGTCTTACAATAATGTGTTTTTCAAACTCTTTAATGTGGCGTAACAGATTGCTGTATTCATGTAAATCAGTTAATTAAATTATACTGTTTTCTTTGTGAAAACTCCACCACCTACTCTGCAAAAACGAATGGTTGAAGTGGGCTCCAACTAGTTAACATATGTTTTATTGTTGTTTTTTTCTGAGGTATAATTGACTATTCACATGCTGTTTTATTTTTCGGTATATTTTATATACAGTAAATGACTGGACATAGTATTGAACGTCTTCCATTCATTATTTGTAGCACGCCAGCCACCCAGTAATCACAATTTTGTGCTTGTTTGCTTTTAATATAACTCAGCTCAGCTTTCAAATTCTGTCAATTTTATCAGGAAGTACAAATTATAAATTAAAAAAGTTTACAGCGAGATACAAGTGAAGGAACATCATAAGGCTTGAAAAAAACAGTATTGCCTAAGTTAATGAAACAAATTTCTAATTATTGTAATTGGAAAGACTATTGATTCACATGCCGCTTAACCTGAAGCAAATACAGCGATCTGTCACATCACATTAAAGAGTGTGAAAAACACATTATTAGAAGACATATTGTTTGTATTTCGCTATAAAACTGACAGAATTTGAAAGCTGAGACTTTGAAATTTCTCCCAGTGCTCTCAATAGCCAGGCCATTTGCATGTGCAATAGGCTAATATACTCTAATATTATAACTTTAATCTCGTAATTGCTACAAAATTATTCTCTGAAACATTTCGACTTGATTCTCTGAAACATTTCGACTTCATTCTCATAGTATTTTGACTATTATTTAAATTTCAACTTTATTCGTGAAATATCATGACTTTAATCTTGTAATATAATTTTTTTACGTGCCACTAAAACAGTGTCATACAATTATATAATTGAGTAATTATAGTGTATATAAATTGTGGGCATCAGGGAGCCGCTATTAATACGTGGGGTGTTGAAATCACTTTTGAACACACGTTCGCTTTTTTACTTTCACTTTCGAATTCACTTCACTTTCGCAATCACACGTACTCTGCGTATTACAATGGAGCAGCAGTAGTTACCACACATTTTACAAAATTAGAGGTCTGTCATTAATTGCTAGCAGGCTAACCATGTCCTTTTAGTGGCTCCGTAGAATGCATTATTTGTTTTTTCTGCCTTTTTCGATAATCGGATTCACTATTCGGTCTTCAAGCTCAACAGAAAACATCACACACATTTAAAACAGAACGTATTTGCTCTTATAAGCCACTTAGATGAATTCACATTAGTTTTAATCCACAAAGATTTACCTCAGAACTCAACTGACCATCTTGACTTGGATTTTCAATTCGAGACTCTCAGATTAGGACTTTTTGTCCAGAAAATTACCATTTGGCGGCCATTTGTAAAGTGTACAGGTGTGACATCAAGCTATTTTTAGCTATACAGAACGGCTTGTTTTGCTGCTTGATCTTGCAAATTTGGTGTGTCTTGCCACATTATTTTAATGTATTATGTTAATAATGAGCACACTGGTTTTTAAAGCAGTTTTACTGTTTACTGCATGCTGTTGTTATTCTTCTTATTTCATAGGCTTACTTCCACGTTGAGAAAAAATATAAAGGCCCAGTGCTGAGAGCACTATGTTCATCTGTCTTTTCTGCCTCTAATTCCCAGACATGTATTGGCCATAATTGCCACTTGAGGGACACTTGGCACCCAGCATTCCTTCTTTCCACTGAGGTCGCATTTAAACCCCTTGGAGTGAATGGGCAGGGCCCAGTAGGGTGGCTCTCATGCAGGAGGGCTCCATAATGGGGGCATTTATTAAACGAGGGTGTAATCGCTCAATGTGTAGCCAGCTGTGAGGGGCTCTTGTGGCTGTTGGGGCAGTGGGGGGCACAGCTCCTACCCGCTTGACTTTCCAAGTCAAGTATCATTGGTGTAATGCACAGCAGGGCGTCCAGGTTTACCAGTCAATGGCTCATTTTGGGCTACTCTGAACCCGCTGAGAGGAGGAAAGGAACTGTGTATCAGACAATGTTCGGTAATCGTTTTGGATACAAACACAGATTTGACGCAGAGATAAGGCACAGCTATGTTTTTGTTATTGTATTTTTCTCTCACTTCAGACTAAGGCTATGCTTTCTATTAACCAAAATGTTTCAGTAGTTCATGTTTTAGTTAATAATAAAAACCTTACAGCAAACCATAAGATCTTCAGCTGGCATATGAAAAGCAGTTTATATGAAGAACAAACTTCCACACCAACTAAACTGACATCAGCTTCAAAACATGTCAGACTCCTGGTCAGTGAACCTCAGATGGGCTTTACATATTTGTTTTTGGCTTCCTTTCATGGGCATTCTTCAAACATTCATAACCTTGGCATACACACTCACCAACACCTTCCCGTGTCTTTAACTCAGTAACCAGTCCTGTCAAGGTGATGAAACTGGGATAAAAGATGACTATAATATTGACTCACAACACTTGTGGATGCTTCTACTGAGAAATAAGGTCAGTCAACCAATGTGATGGTTTTATGATGTAAGCTAAGTATAATCAGCTCACCTTCTACATGGAAAGGAGAGCAGGACTGTATGAAAAGAAAAACTTTGAACAATGATTTATTGATGGCTAATACTTGCATATAATAGCAGTTTGCATATGCTTGACTTGTTTTTAAAGCAACCTGTATTTAAAAGCACACCTTCTTAAAACTTGTTCAGGGCCAAACACAAAAAATGCACTGCTTATAAGTTACACTGCCAGTCAAAGGTTTTTGAACAGTAAGATTTTTTAATGTTTTTTTAAGAATTATCTTCTGCTCACCAAGCCTGCATTTATTTGGTCCAAAATACAGCAAAAGCAGTAATATTGTGAAATATATTTTCTATTTAAAATAACTGCTTTTATTCAAATATATTTTAAAACAAAAGAGGGGGACAGAAATTATAGAAATTATTACTTTTATTTAGCAAGGATGCTTTAAATTGATCAGAAGTGATGAAGACATATATATGATTTCTGAAGGATCATGTGACTAGAGTAATAATGCTAAAAATTCAGCTTTGAAGTCACAGAAGTAAATTACATTTTAAAATTTATTTTAAAATACTGTATATTTAAACAGAAAACAGTTAGTAAAAATGTTTCAAACTTTTACTGTTTTTGCTGTACTTTAGACCAAATAAATTCAGGCTTGGTGAGCAGAAGAGACATCTTTAAAAAACATAAAAAATCTTACTGTTCAAAAACTTTTGACTGGTAGTGTTACATTAGTGTCCGAAATCAATGCCATTTTACAAAATTCCATTCAGTTGAGCTTCTTGACATACAGACCACATCTGCAACTGATACTTGTATTTTATTAACTGTGTGACACCTAAATTTTCTTCCATGTACAATAACAGACAAATATTAAATAAACGCAGTCTGTATGATTGGTTAACTAAAGCCAAGCTCACAATAACCTTCAATAACGCCTGTGACCAAAGTTACAGAAAACAATAGCGAAGTTCAAGACTTAGAAAGTGTCTTTAAGATTTAAATATTTATTCAAAACTATTTAGGCCAGCTCCCACTGGTTTTCATGAATTCTTTCTGGTTCATTGTTTTATTTTCTTTCTTCTCGGCTCAAGCACTTAAGCAGGACTTTTGTCTTGCTCTCCAACTTGTTTTCAGACTCTTTGTCTTGCTTTTTTTTCCCAAACAACACTCCCATTTATAGCCTGAGAAAGGTCGACATTGGTGTTTATTCAGCAAATAACAACACACTTTATGCCATGCGTAAGTCAAAGTTAAGTTTTTGCATTTCTGTTCATACCATAAATCCAAAAAAAGGGGAACAAAAATAAAAAAAGTTAAATATATGCTAAATATGTTGTAAACAGCAAAGCTCAATTAAATATATTTTTGAAACTAAAAAATGTATTATGCATTTAGTTATTGCCATTTATTTATTTTATTTATTTTTGCCATATAGTTGCATGCATGTCAACCAAACTCACTCTTAAAATTCAAGTGCGAATAATTTTGGTCACAGAATTCTGTTGTAAATCTTGTGTATGAACAGAACCGTATTTAGCAACAGAAACAGCGCTAACACTAACTGACAAGCGTATTCAGCTCCTGAGTGTGAGCGTAGTTATTCTGAGACTCAAATGCTCCTGTATACTCAAAGCAAAACCAACGCGTCGCTAAATGTGGTACATCTGGAACACTTTCTTTCTCATTAACCTAAATGAATTCCGACAGAACTCGACTTAGACACGCGTACAGCCGTCTCTGCCAGCTTTCTACTTCCTCAAAGGGCAGAAAAAAAGACAAAATAGCATCTTATTAAGTTTAATTACCTCATCTGCTGTCGGAAAATTTGATTACCCTTTAAATTTGCCACATTTTGATCTTCTTGTGCAAGACGTGTGATATGTTTTGGCAAAACATGCACAAAGATTTACAATATTGTAGAATAAAATCTAGTTTGAGAAATGTAAGCACAAATATATCTGCTACATGCGTTGGTAGATAGTTTTGCTCATTTGATTGCTTCATGGTGGCTTTTTACAGTTTGGTTTCACTGTACGCAAATGTTTTTCTCCACTAAGTTTGAAGCGAGAGGCAGAAGACTGTTCCCTGAAAATAAGACTTTAAAAATGACTGGGATGTTTATATGATGGAGACAGCACCTGGCCTGTCCTTGCCTCTCAGAGCCACTCATTACAGAGAACAGCAGCAATGGATTCTGGGTATCGAGACACAGTGGAAGCTATTAGAGAGGAGACAAAAAGTGTGTATGTGGAGAGAGAGTGTGTGTGATTGGCATCTGCCTCTCCCTGTGAGCCGCATGAGATGTGTGACATGAGGCATGTTGGTCTCTGATGCGTTGTCAGAAAGTCTGAGGTGTCTGGGCACAAACACAGTTACACAATCATCCACAAACACTGAGTACTGCCCAACTCATAGCACCAATTTAGTGTAAAAAAGACATGCACCTATTACAAAATAAACCCATGGTCTATAGTCGACTGATTCTTCAATAAGCGATTAGTTGATTAGTAAGTTTTGTACTAATTTAAATTCTTTCCTTTAAAAAAAAAACAAACAAACAAAAAAACAACAACTAATATATTACTTTATATATAAATGCAGATTTGATCAAAGAATTCAAATTTATATGCACTGATGCAGAATTATAATTAATCAATTAAAATTCAATTAAATTCGTAAGTGAAAGTTTTGGGAAAAGACTGGTAGAAGAGAACAATAGACAGATAAACAGGCAGATTGAAGGACAGATGGACAAAGATAAAAGATAAAATAGAAAACTAGAATGACTGACAGAAAGACAGAATGACAGAACAATATGAATCAACATGAGTTTAAGAAGTGATTGAATGATAAAATGATAAAGACAGACACAACAGAAAGACAGATAACATAGATGACAACAGAATGACAAAATGATGATGGAGCGATAGATGATAGACAGACAGATAGACAGAACGACAGATACAATGATAGACGGACGGACAGACAGAATGGCAGACAGACGGACAGACAGACAGACAGACAGAATGGCAGACAGATAGATAGAATGATAGATGGACAGACAAAGAATGGCAGACAGATAGACAGAATGATGGACAAAGAATGGCAGACAGACAGACAGAATGATAGATAGAGCAGATATAGAACAACAGAATGATAGATAGAACAATAGTCAGACAGAAAGAATGATAGGTAGAATGATAAAACGACAGAACGAACGACAAATAGATAATGATAGAATGATAGATAGATAGAATGACAGCACGATATATGGAATGACAGACAGACAGACAGAACGACAGCGTGATAGATAGACAGAACAACAGACAGACAGACCAAAAGAATGATAGGTAGAATGATAGGACGAATGATAGAACAAACGAGAGATAGATAGAATGATAGAACGATAGATAGAACAATAAATAGAACGAAATATAGATGGATAGATAGATAGATAGATAGATAGATAGATAGATAGATAGATAGATGGATAGATAGATAGATAGATAGACAGATAGACTGATAGATAAAATGACAGGGCGAAAGATAGAACGAACGACAAAGATAGAATGATAGAACAATAGATAGATCGACAGACAGACAGAACGATGGAACGATAGATAGAACAAAAGACAGACAGACGGACAGAAAGAAAGAATGATAGGTAGAATGATAAAATGATAGAACGAACAAGAGTTAGACAGAATGATAGAATGATAGATAGACAGAACAGACACCAAAATAGATGGAATGACAGACAGACAGACAGAACGATAGCATGATAGACAGATAGAATAATAGACAGACAGACCAAAAGAATGATAGGTAGAATGATAGAACGAATGATAGAACAAACGACAGATAGATAGAATAATAGAACGATAGATAGAACGACAGACCGACAGAACAATAGATAGACAGAACAAAAGACAGACAGACAGAAAGAATGACAGGAAGAATGATAAAATGATAGAACGAATGATAGAACGAACGAGAGATAGATAGAACGATAGACAGCCAGACAGAAAGAATGACAGGTAGAATGATAAAACGACAGATAGAAAGATAGAACGAATGACAGATAGACAGAATGATAGAACAATAGAACGATAGATAGACAGACAGACAGACAGACAGATAGATAGATAGATAGACAGATGATAGAATGATAGATAGATAGGTAGAACAACAGAACGATAGATAGATAGAACAATAGATTTTCCGCTCAGATACAGCGCATTCGCTACATCTATATTTCCCTGTCAAGTGGTTTCAAAACAGTCTCTTTTAAGCCGTAATTGCAATAAAGATGTTTCAGGATCTCATGTTCCAGTGGCCTCATGCACGTCGGCCTTTAATTCTTCATATCAGCTCTAAATGATAAATGTGCCATGGGGGAACGAGAATCAGCCATACAGCAAAAAACACAGAGTCTTAGCATCAGCTAAACGAACATGCGTTCAGTGGAAAATTACAAACCCAGCACACATGTACCAGTGCATCAAGAAATCAGGTTTGCGTATGTGTGTGCGAGAGAGAAGTAGCAACGCGAGGCGTGTGGCATGTAAGTAAATTGCGTTCTGCTCCGGTGCTCATTAAAGAGAAAACGGATAACGCATAGTTTGTCAAAAACAGCGAACGCAGGTTGGCCGGTGTGTTTGTGCATTCAGGGCAGGGGAAAGAGTCGTTTCCTGCAATGAAACACTAATCTCAGCATGAGCGCAGCATGCGGGTGTGTTTTTGTTGTCCGTCAGTCCCCTTGTGTGTTTGTTTGTTTGTGTGCCCTGTGTTTTGCTATGAAGTATCAAAGGCACACGCAAGGAAGGGAGATAACACGCCCCACCCAGTCCACAGCGCTCTCACGCTGCCAGATAAGGGAATCTGGGTCAGGCTTAAGTTACGGAAAGAGCCGGAAGATCTTGCCTCTGCCGAAACAGATGATGAGCGTTGCACAAGGGATACCGGTCGCTGCTGAAATATAGATGTTTGAGGCTGGCAGTCTACGCCCTCGCTAAGCTAAACATCAATGTATGCATGAAAAAAAGTAATATATTGTGATTTTTTTCATAATATTTGCATATATTCTAAAAGTTATACATCTAATATATCTAAAAAAAAAATCATTAAAATGATACATTTATTTGAAGCAAAATTGCATAACATAACAATTATAAGATATTTATTATTTTGTATTTTGCACTTATTTATTAATGTATATTTAGTCTATTTTGCACACTTTTAAAAAGTTAAAAACAAGTTGAAAAATACTAATTACACTTGTACTGTTTATGTAAGCAAGTCTTAATATATTATGCATATTATTACTTGTTAAAGCATTTAGATATTTTTACTGTAAAACATAAAATCGACTATTTCTAAATCGATACATTTACTTCAGAAGCAACACTACATAAGATATTAAAACTTGTTTTTAGAAAACATCTTTAATATGAGTGATTTTTTTCTTTTTTTCACTTATTTTAAGAAAAAAAATGGGGAAAAAATTAAATATACTAGTATTTATGTAAACAAGTTTTTATTTATTCTTAATGCATTAAGGTATTTTTTACTGAAAAACAAAGGCTAAAATAAAAATAAATGAAATGAAATTTAGTTCAGATACAATAGTTAATAAGACTTCCATATGAGTGTATTAGGTGGTGAATTTAATAAATATATTTGTTTTTATGTAGTCTTACAATTTATTCTCAGTGCATTAATATATTTACTGGAAGACAAAAAAGACTAAATTAAAAGTAAAAAAAAAAAAAAAACTAAAAAGATAAATTTACTTCAAAAGCAACAATGCATATGATATTAAGACTTGTTTTCAGAAAATGTATATTTAATATATAATTAAGTGTACGGTGTTTTGTCTTTCATTTATTTTTAGTATACAAAGTTAAAGAGTGGGAAATACTAAATATACTAGTATGTATGTAAACATGGTTTTATTGATTCTCAATTCAATAAAATTAAATAATAAATTTAGTTAAGATACAATTCATAATATATTAGACTTGTTTCAGAAAATGTATCTTAAATATGAATGTATTATGTCTATTTTTCAATTATTTTAAGTACAAACAAATAAAGAAAAACATTTACTAAATATATTTATTTTTATGTAAACTAGTCTTACAATTTATTCTCAATGCAACAGTATATTTTTACTGGAAAACAAAAAAAAAATAATAATAATTTACTTCAGAAGTAACACTGCATATGATATTAAAACTAGAAACTGCATCTTTAATATATAAATGTACAGAATTTAGTCTAAAAAGTTAAAAAAAAAAGGGGAAAATACTAAATATACTAGTATTTATATAAACAAGTCTTTATTGCTTCTCAATGCATTAAGGTACTTTAACTGAAAAACAAATGCAAAAATAAAAATAAATAAATAAAATGCTACATTTACTTCAGATGCAATAGTTCATAAGATATTAGACTTGTTTCAGAAAAAGTATCTTAAATATTAGTGTATTGTCTATTTTTCACTTATTTTAAGTATAAACAAATAAATAAAGAAAATGTACTAAATATATTTGTTTTTATGTAAACTAGTCTTACAGTTTATTCTCAACGCAATAATATTTTTTACTGGAAAAAAGGACTAAATTAAAAACTAAAACTTAAAAACTAAAAAGATAAATATACTTCAGAACCAACACTGCATATGATATTAAGATTTGTTTTCAGAAAATGCACCTTTAATATAAATGTACAGTATTTTGTCTTTTTTTGTTTATTTTTAGTATATATATACTAAAAATAAACAAAAAAAGACAAAGAGCAAAGGTTGAAGGTGAGAAAACGCGTTTTGTTTCGCAGAAACGCTGGTTAACGAAGTCTTAACAACCTCACCCGGGCATTGCCTGAAACCGTTGGTGATTAATGAATTTTTTCATCCAGACAATCACACAGGTCACCTTATTTGTTTCTTATTTAATTCTTTTGCACAAGTATAATTAGCTATTTACCCTTTGACAAGCCACATTCCCACCAAACTGTCATTATTACTCTCGCCACACTACAAGACAATGTATATGTAATATATATATATATATATATATAAATAACAGGGAAAAATACCAAATAGTCTTATGTCGTATTCTTAATGCATTTAGTTAGTATTACTGGAAAACATAAAAAGGAGTAATTAAAAACTCATTAAAAAGTCATTGTCTTGTAGTGTGGCAAGAGTAATAATGACAGTTTGGTGGGAATGTGGCTTGTCAAAGGGTAAATAGCTAATTATACTTGTGCAAAAGAATTAAATAAGAAACAAATAAGGTGACCTGTGTGATTGTCTGGATGAAAAAATTCATTAATCACCAACGGTTTCAGGCAATGCCCGGGTGAGGTTGTTAAGACTTCGTTAACCAGCGTTTCTGCGAAACAAAACGCGTTTTCTCACCTTCAACCTTTGCTCTTATTAGTCCAATAATCCAAACCTCTCCGCATCCTTTCCTCTGCATGTAAATATCATTTTTCAGGTGCCGACGCCTGCTTCGGGGCCACAATCATCTCAGAGCCAGCTTTAATATTTCATAGAAGTGTACCGCCATAAAACTAGAGCTGACAATTTAATTAGATGCCAATGTCTTTGATAAATAGCGTCGGGAGCTATGCATCTAATCTCACGTTTAACAGTGAAATCAATATCTGCATAAATCATTCAAGGCCCGAGTCATTACCAAGCGGCGTGAGGTAGAGGAGTGCAAAATGTATATTTAATACAAGAGCTGACATGAAAACAAGCAAAGGGGAGGAGGAGAGAGGAGAGAGGAAAGAGGACAAGGCTTGTTCACACACTGCAACAGGGTGCAATTTATTCTCCGTTCAGGTTAGGTTCGTTTGGTGGTGTAATTTGACATCAGGCAAGCGTAAATTCTGCTAACTTGTTTGTTCAGGGAGCTCTTTAAGCGAGTGCTCTTTGGCAAATTAAATTCACTGTGGAGCATCGTCACACTGGGGGACACGCATACATAAACGCAAGGGAAACAAAGCGCAATGTGGGACGTGGTTCAAATGTGTAGACTTTATGCAAATAGCAGGACAGAATTAGCCATTTCAACGGTTTCCTTTGTAAATCTTTGAGAGAATGCAACTACTACAGTACATACTCCCCCCATTAGTCTTATACGCTTTCGACAATCAAGAGCAAACTAAACTGAATCCAAACTCAGAAATAATGCTGCGCATCAGTGCGACGTTCCTGCGTTTTACGCCAACTTGATTCTCAGCACAATTCACCATCAATCTGGCACGCAAACCCCCATCTCAAAAACGCTGACTACACCAACGCCTATTTAAATCGGCCAAGTAAGCCAGTTTATCCGAAAGCTCTCCAAAAGCTAGATTTGAGCGGAGACGGAAGGGATAAACGTGTGAAAAAATACTCCATTCATCCAGAGTATTTCATACTGAGCCCGTCACCTCTCTCCTCCCCACTGTGGTTGGATTTACATTTCTATGAGGCTGAATGCATACTAAAGCTGTGGATGAGCGCAGAACATCTAGGCCATTCGCTGTTCTTCAGGATGTGAAATATTGATGGGAACCCAGAGCCCTGCCAGGTGAGCACCATCTAGATGTGCAGCACCTGCCCCAGCTGGACGCCATTAGAGGGAGGAAAACATTGCACAGGGATGCGGCAATCTCTCTGGCCATGCTATTTTTGTAACACTTCTTTTATGTAAAAGAAATCTTAGAGTGAGAAACATGCTTGAAGGTGGATGTACATGGTAGAATAAGTAAAAACTAGGGCTGTGCAAAAAATCGTATGCGATTATGCACATCTCATCAGTAATGCCTGTTCTGTGATTAGCCGTAAATCTCCATCAAGTGCTGTCAGATGGAGCGGCATTTACTACACAGAGCCGTAGTTCGCTGACAAGCTACGCAATATCGAGTTAAAAATCAGAGGCGATACATATCCGATTTTGAACTCAATATTGCTTAGCCTGTCAGTGAACTACGGCTTCATGTAGTAAATGCCGTTCTATCATGTGATTGAAATTTACGACTAATCACAGAACCGGCATTAATGACGAGATGCACATGATAATCGCATCCAATTTTTTGCACAGCCCTAGTAAAAACTGGCTGCAGAAGAAGAAAGTTTAAGCTAATGCATCCTATAGCACCCCTTTTTGGATATAGGACCATCCTGGAAGTTAGTATGACCCTGGTTTGCTTGACAAAAAACCAATAGGAATTCTCAGTTGGATTTGGGACTACACTGTAAAAAATAAAAAAAACACAATTTGAGTCAGCTGCCTTAAAATTTTAAGTTCAGTCAACTAAAATAAGTTTATTCAACTTGAAATGTTAAGTTGTACTAAGTAACAACTTAAATATTTGTGTTTGCTAAACTTAACAGATGGGTAAGCAACCCAGCTGCCTTAAAATTTTAAGTTGATTCAACTCAAATATCTAAGTTGTCACTTAGTATAATTTAACATTTCAAGTGGAATAAACTTTTTTTGAGTTGACTAAACTTAAAATTTTAATGCAGCCAGGTTACAAATTATTTTAAGTCGACTCAACAAATTGTTTTTACAGTGTATTTCAGAAAATAAGCATTGTCTAAGTACAGCTGGTGGAAGCAAAAAGCTAAACATAGTTTAAATGTAACCATCAGTAAGTGTCGACGACTCTTTCAGACTAAATATTTTTCTCTGAAAACTGGAGTTTGAATAGTTTCCAAGAGTGTGATTCTAAACACAATGAGGCTGTAAAAGCAGACTTATGAGTAGATGAGTTTACATGTCCGGTGTGATGACGTTTCATGTTCCCACAAATCTCTGTAGTCACATTTAGCCTCATTTTACCAGCCTCCTTCTGCAAGACAAGTAAAAGCTTTTATAAAAATCACAAGGGGGTATTACTGATGCATTTGCTATTGTAGAATAAAAATAATAAAAAAATCTTGAGCTTGTGGTAAAGACAGACCTTATTTCAGAATTTAAAGGATAATTTCACCCAAAAAAGAAAATTCTTTCATTAGTTACTCACCACCACAAACCTGTAAAAACTATGCTAACACAACTAACACAAATTAAGATATTTTTGATGAAATCCGAGAGCATACAGCAACACAAGTACCACGTTAAAGGATGAGGTAGTAAGAAGGTAGTAAGAACATCAATAAAATAGTCCATGTGACATCAGTGATTCAACCGCAAAGTTATAAAGCTATGAGAATACTTTTGTGTGCAAAGAAAACAAAAATAACGACTTTTTTCATCAGTTTCTTCTTTTCTATATCAGTCTTCAGTGTGCATTCACGAGACACAGGAGCTGTCATTCTGAAGTTGTCAAATTTAATCAAAAATATCTTCATTTGTGTTCTGAAGATGAACAAAGGTCTTACTAGGGCTGCAGTGATTCCTTAATTCTATGTGATTATTCAATTTTAAAAAATCCTCAGTTGCATTTTGCCCGTGTTGAGTAATTGGCAAAATACTGGAAGTGACGCGTTCCACATATTAAACCCATTTAAAAATCATAATGAAGCATAATGCTATTAAGAATTCGTGCTTTATTTATTCACATGCACGTAGGTTACACACATGCATCTCAGAGTGGCTCCGTTCGCAGTAAATGATGCTTCACAAACCGTTATCATTTACATGTGTGAAGCGTCCCAAACTCCATTTCTGCAAGTTGTTGTGAGTTTGGGTTGATTATAACATTCATCTGGACATGCAACATGCGCTATTTCAGATTTATAAGGTAAATCATTTATAAACCTACACAAACATAGGAGAATACACCATTAGCTTTCTAAATATGCATCGTGATTTCAAAATAAAAGTTTAAACCAATTAATCGTCAGAATAATCGACAGATTACTTGACTACAAAAATTATTGTTAGTGACAGCCCTAGGTCTTACAGGTTTGGAACAACATGGGGGTGAGTAACTATTGACAGAATTTTCATTTTTAAGTGAACTAACCCTTTAACCAAAACCCTATTGACCTGAAGTGCTAAAATGCTAACTTGTTTCTGAGTCTGAGTTCTGCAATCTATATGAGAACAAACGTTCACATTGCATTCGCTATGATATGCTTTTCAAGTTACAAGAACTGCAAGGAATTTTACTTCAGCACTGCATATTGACGAGGTACTAAACAAGCAGCAAATAAACAAGGATTCCTTCACAAAATACACTAGAATCATGCACTTGAGTCATCCAATTAGACACCAGTTTCCAGTTCCTTCACAGGAAGCCTTTCTGATCTCTCCAGCACCAGGCTGAGTGTCGGATCCAGAAACCACAGATTACGCAAACGACACGGTGCTTGTCCCCACGGGCACCGACAGTCCAATTCAACTGAGAGCAATATCATTAACTTTGGGCAATAAGAAGAAATTAAGAGGTTTAAAATAGCGCTTAATTCATTGATTCATTGCCCATAAAAGCATCTTTCAGAAAATGAAAGGCAGTCACCGACAGCAGGGGGGTGTACAGTCAGTGAAGCCGTCGCAGTAATTAGAAATCCGCCTTGTCACAGCAGCCCCGAGTATTAAGCTCCAACCCAAAACACCACCCAGATGTTCATCCAGTCATTACTGTAGACATTTAGGGGGGGAACTACATCTGACCCCATAATTCAAACCGTACTCCACCGCCACAGCCTGTTGGAAGGTGCTTTCCAATTCCGCGTTAATTTGTCATGCCTTCTTCCAGTTTAATTAAAAGTAACACATCGAAGGCGATGTGAGACGTGGGTATTAACATGATGACCGATAATGTGCGGCGCCAAATAGGGCCTGGCTTTCATGGAGGAGGGGAAAAAAATAAAATCAGTAGTCTCGGTAGGCTACACGTACCGTCATGGCTTAGCCTTAATCCCCCCTGCCAGTCATAAGAACGCATTTTCCTAATTGCCTTTCAAGTTATGCGAAATTAGCACCTACGTAAGTCAAATTATGATGCTAAGGTATGAACAAAAGAGCAAATGGCGCTGCCACAGACCCGCTCGAGGACTTATTAATTCCAGCGTGGTACGAGAGGTACTCATAGACGATGGAATGAGAGCTCTGGGGCACAGTGTGGGAGATCTCCAGGGAGGAAGTGCCGAGTCTCTTTGCTTACAGCACCTCTGGGACGGGGCACTGGAAACATTGTTACTCCATCCAATTGGAGTCAGCAGTGATGTCATTAGCCCCGCGTGTGCAGGCGTTCGTCTTGTTTATGGACTGCGGTTGGAGATACAAACTCATGCATTGTTAAACATTTGATTCAGCACACACGTTGTAGGGGGTTCAAACAGACATTCATTGGCCAAATAACAGCATGCTGACTTTCTCTGGAAGGCCAGATTGATTATGACAGATTGAGATGTGAGTTTGGACAGCAGGGCTAATCAGCTTACAGAGCTTGCGCGTACAGAAGGACCTTTTCGGGAAATTTAGTGGGCTGGTTTAAATGATGCTTTTTGTTATCTCTTTAAAGTTTCAAGGGGATAAGCTGACATTTTAAACTGGGTTTGAAAGCAGTGAATAAGGCTGTGGTAATTATAACAAGCAGTGCTGTAGTTTTGTACCAAACCGATGTGATTCATGCATTTTCTTGCATGCAAATGTTATTTGATACTAGACACTTTTGCTAATAGCCCTCTGGCTTAAACGCAAACAAAACTTATTACTCTCACAAACTCATTCTTATTAAACTCAACTCAGTTTCCAGTCCATTAACACCTGCTGTTGGAAAATTAAAGCACATTTGGGATGCTGTTCATTTGGGGGTTTGACTTTTGCCTCTGATCCCAGTTTAAAAAAATTCACTGGAGTTTGAATTCACTTCAAAGGTTAATGCACATGCTCGGGCTTTACAAGATAAGCTTTTTTTGCACTCTCAGAGTGAGCTCTGTTCTTGGGTATGCTCATGACAACCATGAGCATAAATGAATTATTACATGCATGTCGTGTAAAAATAGAAGGCAGACAATCACAGTTTGATGGGCACATATAGTTTAGGGCTATTCACATCTACCTCTATTCTTGCTGCTCCTCGGAGCGATCGCACCCCTCTCTCTCCGTCTACTTATCATGCTTTACAGCTCAGCATCCCATCATCATCCCCATGGCAACAACTTCAGCTGCTTATCCTAATCACTTGAAGTTAACCTTGATATGAAAACGTTCCCAAGGGACTACTCACGCCATTGTGTCAGCTTCTGAAGGCAAGCTCTTCCAATAATAACCATAAAAGACATCACTGCCAGAATGTGAGAGGGAAAGAGGCTAGTGGATAAATGAGGGAGAGAGAGAGAGACTCAAAAGTCGTAGCACTTAAGAGAAGATCAGAACATTACAGAAGAGGCTGTAAGATCATATATATGTATATAAGGGCCGCTGTCCATGGTGCTGAAACCTCGCAGCACACATATAACGGTATTAAAACTGCTGCAAGTGATTTTTATGCAGTATCACACATGAAATATCTATAATACCTGTAAGATAATCGCTAAAATATGAGTTTTGAGAATCACACGTCTTTCCAGAGGTCTGGAAATCTTCAGGAAATCTCAGACATATTCATACTGCACACCATATTGTGATGCATACTTTCACCAGTCTATATATATATATATATATATATATATATATATATGTGACCCTGAACCACAAAACCAGTCATAAGGGTAATTTTTTTTGAAATTGAGATTTATACATCATCTGAAAGCTGAATAAATTAGTAATAAAAAAAAATATTGAGAAAATAACCTTTAAGTATGTCCAAATAAAGCACTTAGCAATGCATATTACTAATCAAAAATTAAGTTTTGATATATTTACGGTAAGAAATTTACAAAATATCTTCATGGAACAAGATCTTTACTTTACATCCTAATGATTTTTGGCATAACAGAAAAATCGAAAATCTTGACCCATACAATGTTTTTTTGGCTATTGCTACAAATACACGCGTGCTACTTAAGACTGGTTTTGTGGTCCAGGGTCACATATATACATATACATACATATATATACACATTTACCGAATTACATAAATGCAAATAATACATAAAATTAAATACTTTTTATTGAATAAATAAATATATTTGTGTTATATTCACATTGGTGGTAACATGAAAATAATTAATTGGCTTATCAGCATCAGCTAGAATTGTAATTTTGCTGCACGCCTAGTATTTTCACATTATAGACTACATCAAAAGGAGAAGCTAAGAAAGTGTTTCAGCAAAATTATAAAATTCACACCAGAAAAACAAAAAATATTCACAAAGACATTCACCCAAAGGCGACCAGATAACAGGAGCTAAATTAATTAACAGTGTGATTGAACAACCTGAGAGTTTGTGTTTGGCAGAGTCAGGCATGTGCTGCTTCATCACGCCTGTTAGTTCAAGGGCCCGAATCTGTGAAGTTAATAACTTTGACGAGTCAATTAATCTACTGTGAAGGTGTACAGCGCCTCTTATGTAAAAGCTTACAATTCTGGCTCCGAATTAGTGACCTTCTGTGAAATCCGCCCATGTTTTCTCAACGGCTGAGCACGATCCATCTCATGTGTTGCCACAGCGTCAAATGAATGTCTTCCTTTACTCCTGCTCTCTCTTTAAGTGTCCCTCAATCTCCTGGGCAGCAAATGATTGCAAATGCAAAACAAGACATCTCCTTAGCACTTAATGCATCAGCGTTAGGCGCCATGATCCATGAAAGATGTCACAGACACAATGTTCCTTTAAAGACCCTCATTAGCCATTTCCCTCTGAGGCTTTGACACTATCAATTATTATTAGCTGAGTAAACAGCGTGCTAATAATGATCAAGTGCATTACTCACATGCAATGAAAAGAACGGAACTTCAAACATGTCAGTGCGGAACGTTTAAAATGTATAAATTCACACTCCGAGTGTCTAACTGCCAGTAAAATTGCTTAAGAGGCATTTTCAGCTTTCCCCATTATGCCGTCTTGTCTTTTTCCTTTTTATAGACCATGTAATGTTACAAAATTTCAACTTAATACATTCATCAGATAGCCGCTATTGCCTCCAGTACCGCGGCTGATGAAAATGTGACGACTGGAGGGTTTGAAATGGGCTGAAGTAGAACATTGAGGAGAGAAGGGGGAAAAAAAAAAACATTCAGTCAAATAGGAAAAAATATTAACACTGGACTTAATGCTTGAGTGCATTGGAATATTGCTTTGTAGTTTATGGGGGTGTTTTGTCAGGGGTCACCGAACATGTTTAAAAATCACCACTGGGAGAAGATTAGCCCGGATGGAAAAGATTGAGGTAACCTGGCTCCATTTTTATGTGGGCCTGGGGCGGCAGCCCAGCTAATTATGAGTGACCCAGAGAGCAGAGGGAGTTCTGCTCACCTTTGCACCCCCCTTTCCTCCATTAAAACCAATGATGCAAAGCCTGGATAGATTTAGATACACACGCTCTACAAAGAAAGAAACCAGCGACTATGTATATATTACCTTAGAACGTAAAGAGAACCATAATGAAAACATGCTCTCAACCTGACCCTCACAGTGTTTTATAAGGCAGAAAGTGACTTCAAACGGCAGGATATTCACTTACTGAAAGTACATGGAAAGATTGCTATGACCACTTTTATCTTCTTTTATGAATGGCAGGATGTAACTTATTGCTAACATAGAAACTGCATTGCAACACACTGGCAACAGCCTAGAATTGCATATTTGAGCAAACACCACTTATTTCTGTCAGAAAATGTTTGACAACCGATAGCGCTCTTACACTACGCATCATGTTCTCGCACATTGTAGCGCAAAGAGGAAACTGAAAATGTGTCAACAGACAAAACAGAGCATGTTATTTAGGTATGAAACCCAGTCTCTGCTTTCAAATTTTGTCATTTAAGGAATTCAAACAATAATGGTTTTGTGGCTTTTTAATGTGTCATGACATTGCTGTATCACCTCAGTTCAAGCTGCATGTGAACCAATCATCTCTTCCTCTTTACTACGCAGTTATAGCACAAAATAGACATAAATGAACATCAAAATGTATCTTGTTTCAACTGTAGAAATACATCAATACACACCATTTTTCAAGTTTAAGTCCAGCGATGTTAATCCAGTCTCCTGTCTGATTTGTTTGTCAGTCAAAAAGGCAGATTTGACAGTATGAATGGTCAGATTGCCTGTCAATCAAACTCGTGGCGAAGGGTAAATTATATCCAACCGCAAAGGTGTTCTCTGACATTTTGTAAGATTGTAGAATAATTCAAAAGAGCGTTACAGTCACAAGTGGAATGCTTCTGGCTCATTGACTCTCTAAATAGATAAAACACCACTGAAACGGTCCATAATAGATTTTATAGTGTTTCTAAATCTGTTCCTTCTTTTGAGAATCAAGGATATTAAATTACAGTGGAAACTAGAGCTAGTTATCACACATGTTTTTATAGCGAATATTTCGGTTTTCTGTGTGGGAAGAAACCTTAATGTTTAACAAAATTAAACATTTTTACTGAGAAAAAATAAATAAATAAAAAAATACACTTTTCATTGACTGTGACAACATGCCCCAGTAGCATAACTATATGGGCTAAGTTGTCAAAATAGATTCAGATTGTTTATTTGTCATTAAACTTGCATCCAACGAAATTATAGATTGCCAATGTATCCAGCTCCAAATTAATTAAACAGTTAACAAAGAATAATATAAGACAATGTTGCACATAAGGGGAAAAA
Source organism: Labeo rohita (assembly GCF_022985175.1). Taxonomy (NCBI): domain Eukaryota; kingdom Metazoa; phylum Chordata; class Actinopteri; order Cypriniformes; family Cyprinidae; genus Labeo; species Labeo rohita. Next base: position 32,571,968 of record NC_066883.1, on the reverse strand, counting down.
AAGACAAATAAATAAATAATAATAATAATACATTTACACCGTGCTAAGTGGAACAATAGAATCAGTGCTGTTACTGTTGACTGAAACTAAACAAATACTTATAAAATACATTTTGTTAACTGAAATTAAGCTAAAAAAAAAACTACAGTATAAATAACAGATGAAAAATGTAAAGTTAAACAGTTTAAAAGAAAAACATAATCTAAAATAAAATTAAGAGGCACTAAAATTACAACTCTGAAACAACAAAAAAAAGCAAAATAGATATATATATATATAAAATACTAAAAATGACATAAGCACATACCAAAGAAATTACTAAACTTAAAACTAATATAAAAACTGAAATCAAAAATAAAAGCTAATTCAAAACATCAATAAATACTATTACACACTCTAATAATATGACCAATACTTTATTACTTTAACTCATTAAAATAAATTGAGCATTTTCAACTTTTTTATAAGTTGTACTTTAAGCAAGTTTAATGTAATAAGTTGAAATGACTTAAACAGCTGTACTTAAATTTAAAATTTCATTTAAAATTTAAGACAGCAACTTTTTACAGTGTATAGTATATAAATAAAACTGAAATAACACTCAAGAGAACCTTTGTAGGCTTTTTTTTTGTTATAACAGTAATTAACAAAATATTTAACTAATATTCAGGCTAGAGTATTACATTTAGTTTAAACTAAAAAAACTGCATTGTGAAAACTTCATGTGTGACAGCTAGCTCTGGTTTTGTTTCAATTGCTTCATAACAACATCAAGTTTCTAAAATGCCATTCTTAAAAAGAGTTTTGCCATTCTCAAGTCAGATGCAGAGCAGACACAGGCTAAACACGTCAGCAAATGAGCTCCAGGAAAGTGGCCCGTCGAAGCAGAGAGTCCATAAAGCCATGGATTAAACACCCACTTAAACAGCTGCGCAGAACAAGCAGTTTTAATCCTGTTTTCGTAACACCCCCTCCACTGATCTGAAAACCTGCCAAGACTTTACAAAACCACAGGGTCAAAACGGTAGCGGACACCCTCTCTCGATTTCCCTATGTCCTGCTGTTTCCCGTAGAAACATCATACAATCATCAACAACAAAAAGGCAGTGTTACGTGTAATGTTATATAGGCAAAACCACAGGATAGGATCAGTTATTACAAACAAGAATGAACAAACACAGCGGGTGCAGCCACGGGCGTTTCAATGCACTTTACCTGATTTGACACTTGGATCAACTAAATCCATGTCCTATTTATGTAATGAATCACAATTTGAGATTATTCATCAAAGCGACAAACACACAAGCTTCATTTAGTAGTTGCAGGTGGGGGGGCTAATGCGCAAAAACAAATATATGATACATTAGGAGTCGGAAATATAACCGAGCTGCAAAGAAAATTGGTCGTGCATGAGGTCTCAGAGTATTGCGACTCTGTAGTTGAGAAAGAAGCAATAAAAAGTAATGAAAGAATGGCAATACGAATGTAATAAGAAACAGAAATATGAGTCAGCCGGCCCTGCGGGTGCTGACCTGCTTTCCTCCGCACTAAAACAGAGGGCAGGGGACAAATCATCAATAATATATACAAACAGTCTATTTCGCCACAGAGACTACAGCACTTCCAGGCTGCGAACAGGGTTTCATTAAAGTCCCTCGCTCTGACCTCCACACGCTGACTGCAAATAAGTTTGGCTGGACGAGGAAAAGTGAACAACTATTAAATGTGCCACAATATTCAGGTAGATCTGATCGATATAGTGATGAGTTTCTTGCTGGTTATGACCTGTACATTAAAAGATGATTTATAGATTTAAGCTTAATTACATTATTACTATAAACAATATTAATAGTGTATTTCTGTAACTGTAATAGAGTATAAATATTATATGAAAATATATATATATTTTTTTTTACTAAAAACAAATTAATTTTAAAATCTAAATATTAAATCTAAATGATATTTTGCACATTTAAAAATCATAATTACTGTATTAAAATTATATGAAAAATATATGAAAATAAATCTATAAATCAATTTTCAAATATAAAAATGTAAATAAACTAATTACATTATACACATTAAAAATCATTACTTACATTATTACTATATAAAATATTCATACTGTATTTCTGTAACTGTAAGAGTATGAATATTATATGAAAATATTTTTCACTAAAACAAATTTTAAATATTAGCTCTAAATATTCTGCACATTTAAAAATCATAATTACTGTATTAAAAAATACTGAACAATTTTCAAATAAAAAATCTAAATATTAAACAGATTACATTATGTACATTACATAACTGTACTAGTGTATGAATATTACAATTGGAATATATATGAAAATAAGTACAAAAATATACATTCAATAAATAATAGTAATAAATAAATAAAATGCAAACTACATCAAGTACATTAAAATCATTAATAAGTACAGTACTGCTGTATATAATTAATGCTGCATTATTGTGACCATAATACAGTTTAAATATATATAAAACTATTTAATTTTAAAATCTAAATCTAAATATCAAATATTAATTATATTTTGCACATTTACTTACTGTAGTAAAAATTATATAAAAATATGAAAATAAATCTAAAAACATACATACATACATACATACATACATAAATACATACAAAAAAAATCATTAATTACATTATTACTGTATAAAATATTCATACTGTATTTCTGTAACTGTAATAAGAGTATGAATATTATATGAAAATAAATATAAAAATATACATTAAATAATTCATAATAATACATTTAAGGCTAATTACATTAAATACATTAAAAAATTAAGTACAGTACTGCTGTATATGATTCATGCTGTATTATTGTGACCATAATACAGTATAAATATTATATTAAAACAAATTAATTTTAAAATCTACAAATATAAATTTTAAATATAAATTACATTTTGCACATTTAAAAATCATAATTACAACATTACTATATAAAATACTCATGTTGCATCACTGAAACCATAATACAGCATAAAAATTGGAAAATTAATGAAAAAAGGTTTTACATTTTTTTTTTTTTTTTTTTTTTTTTTTTTTTTTTTTGTGATCAGTACACATTTTTTGTGTGTGATCAGTACACACTTCCTATTTAATTTAATTCAAATAAGTTTTAGAGCTACTAATATTGCAGCAGGCCATAACAACAAGACCAGAAACAGATCAGACAGAGAGACGATCACATGCCTGAGAGGGTCAACAGAGCTGTTAACACATCAGTGTACAGCATGAGTCAATGTGTCACACACACACACACACACACACACACACACACACGTCTGGTTTATTATCCTTGTGGGGACTCTCCATAGGTGCAATGGTTTCTATACTCTCCACACTGTATTTTCTATCCCCTTACCCTAACCCTACCCCTAAACCTAACCCTTACAGAAAACTTTCTGCATTTTTACTTTCTCAAAAACACTCATTCTGTATGATTTATAAGCTTTTGTACCCATGGGGACCTCAAGCCAGTCCCCACAATGTCAAAAATTTCAGGTTTTACTATCCTTGTGGGGACATTTGGTCCCCACAATGTAGCAAAAACAAGTACACACACACACACACACAGCAAAACATGCCCTGAAGAATTAGTCCAGACAGACTGCGTTTTGTTAGCGGACTTTTCTTGGCTACTATATATTGTGACACTCTCAATGTCTACGTGTGCGTGCGTATGTGTTTTGGCATTGCTCTAGACGGCGTGTTCTGGTGGACAGGTGGTAAAATTTGTGGTGTTTAAACATTCAAGCATGTATGAGAATGTGTGGTGTACTGCAGACAGATGGTACATTTACTCTTATGTAACCATGTGTACATGAGTGTGTGTGGGAACGAACAATGTAATCAGCGCCGTAAAAGAAAGGAGATGAAAATAAGCACTTTTAAATGTAATTCTCGCAATACTGAATATCTTCTGTTCATTTACAGAACAAAACAACTTTAATGATGTGATTTCACACCACATTTTAGTTAATAATGACTGCAGTGTCTCAGCCATGAGAGCCTTTTCTATCCGCGTGTGTGTGTGTTTAATGTTTTTCTTCTGGACATGTAACCGGTCAAGGCAAAAGTCATCAGTCACAGCAGACTCAACTCATCCAAGCCATCAGACACCACACATTTCTTCCTTTTCCATGAGATGCTTTTTAAGGATCCAAGCTGTATTTAGCTCTGTGATCTCTGCGTTTTGCCCCATTTTCTTTCTTTCTTTTTGTTCTAACTGCCAAATCAATAGCGTCCATACTGCAAAGCATAAAACTAAAGTGTGTTTTTAAGTGTGTCACTAAAAAAATATCTTCTTTTCCCACTGCGGAGCAGTTATATATAGACTATTGTTTAAAGCAGGCTATTAATACATGAAAAAAATTGTCACTTACTTACAGAAATAGACACTGCAGCCCCCCCAAAAAAGTATTTGGACACTTAAGGCACTATGTATGAATGTTATTTCTTTACAAATGTCAAACAAAGCATCACTTATTTTAATGAACCTTGGCAAATGCATACTTCTCAACTGAAACATCTAAAATGCCTTTGTTATGCTAAAAAACAATAGCTGTACCTCATAATTAAGAAGACGAAGATGTTTGCACACTTTGTAGTTGTCAAACATTAGTGTAACTGATTAAAATAATCGCCTTTGCCAAAAATAGCTTAGAAAAGTGAAGCTAGATCTAAAAATAGCTTTAGTATCATTTATTTCTAATGCATTTACATATTTGGTTCACCCAAAAATGAAGATTTTGTCATAGTTTGCTCACTCGCAAGTTGTTCCTAACCTATTTTGAGTTAGAGATATTTTGATTGTTAGCCACTGACTTCCATAGTATAAAAAAAACACTATATAAGTCAATAGGGACCAGAAACATTCTTCAAAATATCTTCTTTTGTGTTCAGCTGAAGAAAGAAACTCATACAGGTTTGGAACAACTTGAGGGCGAGTCAATGACAAAATATTCATTTTTTGGATGAACAGTTCTTATAATTATCCAGATACTTTTTGGGGTCACTATATGCACATGTTCTTCATGCATGACCTTTTCTCTCTCTCAGACTGTTCAAAATGCTCCAGGTGACGTTCTCATCTCACATCCTTTTAGATTATCTGCTCATCAATAATGCACAAGGCTTTATTCCTCTGAATCTGTGGCTCTATATCACCATCACTGTGTTCTCACCTCATACCGAGCAAGAAAAATCACTGCTCCGCTCGCACTCTACCTTTCTAAGATCCATTTTTCCTCCCTTACACTCATTTATTTCACTCCTTCCATTTATCCATACAGTAATCTGCCCTTCGGTGCGTGACAAGACAAATCGTAGCGCTACTGTCACTCGGCACAGAGAAGCAATAACAGAGTTTGGAGACAAAACCTGCTTGAATGCCTGGCCAAAAGTTTGAAAGATCTGGAAGACACACATAAAGCACAGCCTCGTTATTTTTGGAGAATTGCTGGATTTGGCTATTAGTTTTACTGTGAAATCACATTATTATAATTTCCAGAGGTCTCGTGTACAGTTTTTAAAGTTTTTACTATTTAACAAGTCTGTTATTCTGGTGAAAAAACACTTATTTAAACAAGAGGAAGCTGGATAACAGACAAAAACTATGCAATGCGACCAGTAAGAGATGTAAAATTCGATTATTTTTAAAATGCAGAAAAATGGGTGTGTTCTTATTACTTAATTAAATACATTGCAAAAAATTAAAAAATAATAAATTGCAAAAATAAACAAAAAATTGCAAACAAACAAACAGCAAAACAAACCTCTTGCAACCCAATTATTTTCAACAATTAAACAAACAAATAAATAAGTAACCCTGAAACTTAATACAGCCAAGGAACATATTGTAGCTTCCTTTGAGAAAGATCTTGCAATTGGAAGCTGAAATTATCAGTGAATCAATCAATGAACATAAAAAAAAATAAATAAATAATAAAAAAAGACACATAAATTTAATAAATAAAAATTAAACACATAAATAAATAAACCTCCTGGAATCCAAAACTGAGACTGGACCCCTAATAACAGTGAGCATAAATAAATAAATAAATAAATAAATATTACACATAACAAATTTAATAAATAAATAAAAATTAAACAAATAAATAAGTCAACCTCTTGCAATTCAAAACTGAGATTGGACGTCTAATAACCGTGAGCATAAATAAATAAATGAACAAATAAAAATGTATTAAATAAATAAAATTACATGAATGAATGAATGAATGAATGAAATAAATAAATAAAACCTCCTGGAATCCAAAACTGAGACTGGACCCCTAATAACAGTGAGCATAAATAAATAAATAAATAAATAAATAAATAAATAAATAAATAAATAAATAAACCTCTTGCAATCCAAAACTGAGATTGGATGTCTAACAACAGTGAGAATTAATGAATGAATTAAATAATTTTCAATCAATCAAATCTGACTGGATGACTAATAAATAGTGAGATGAAAATAAATAAATAAATAAATAAATAAATAAATGCAATTACACAATTACAAATTTAATAAACAAAAAAATAAATAAACATTAATATAAATTTCACACAGCCAGCCGGAGTGTACTTTGCTTTTATGAGAAAGATCATGCAATCCGAAAATGAGATTAGACGTTCAATAACAGTGAAAGACTATTCTAATAATGTTAAACAACATACATCATATCTGCTAACCTCCTGCCTTTAGGACTGTGTAGATAAGAGAATGTGTGTCAAATTCAACATCGTTCTGAAGCACATAAACCAATATGATGAAGAGCGTGAGTGACTGTATATAACCGCAGGTGGCCTGACCTCTCTTTTCTAATAAATTCACTCTCGGTTCCCCAAGTGAGTCCAAACCTCTCGAAACAACATATCCTCAAGCACCGATCTGAGACCACTGCGCTCCCTTAATGCTTAACACCTGCCGTTAAGAGTGAAGCAGAAAACTGCTCTCAGATCAGTATCTTCGGGTGTTTTCTCTGGGGCGCTGGTATCCATCAGTGGCCGGGTGATTTATAGAGGTAATATAAAGTTCATTCACAGCACAGTGGCCTGCTGTTTTTCTCTGTTTGTGCCCCTGTCAGCAACCACGACGCAGGCAGGAAACGCAGCTCTCTAAATTCCAACTTTGACCAAAACACCAAACTACATATAGACGAGGGTCTCTAAGTGCCTTTTACAGTCTCGACGTTTAACTTCCAGTCAAATATTTGGAATTAGTGTGAATTAGCTATGATAGCTATGATATTATTAGTTAATATTATTTTCTCCCAACTATTCAGCCTGATTTTACTAAATAAATAAATAAATGGATAAATAAAATCACAAACAAATAAATACAAACAAATAAATATTAATTAACAAATTGCAAAAAAAAAAAAAAAAAAAAAAAAAAAAAAATAAAATAAAATAAAATAAAATAAAATAAAATAAAATAAAATAAAAATAAAATAAAATAAAATAAAATAAAATAAAAATAAAATAAAATAAAATAAAATAAAATAAAATAAAATAATCATGAATGTAGAGCTATGATATTATTGAATCATATTTTCCCCTGGCCATTCCCCTGTCTGTTTTACATCAGTAGCTTTTGTTTGTTTGTTTGTTTATAATAATATGAACTGATGAATCATGTATTAGAGAATATAAAAAGCTACTATAGTTGGATCAATAATAGTTCCATGTTGAACACTACTGTATTAAAAGTCTATAAAAAAAAAAAAAATAATTAAAAACAACAACAAAAAAAACAAACTAAGTACAATATAAATGAATAATAAATAAATTAATTACAATAAAATAAATAATTCCATAAAATAGATTACATAATGAATTATAAAAAAATAAAATAAATAGATTACACAGAATAAATAAATAAAAGATTACAACCAATACAAACAAAAATAAATAAATAAATAAATAAATAAAATAAAATAAATATTAATAAATAAATAGATTACAAAGTTAACATGAATAAAAACAGATAACATAAACAAATAAAAAAACAACAATAATAATGAAAGCTTAGCTATGATATTATTGCATAATATTTTCCCCTGTCCATTCCCCAGCAGCAAAACAAAAGCTGTTCTTTTTGTTTGTGTAATAAAAAAATAAAAAATAAAATAAAATAAATCTCCTGAACACTTGGTTCATGGCATTCGCTGGTAACTGAACCTTTGACCTTGATGCTGCGAGCACCATGTTCACCCTAGAACTACATATTTAAACAATGGCATATTGAATGCATTTTGTAAACATTATTCTGCATCCTAAAACTGCATCCTGTCGGCCTGCTAATACAACACACTTGCACATTTCCAGAAAGCTAATGTGCTCTGGGGAACTGTTTCATGGAGCTCCATGTTTCATCAATGATTGTATAAACACACAAGAGCCAATTTGTGCATGTGAGAAAGCGAGAGTGAGAGATTCGGGTGAGAATGTGTGCAGGAAACGTGTGAATGTGTGTAACTCTCGGGGAAGGCAGGAGCACAGCGCAGGGGCAGATGTTTATGAGCATTGCTAATGCATGAAATGTGCCTGGAGTGACAATTGTTTTAACGGTTTCTAGCAATTGTCGAGAGAGGTCAAAGAGTGAATGAGCGATGAAGAGGAGGTGAAAGCAAAGCATTATGACACAAATAAAAGTTGGAAAGAAATATCTGTGGAACAGCCGAACCTGTGAATCTCACTCTATCGGTATTTATGGGCTAATTACAAGTCTTCTGCACCGCAGTAACATCAAATTTATGGTTTAGGAGAGTTATTATCTGAATACTCACAACTAAACATATTCAAATGCATCCAAATATAGTTAGTGTCTCAAAATGGGGAACTGTAGCATAACAGTTTCAGCAAAGCTTTCTAAAGGTTTGGCTGGCTGTCAATAACGCAACGCGTTTCCTGTCCTCTGATTATCCATGGGCACATCAGGCAGCTGCGTAACTATAATCCAACAAAAGCCCTGGGAAATAGCGAGGCTAATTGCTGAATTTGCATAGGTAATCAGAGTTTTGAAACGAACCTAACTAATTGCTGAAATTGCATTCAAAGGTTCCGGCTATTGTCAATAGTAGTACATTCATTAGTGGCACCCACAATTAATGCAATCAACAGTGTGAGTGTGTGTGCCAGGAATCATTAACGAGAGGTCCCGCCGATCCTGTTCTCATCAAGTGACTATTTCCAAATAAACAAGATATAAAAGACTGTCTTTTGATGCCTTATATTGAGACAAGAAGTTCTTGAGGTTCCACAAGGGTCTATTTTAGGCCCGCTTTGGGTCATTGGTTTTTGAGAAGTTTCATTCTTTTTCGATGAATGAAACTGACGAAACTGCATTCAGAAATTCTGTCTATAGTCAAAAGCAGTATGTTAATTAGTGCTAACCACAATTAATGCAATCATCTGTACATCTGTGCCAGGAATCATTAACACTCTGCACTGTCTCTGTCCCCGTCACATAATTAATACCTGGGAAATGAAAGACATTTGAGACCACATATTGAGACCTACTGTAGACAGAAGGCCCACAGAAGGTCTTTTCAGAACTTCTGATTTTGAGAATGATTTAAATTTGAAAATGTCAAACAGAATGCGGAACTGTAATTTAAATTAAAGTATAATAATATAATATAATTAAAATTCAAAGAAATTGGAATTCTGAAAAACAAATATCAAGAGTTTGTTCAAAGCAATCTTTTATTTATAACTTAAAAATTTTAAATATAAATCATAAAACTGTCAAGTTTAATCTGAAGTTGTTTGAAAAGTTTTTTTTTAAAAAAAAAATAACTTCTTAGAACTATTTCATAAATATTTAACAGAGTATCTATTTACATTAAGTGCAAATATCCCACCTTGTTGCCAGAGACTATTTACACCAACTTCACACACCAATGTGTGCTTTGAGCTAGACAACATTACAAAAGATGTCTGCTAAACATCAGCTCCAGTGGTATAAGTTATAAAGCACATAGCAGTGACTTTCTGATGTGACTGACCTTTTGCCGAACTCGCTCTTTTCCCTTTCCACATCATGTATCACATTGAAAAGGCATTTATTTTCCATAAAACAAGGACAATAAGTACAAAAGTGAAATAAAGTACCTCACTGGTGTTTACCAGTTAGGGTTAGGGGTAGGTGTATGGAGGGCAATTTTTCTAGGGCATTTCCAAACTTTTGGAGGGCAGTGTACTGCAATGCTGAGGTGCAAATATCTGACACTTGCACCAAGTAGTATAAATAGCATCTAACTAATATTATCGCAAATAACTACTGTGTTTACCAACCTTGTCTCGTTTTCACGAGACACAGAATGCATACCAACAAGTACATATCACAGTTTCCAACAGAAACAGAAACGTCCAATGATGCTAAAAGAGTGTTAGTGCTATGTACATGCTATGTTTTATGTGACATTGGTCTTATCACCTGCAGTTCTGACTTGAAATTTCTTTGAGTGGTGCTATAATGCGGCTTTAGGTAGCTTGTCAGTGAACTTACGGCTCTGTGTAGTAAACGCTGCTCCATCTGAAAGCATGCACGTGATGGAGATTTACTACTGATTACAGAACCAGCTTTACTTACAAGATACGTATGACATTCGCATGCGATTTATCGCGCAGCCCTAAAACCTACCCAAGTATGAGCAAAAGTAAATGTGACGTAAAAACTCAAATTGCAAGCATGCCGTTTTAGCTTGTTTTTCAATCTCTCATCTTTCATGTCATGTTTTTTTACGGGATTCGTACCCAGGGATTCCACATCCCAAGTCCAATTTCGTGCCAGCTGAGGTAACGAGCAAGCTTGTTACATCTGGAAAGCAAAACATATGGAGCTGTACACGAAAATGATTAGAAGTGCTCACTTTTTTACCACCTCTAGTGGACATTTCTGGAAACTGCAGTGATGTGTACTTTTGGTACGTATTTCACGTCTCACGAAAATGTTCCCACAGGTACGTTTTTATCATGAGATAAATAGTAAATAGCATTTACTGCTAAGAAAACATGCTATTTTCACTTAGTGTACCTAGCATCTAATCGAATTTGAATGGAAGTACATTTAAAAAGAATAGAAATTCAAAGAAATTTGTATTTTTGAAACTCATTTTTAACCTTTCATTTTGAAATTTTCAAATTTTGAGAAAAGTGTAGAAAGTACGAAGGTTTACAAGATAGAATGATATACTGCCCAAAAGAAAAAAAATGATAGAAAAAACAATGGAATGATAGAATAAGTCAAACAAACAACAGACAGCATAATCGAACGATAGATAGAACGACAATGAAAGAACGATATATACATAGAACAACAGATAAACAGAACAGCATAGAATGATCGAACAAACAATGGCAGACAAAACAATAAATACACTGAAAGATAAAATGATCTATCAAATGACAGCATGATAAACATACAACAATACAACAATAGATAGACTGACAAAATGATGGAACCAAATTATGATCTACAGAACAACACATTGCTAGAACAATAAATACATGGAGCAGTAGATAGAATGATAAATACATAGAACAAACGAATAGAACAAATACATAGAATAATAGAACAACAGATAGAATGGTTGAACAAATGAATGATGATAAAACGATCAAGCAAACACTTGATGAAAACAAAAATAAATACACAAAGCAACAGATAGATAATGTATAGAACACCAGAGTGATAGAGCGATAAATACACATAATGTTATTTAGAACGATCGAACAAACAAATGATAGAGAGAACGTTTTCTGGATAGCTACAGTATCAGCATTCAGAAAACATTCAGTCACAGAGATACACATCCACAGTGTGAGCAGATAAAGAAAAGGCCTCTGGCTCTCAACACAAAGACAAACCAGAGAACAGAAGAGGTCTTCAATGAGACAAAGGCCAATTGCTGTGGAAAAGAAAAGAAACAATGAAAAGACCTATAAAAGACCAGAAGAATATTAAGCTGTGCAGCTCCTGAACCCAATAACACCCAAACTAAACCACGAAATGTGTGTGGGTCTGAGTAAACAGACACTCAATCAGACGCACAATGGCAAAACGCCATCCCTGATAATCGCTCACTTGTGCCAACTCACATATCACTCCTTATTTGCAATTAAAGAGTTGATGACAATCACTTCAGAGGCTCTCTAATTCAGCAGCTGTCTCTGTACGACACACCAGCATTTAGCGGCTGATGAGTCGGCTGCCTTATCTGCGTGTGTTCTCCAGATGAAAGCCGCGTTCCTCTACCCCCCACCCACCATGTTTGTTTGTTCCTTGTTTATCGACCGGCATCCGATTCGCGCACGCCAAAGTTGAAACTGTCGAGGTTCAAACAAAATGCCTTCGCTGCTAATTACCCGCAATTCTTCATCTCCACCGGTCGATTCTTCTCCCCCCTGCTTAAACATGCATGTATTTGCATAATAATGAGAATTGTCCCATTGCGGTTAGTGCTGAGAAGCCTGCCCTATTTCCGGGGTTTGTTAGAAAGCGGCACGCAGAGGATGCAGGTACACCTCTAGGGGGCATCGCTCTGGGGTACGTCAACGCAATGGCATTGGGCTGAGGGCTAAATGTGGACGGCCCTGAGGAGGGAAGAGTGTCGTGTCAACACATCAAACGCTGAGATAAATGAGCAGTCGTGTTTGAGGCTTCACACACACACACAGAAAAGCCTCATGTGTTAAAGTGGCATAATAAAGGGCTTGTTTTTTATCATAGTTCATATGCAACAACCAAATAACCTCAATACTTAATGGTGCTTGTTAAGACGAACATCACTACTTTTGATCATACTACAAACTACAACATTTTAGAGCCAATAAATAATTAAATAAAGCATGAAACTAGAAAGAAAAAAGGGTAGAAACCATTTCCACTATGAAATTGCTAGCAAATTTCACAATTATAAAGAAAAGGCACACTGAATTAAATGTGAAATTAAGTAGAAAGGCTGAAATAGTATTTTCTTGTATAAAACATACTCCAATAATCTTTGTCATCAACTTTGAAATATATATTTTAGTGCATTTATTCCTAAATTATTTATAGTTATAAAAATGAAGTAGCAACAAATTAATGTAATATTTTGAGATAAATATTGAAATTACAAGAATAAAATCATAGCATTCCAGTACTGTCCCTCTTTTTTTAATATTGTGATTTTTCACAAAAGTACTCCAGTTACATTTATGTACAACTTAGATTTTTTTTTACAGATTTAGTGTAATTTCTTGTAAAACATACTTCATTAACCTGATTTCAACCTTCAAATATAGATTTTTAGTGTATTTATTCCTAAATAATACTAGTTCTAAAAATAGAATTGCAATAAATTATTGTAATATTTTGAGATAAATGTTAAAATTACAAGAATAAAATTGTAGCATAACAGTATTAACCCTCTTTTTTTAATATTATTTTTCACAAAAGTACTCCAATTATCTTTATTTACAACTTTGATTTTTTTTTTTAGTGTTTTACAGTGTTTCTTAAATAATTTCTAGTTATATAAATATAATTGCAACAAGTTAATGTAATATTTTAAGATAAATGCTAAAATTACAAGAATAAAATTGTAGCATTAAAGTATTGTCCCTCTTTTTTAATATTGTGGGTTTTTTTCACAAATGTTCAATTATTATTTTTTTTTAGTTTTAAAGTGCATTTCTTATAAAACATACTCCAAGAATCTTTGTTTTTAATTTTGAAATATATGTTTAGTGCATTTATTCCTAAATAATTTCATTATAAAAACAGAATTGCAACAAATTTATGTCATATTTTGAAATAAATTAGAAATTTTGAAATAAAATTACAAGAATAAAATCGTAGCAGTACAGTATTGTCCCTTTTTTTTAATATTGTGATTTTTCACTCCAATTATCATTTATTTATTTTTTTATTTTTTATTTTTTTTCTTTTTCTTTTTTTGGAGTTTGATTTTTAAAAGAAATAAATACTGTATATAAATACATTTCTTTAAAAATCTAAATTTTGGCAATTTCATTAAACTTCATTAATTTTTTTTTTATTCAGTTTTTATTATTTTAACTTTTTGTTTTGTTGTTGTAAATATATACATTTTAAAGTCATTGCAATTATATTACAAACAATATCTCAAATTATGCTTTTTGTTAATATGAGACTTGTAAATACTTTACAATACAAAGAAATCATTTTTCCTGACAGGCAATAAAAATTGGTGGAGAGAAAAATTAAATCTCTCATACACATTTACTTAGAAGAAAAGTATCCAGGTCATATCCAAAGCACAAAAATCACCAATGGCTTTTTTATGTTCAGAAAATATAAAAATCTAATTCTGACATACTGCTTGGAAAGAAGTGTATCAGTTAAGCAGAATTAAACATCACTTTCTGAATTTGAAACCTTTTTTTTCTCCCTCACAAGGCATCACTAGAAAGAAAAAAGGAATTCTTGAGTTCTGTCTGAATGATTACAGAGTGATTAAATACATCTAATGAAAACGCAAACTCAAGAGATTCTCAGAACCCGGTGTCAAAAGCTTCAGCTTCTTCAAAAGCCTTTTTTGTTTTCAGTGCCTGAAGTTTAGAAATGAGGCATGATGGGAAATATTCTAACAAATTCAAAACATTTAATGGCATGCCAGTGCGTATTGTGTAAAATCCACTGATTCGACATAGCTTGTGACACAGAAAACACAGGTACCATGTAACTTCAGGCAATTTATTAACCTGACCATTATTAATGGCGACCTATACGACTAATGAACACGGTGCCGTCTTGAGCCCTTTTCTGGGAATACTTTATTTTTTGCACATTCGTCTTTAAACCACTGCACTTGTATCCAAGATGGATGTGCTTACTAGTTTGTAAGTAATAAAAACTCTAAAAGCAGTTTAATGTGGATTGAAATATTCATACGCTCTGATAGGGGTTATTACAAATCTGCATAAAAACACAATAAAACAAGAATGTGTATTAAAGAGAAAAAGAGACTGACTGCAAGTTCTGCAACACGGTAAGATTTAGCAAAGCAATTGGTACAGGTCCCTCTGATTACAAACGAAGGGCACCTCATAAAACAGACAAGGCCGACACAAAACATGGACGGTTATAAAAGCGAACGGAAACAGAGACCTTGAGCTCTGCCACATCAATAGCTTTCACAACCATCAGTCAGAGCACAGCCGCTCTGCCAGGAGGACGGATCATAGGAGAAGCACATTTTACAGCATCTCTCGCCTCTGAAGTCAATGACAGTTTGATCAAAACGCAGGCCCTCATCATGCTCGAAAACTGATTATCTGACTTCTCCAAAACACACCTGGCTGACAGGATACATTTATGTGACACTAGAATACAGGTGCCTGTTCTGCATTTATGAGGTAAATATGGTTCTGTTTACAGTCTTATAAGTAAGACTGACAAGTCACATCACACTCTTACAGCTTGTCTGAAAAAAAAGAAAGAAAAAAACAAACCAAGACACAAGTACAATGGCCACTGCTATGATTGGCTAACAGCGTAAATTCATTCCTCATAGATGGACGCTATCGGTAATTGTAAATTAATCTGTCAGAAAAATGAAGTAAACAAAGGACCGAATTCTTACCGACACAGTCTGGAACTTCATTAAATACTTCATTAAATACTTCATAAATTCAATAAAGTTCATCCACTCTTTCCTAAAGTTGGGATCAGAAGGAAGACAATGCAATGACTGTTTTTTCCACAAATTGGCACTGCAGAGCGTCCTGTTACTTTCAGAGCCATCTTTATCGTTTGGTTTTTGTGTAGACCTGCGCGTTCACCTTTTTGGTTAAAACTATGTGCGAATCGATGGGCGGGGCTAAACAGGCAGCAATGTCGATCTTCTTCTGCGGAGGCGGTGCTTATCTACCCATTACATCATAAAGTAGAACATTCTAAAAGCTGTCGTTTTGGCAAACTGACTTTAATATAAGCTGTATAAAAATACTAACCAAAACTACAATGTTTTTACACGTTGTAGTGTACATGTGGCCTATTTGTTTAAAAAAACAAACAAACTAATAAATAAATTAAAAGACAAAAACACCATGTTTTTACACTTTGTAATGTATATTTGGCATATTTCTTTGTGCATACAAACAAAAAAAGGCAACAAAAAACAGCCATGTTTTTACACTTTATAGTGTGTATGTGGCCTATTTGCATAAAACAAAACAAAACAAAAAACTGTAATGTTTTTACACTTTGTAGTATGTCTGTGGCCTGTTTGCATGAAAAATAAAAACAAACAAACAAACAAATAAATAAATAAATAAATAAAGACAAAAACACCATATGTTTACACTTTGTGTTGTGCATGTGGCCTGTTTGCATAAACTAAACAAAACAGCAATGTTTTTACACTTAGTGTATATGTGGCATATTAGTTAAAAAAATAAAATAAAATAAAAACCAGCCAAATCAAAGATGACAAAACAAAACAAAGAAAAAAGCCATGTTTTTACACTTTGTAGTGTATGTGGCTTATTTGCAAAACAAAACACAAAACAGTAATGTTTATACGCTTCATAGTGTATACGTGGCCGTATTTGTTTAAAACAAACAAACAAACAAACAAAACAAAATAAAACAAAAAACAAAAACACAAAAAAGCTACATTTTTAAACTTTGTAGTTTGTATATGGCCTATTTGCACAAAACAAAACACACACAAAAACAGCAATGTTTTTAAATGTTGTAGTGTGTATTTGGCCTGTTTGCATTATAAAACAAACAAACAAACCGAACAAAAAAAAAAAAAAACACTGAACAAAACAGCAATGTTTTTTTACACGTAGTGTGTGTGGCATATTTGTTTAAAAAACAACTAAAAAAACAAAACATCTGTATGTGGCCTATTTGCACAACACACGCACAACACACACACACACACACACACACACACAAAACATAAGAGTCATGTTTTCACACTTTGTAGCATGTATGTGGCCTGTTTGCTTAAAACAAATGAAACAGCAATGTTTTTAAACTTTGTAGTGTGCATGTGGCCTATCTGCATTACATACAAAGTGCGTTAGTTGTGCATAAGTGAAATAATCACAGCTAGATCTGTCTGGTGTAATTCAGTCAGGACTTATAATTTACTGTTATTTGCTCTGAAAACTTTATAAAAGCATACAGTGTTGTAATGCTTTCATTGCTGGTGTAGCAGATGTCTTCAATACTTAATGGGACTCTGTTGTTTGTCATTGCCAGTTTTAAAAAGCTCACATAAAAACTAAAGCACTGCTTGAAGGTCGTTTTGGATATGAGTGTCTGCTTAACGCTTTAAATGTAAATAGCCATTGGTTAATTAGTGTCATTGCTTTTTAGTTTTATTCAAGAAGGATTTTACAGCTCTTACTGACACCGTGGTAATCTGGGATACATTAATATGGGCTACCCATAACTTTAAAATAAAAACTAGATTTAAAAAAATAATAATAAAACCAATTTTGTGTTCCACTGTGTTTCATTTTTGTGTGAACTATAACCTCAACACACCCAGACATCTGCCGTCTGACAAATGTTCTCATTAACTTGCTGATACCAGAGAGGCGAACTAAACGAAAGGTTATGAAAGAACATAACCATCCATTTCCTTCATGACATTAGCTGACTTCATTCACATTTAAGTTGAGTCTTTACAGCTCTGAAAAGAACCTTTAAGCTGAAGTGCTAAACTCTATTACGGCAAAAGTAAATGCATAATTAGACAGTGCCTGAATTAAAGGAGAACATGAGGGAATCAGGGAGGACGCTTGGCAAAATTAATGCACGTAACACACTGCTTTTTGATGAAATCCATGGAACTAGATGAAAAGATAAGGAAGATATATTCCTACATTCCCATCGCCGCTAATGACAACACATGAATATCTTTGATGGGCCTCCTGGAAAAATCTGCATTTTCTCCTTTTTACTTCTTAATTGATAAATAAATCTCAGTAAAATACTCCTTGGTGGAAAAAAAACGTCTTGAAGGCTACCACAGCTAGTAACAAAGCTCATTAAAAACTCATTAAGATCTGAAATTCATGATGGCAAGCTAAAAACTTTGAAAATGAATGACTGGTGCATTGATGCCTGAGCTATTGCATTCAAGGGAGGGCTCAGATTTCAATAAAACACAGCTTGGGGCTTTATAATATATTTTACTTTTCAACGCACATTGTTCTTTTGACTGTGATTGCAGACTTTCCCCTAAAACAGCCTTTTTAAAATCAATAGCTATTTGTCTCCTAGATTGTCCATAAAAGTGAAGACCACTGCTTTTGAGGTGTAATTGCTGTTTGAGGTTAGAAAGCGTTTATGACAGTGTGACAAAATCTTTCCACAATGGTGTTCTTTGGAGTCTTTATGAAAAAGATCTTGTCAGTCACCATTCAGAAAAAGCTCTTGAAAAAGAAAGATGATTTCTGATATGATCTGCTGTTGCGAATTCCAGTCATGAAACCTTCAAATCACTTCCTACAACATGTGAGTTGTGTTTCAGACCTGTTGCCACTTTCATTGTTGAAGATAGTGGAGAGGACAGGAAATGATGGAGATATGATGGTGAAACGGAATTCGGAAATGATATATAAAACAAAAAAAAAGACAAGAACACTCATTCATACCTACATGCATGCATACATACATATTTCAGCATTCATGACTCACACTAAAATTAATAAACGTGAAGTCACAAATAAATAGTAAGAAAATATGTTTGTATTTATTTTTTTGTTTATTTATTTCGTATTTATGACCCCACAAAATAAATAAATAAATAAATACTGGAATGTCATTTATTCATTTCCTTTTTTTCTTTTTTTTTATTAATTAATTAATTAATTTATTCTGTGTGTGTATATGTATATATATATATATATATATATATATATATATATATATATATAAAATAAATAAATACATAAATAAATGCGGAAAATACTGAAACTAAATAAATGTATTAGTTCTGTATATATGACCCCACACTATAAATACACAAATAAATACTGAAAAACAATTTATTTATTTATTTAATTTTTTTTATCGTATTATGACATATTATCTGTATTTATGACCCCACACAATAAACAAAACAAACAAACAAATAAATAAATAAATACTGGAATGTTATTTATTCCGCATGTATGACCCCACACAACAAATAAATAAATAAATAAATGTTTTTTTTTTTTCAGTTTTTATGACCTCATTTATTTATTTATTCATTCAATATTTAATGAATTAATTTCCAGCATTTATATATTTATGACCCCACACTAAAATCAAACAAATAAATAAAATGTATTTTATTTTCAGTACTTATGACCCCACACTAAAACTAAAATAAAATACAAATGCTACAAATTACTTTCAGCTTTTTAAATATAGAATATATTTTAATAGAATATATATTAAATTGTATGTTATATTAGAAAAAAAAAAAAAAAAAAAAAAAAAAAAAAAAAAAATATATATATATATATATATATATATACACATATATATAAATATAACATTTATTTTGTAACACAATTGCATTAAACATAAAAATGGCATTAGATAAGATTAAATGAGCCTGAGAAATTTAATGCTGCTATTTCAATTATTTGGTTAAGATTCTATTTTGCAGCATGTAAAAAAGTACATGCATACATGCATGAAAGGCCAAACAATTATTCCAAGACCTTACCATGTTTTACAAAATATAGTGGACTTCTTTGGAATATAGTTTTGGAATATATAATTTTGCCAACAAAATTCAACCAATGTAGCCAAAACTACCACCCTCAATCTTTTCTTTGGAACCAAAATCAGAGAATTCGCAGCATGCTTCTGCCTCCAGCTGTATCTGGCTCAAACGTGGCCCTCCAGGCTCAGGAAGAGGTCCGGTCCCACATGCTGGTCCCGGGTAGACGGGCCCCGCTGAAAGGCGGCCATCCCTCCTCCATTCCAGCCTAAAGGCTAATCTAACTATCACCTTCCTCCCAGCACAGCTCCGTTTGGCTCTAATCTCTCAGCCAATGTGCGGCTCCACAGTGAGCTAATACCATTCGACACACTCAAACCACCAACACACACATGCACACACACACACGGATGGGGTAATATGTGCTTGAAGAGGGTGGGGTGGGAGGCAAACTACTCAAACACACTGTGAATGAGGAGGATCAAGAATATGAGAGCAGGATTAGCCCACTGAGAACATCTACTCATCTAGTCATCCAGATTAACAGGCTAATGATATGTGGGTTTACTGGGAGATAAATAAATACTAAAACAATAAATAAATTAACCAAAAATTCCAGATGAAATGATTATAATAAAATATTGCAAATTATTATGAATTATTAAATTATGAACAATTGTTGTTCAATTAATTCAGGGTATTTTTTGGATAAATTAAAAGATAAAGACTCCAGCTAGCAATCAACAGTCTGGATTAAGAACAAAAAGATGTGAATGAATAAATAAGTAAATAAATAAATAAATAAATATACAACCTTCATTTAAAAACATAAAAATAAAAATAGGCTGCCACAAACATTATTGGAACTCTAAATCAAAGTAAAGCACCGCTGGCTGTGTTTCTTTCCACACACACCTACTTTTTTTGTTGATGTTGTTTTTTTGCACGCCGCTCGAGAGGGAACTGCACCCACAGGGAATGTTTAGTTCCACTGGTGAGGGCATATTTCGCATAAATATATATTTTTTTCCCCTAAAACTGGGACATTGCTTCTTGGCATGTAGTGATGTGGAAGCGTACGGCTTAGTAAACTAAATTGCTCGGAGTGCTGAAAAAAAAATTGACCTATTCAGGCTCACTTCAACAAGCTTTCTGACAAGGTCATCAGCAGATGACACCAGCTGATAGCAGAGCAGCGCGGCTTGATGGAAACAGACTCTCGGTCTCTGGGGCTTCGCTGGAACTTAGCCATGATCGCATTTAATCATCATGAGCCTGCTCTCCACTAACCCATCCTCAGCAGAGCCCAGATCAGACCACAGATACATGACCAGAGCAAGAATGAATGCATGGAGATGAAAGAGAGAGAAGCAAGGAACATCTAGATTGTTAAAAATGCTTGCTATGCAGTTGCCAAGATTTTTACATTTTCTAGCAAAAATGTGATGGGTTCTTGAGTAAAAGTCAGTGCAGTTGCCAGGGTGTTGCTATGCAGTTGCCAGTCAGTTGCCAGAGTGTTGCTATGCTGTTTCTGATGTGTTAGAAATTATTAAACCTATTGCTATGCAAATATAGATTTTTACATTTTTTAAAGAAAATGTGATGGGTACTTGCCATTGCTAGTCAGTTGCCAGGGTGTTGCTATGTTGTTTCTGAAGTGTTAGGAATGTTTAAACATGTTGCTACGCAGTTGCTAGGGTGTTGCTGTGCAAAATGTTTACATTTTCTTAAAAAAAAATGTGATTGGTAAATGAGCAAAAGTCAGTGCAGTTGCCAAGGTGTTGCCATGCTGTTGCTATGCAGGTGTCGAGGCGTTGTTATCTTAGATTTTTACATTTTCTAAAGAAAATGTGATGGGTACTTGAGGAAAAGTAAGTACAGTTGCCAGGGTGTTGCTATGCTGTTTCTGAAGTGTTAGGAGTGATTAAACATGTTGCTATGCAGTTGCCAGGCTGTTGCCATGTCAGATATTTACATTTTCTAAAGAAAATGTGATGGGTACTTGAGCCAATGTCAGTGCAGTTACTAAGGTGTTGCTATGCTGTTGCTAGTCAGTTGCTATGATGTTTCTGAAGTGTTAGTGTTTAAACATGTTACTATGCAGTTGCCAGGGTGTTGCTATGCTATATATTTACATTTTCTAAGAAAATGTGATGGGTACTTGAGCAAACGTCAGTGCAGTTGCCAGGGTGTTGCTTTGCTGTTGTTAGTCAGTTGCCAGGGTGTTGCTATATTGTTTCTGAAGTGTTAGAAATTATTAAACATATTGCTGTGCAGTTGCCAGGGGGTTGTTATGTTAGATTTTTACATTTTTTTTTTTTTTGTAATGGGTGTATGTAATGGGTACTTTAGCAAAAGACAGTGTAATCGCCATTCTGTTTCTGAAGTGTTTGGAGTGAATAAACATGTTGCTATGTAGTTGCCAGGGTATTGCTATGCAAAAGTTTATATTTTCTAAGAAAAAGTGATTGGTACTTGAGCAGAAATAAGTGCAGGTACCAAGGTGTTTTCATGCTGTTGCTATGCAGGTGCCAGGGTGTATGTTAGATTTTCACATTTTTTAAAGAAAATGTGAGGAAAGGTAATTACAGTTGCCAGTGTGTTGCTATGTTGTTGCTTGTCAGTTGCCAGTGTGTTGCTATGCTGTTTCTGAAGTGTTAGGAGTGATTAAACATTTTGCTATGCAGTTACCAGGATGCTGCCATGTAAAATGCTTACATTTTCTAACAAAAATGTAATGGGTTAAAGTAAAAAAAAAAGTCAGTGCAGTTGATATGCTGTTGCCAGGGTGTTGCTATGCTGATGCTAAGGTTTTCAGAGTGGTTCTTATAGCATACTAGCAACACCTTGGCATGTACATGGCAATTTGCTAAGTTATTCTGAGTGGTTCTTATCACATTGCCATGCAGTTTCCAATGTGTTGTTATTTGAGTTCAATTCATCAGGTTTAAGATAGTGATGGTTGCATTACACATAGATATTAGTGTAACCTACTTTTACATGTTGGAAATAAATTAGCTTGGGATGTATTTTTCTTGATATTTCAAAAAATTTTGCATAATTGCTTTTTTCACAGATATGATATAGTACATAGTTATGCAGAATAGTCTTTACAGAGCACTGAGGTTCACAAATTTCCTCGAATTTCTCAGTCATTCTTCCCATCATCTCCTCCACCCACCACTTCTATATGCCACTCCACCCTGCTATGTCTATTTCCTACACTTCTGAGAGGCAATTACGGATGAATAAAAAACTGTCACCCATGTCATGAAAACAAAAGCGTGACCTCATTATCGTGCCAAAAAGTTTTAACGCATCTCATCTGAAACATCATAGCTCTCTATTAAATGGCATATTTGTGCTTACAGTGCCGTTTCAGTCAGACAAGAGTCTGAATAGATTTCTATAACGCCATGAAACAAAGATGATGAACTCAAAGCTTTGAACACGGCACTGCTGACATGAATTTATTATAGAACTGTTTTATTTTATGATGCAAGATGTCTGCCACTGACCTTAATTATTGCAGTAAAATGCCTAGAATGATATCTAAAATCAAACTCTTGGATTAAAGGAATAGCTGGCAACCATAAAACACATTTACAATGTCATTCCAGATCTGTATGTCTTCCTCCCGTCTGCTGAACGCAAAGGAGAATTTTTACATGTATTAATGCAGTTACAATGAGACTGGAGCGTTTAAGCATCAGAAAGTGTGTAAAAATCATAAACGATTATAAAAGCAGTCTACATGACTCATGACTATTCTGAAGTCATATGACAACTTTGTGTGACCTTATGAACTCAAGAATCGGATCGGTTTGATTCAATGAATTATTTAGATCAGTTTTGTGAACTGCACCAAATGATTCACTGAAAAGATCCAGTTGAATGCGGGTCATGCGTGTTGCCAGATTGAGAACACACAACAGGTACGAGCCTTACACCGTAAGTTGATGAGTTGATTTATCAGTGTTTTAATATGCCTCTGGTCATAGAGCTTTTTAAATAGATGGCAAGGCTTTTTAGGTCAGGTAGAATCTGCAATCTCTGACCAAGTTTGTTTGCTGGCTCCCATTGTTGAAATACACAGTGTTTTCCACCAACTGGCAACCCCAATGTTAAAATACTATTGGGTAAATTGACAGTGAACAAAATCACACAGACCAAAACATGCATTCTGATACAGAACACACATTTTATACCAGAATAATTGGCTGTAACATTTTTCAGAAAAGTAGGTGAACTTTAGTAGAGCTTTAGTTGAGTCAATAAATAAATAAATAAATAAATACTTAAAAAAAAAAAACACACACACACACACACAATAACATAAAAGAAAAGATACAATTAAAAATTACATAAAATATATGAAATCTAGCTTGTTTGGAAATGTATTTGATTTCTAGACATATAAAGTACGTTAAAAAATAGTTTGCATTCTAGAGGTGTGTCTCCCTGAATTGGCATGCAGCATCATGGGTTCAGCCTGGTCCCTAATGATCCCTGTTCAGCATCTGCCTGCTTCCACGTCTCTGTCCGGATGGCTGCGGAGCATCAGGCCGAGCGTGGCACATTTGCATTCAGCGGGCAGCGGGTTCCGCTTCAAAGCTATAATGAAGTGTGAAGTGTGACAACATTTAACAGGGAGGCAGGATCAGTTGATCTGCGTCATTTCCAACTCTCCCTGACAGGTGACGTTTGGCTTTCATTACGCCTAATGTCCAGGCAGACATGTGAGACAAGAGGTAGCTGGGGAGAGTGATTTGAGCTTCACGCAAGACAAATTCAATTCCAGGTAAGCCCTCTGCATGGGTGAGTGGCATACAAGATACTCTGGGTGTGCAGTTTTTGACGATGGCTGAATGCCAAGCTGTGTTCGAGAGCGTAATGTTTATATGTCTCAGTTGTGAAAGGTAGATTCAGAATCAACCATGCTGAGACTCTGAACTACACATGCCAGACTCAATACTAATCTCAACAAAATAAACAGGAAACATGCTTCACAAGATTGATAATAAATCAATTAAACAGGCAATTTAATGCTTTCCACAAACTGAAAAGATCCCTTTCTCCGCATCTAACTACAGGTGGTATTGCATGTGTAGTGTATCTATAAATAAAATAAAATAATATAAATAAAAATAAATAAATAAATAAATAAATAAAATACAAATAAAAATTCACATACATATTGACCACTTTTTTGTCCTTTGTATTTATTTATTTAATATACAATAACATATACAGAAATAAAATAAAAATGATTTCATATGGATAACTTTTATGGGGCTTAATATTTAATTTTCCAAGCTTATCCACATAATAATAATAATAATAATAATAATAATAGTAGTAATAATAGTAATAATAATAATAATATACAAAAAAATATAAAAATAATGTATAATAATATAATACATAAGTAAAATAATAATAATAATAATAATAAATACAACAAAATATAATAATGTATATTATATAACAATCATAATAATATATATATAACAAAATATAAAAATAACGTATAATATAATATAATACATAAGTAAAATAATAATAATAATAATAATAATAATAATATATAACATAATGTAATGTAATGTAGTGTAAATGTAATGTAATGTAATGTAATGTAATGTAATGTAATGTAATGTAATGTAATGGAACCAAATAAAAATGACCTGATATTGTTTACTTTTATCAGGGTTAATATATACATTTCTATAATATATACATTCAAGCCTATCTGCATACATAATGTACTAGATAAATATAATAATAATAATAATAATAATATTATAACATACAATAATTTAATATAATATAATATAATATAATATAATATAATATAATATAATATAATATAATATAATATAATATAATATAATATAATATAATTACAATGAAATAAGTGACCTGATATGGATTACTTTTAAAATATAATATTATGGGGCTTAATGTAATTTTTAATGTCAAAAAAATAATAATATAAAATATTATATTACATTATATGAGGCTAGAAAATGCTGACAGGAAATTCAATAATTATGAACTCAATTCAAGACTAATGAGTATGGGGTAAAGGGATGAGCCAGATTCAAACATTTTCCCACAGGAGCACCACAGCTCAGCGTGTCAGAGCACATGTACTAATCAGTAAGTCTCTGACCATTTATTTTAGCTAATCAGAAGACAGAAATGGATTTCTCCTCTCCGGCTGATGGAAGAAGATTTGAAGCATTTGCTTAAGGCAGCCGGTGAGAGCGGAGGACCCAGTACTGATCTGCTGTGCCATAAGGAATTCATTAAACTTTTACATCAAGCCTCCCTCCCCCTTCTTTCTTGTCTTCCTCTCTCTCTATCAGTCTCCCTGAGAGATGTCACACCGCAACTTCCATCTCCGCTCTCCGTAGAGTCCTTCTGTTTAATAACGGACACCCTTCTGGGTCTCCCCGTGACCCTGGTCTCATCCGCTCGGCCGGCTCTTAAATTACTCTTCGTAAGCACTCCGTCCACTGTAGTGCTCTCAGAGTCATTATGTCATTCGGGACACGAGTGTGAGGGGAAGTGTGCATGCGTGTTAAGTACAGCCTGTAATTGAAAAAGTGTCATTAAGTGTGTCTACTAGCATGTATTTGTGTTCAAGTGTTGAATATTGATGTAGGAAAGTGCGGGTCTTGGCGTAAATGTATCTGTGCGAGTGTGTGGGTTTTGCTCGTGTGTAGCAGTTAGGCTGCTGTACCCTCTCCTCCTTAGATTACCTCTTATTGCCAGCGGAAAGCTAATCACAGGTCTGTTGGAGTCAGCATCCTGGGAGCATTTCAAGGGGAACAATCCCTGACCTGCTCACTTCAGCTGATTCTGCCCATGTGAGAACACGCGCACACACTGCAACCCAGATCAACGGACACCGGTGGAAACGTCTTCCTGCTAACACTAACCAAACAGTTTTCATTCTGGTTTGCATAAATTAGAAAACAAAGTGGCATAACATTAAACAGCAATCAACTGCAATTAAGAAAGCAATAAGTCATGAGAGCCTGTGAGTTACGCAAATTTTACAACAGTTTCATCCAAGCAATGGTAAGGTCATGGGTTTGATTCCCATATGCCACATGCATAAATGTGTATTCATAAATGTGTAATTTAAAAAAAAAAAAAAAAAAAAAAAAAAAAAAGTTCTAAACTGCCATCATACCTAATAGACCCAAATTCTGAACTGAATTCTAGATAATGAAAACTTGCTTTCTGCTCACTTATGCCTAAATATATAATAGATGATATTGTACTATATTGTCTAATAGATAAGCATTTCCACCATGTTTCAAATCCACAAGGCCATTCCAACATCACAACTCAACAACTAGTTCCCACTTGTAAAAATGACTTTGTCATTCATGTACTCAGAACTCGTACAATACTTCTGACTCCACTTGAAAGGCAAGTCTTGTAATGAAAAAATATATTACATGATTCATGAATATATTATTTATATTAATAATATTAAGCCAAATCAGGGTTAGGGTTAGGAATTTCCAAAAAATATTCAGTCCAAGACTCCATAGACCAAAACAACATGCTGTTATTGTAGATAAAACAAATAATTATAACATTTATTTTAAGTTTATGAATATTTCTTGAGGAAAAAACAATCATGTATACAATGTACTTAAACTTCAGTCCCAAACCAACAGTTAAATTAAACAAGGATTATTGTTTTACTTGTTTAAAATTTCAACATTAATTTCATTGGTTACTTTCTGTTTCTTTGTTACTGCGAAATTTACTGGAAACGAGTGATTTTTTTCTTCATCTGTGCTTGAAGCATTGCAAATTATGTCACTGAATCAACACATTTTTGGCTCAGATTGAGAGAAAATTATTATTATTAGTAGTAGTAGTAGTAGTATTTTATATTTTTTAGTTTGTTTGTATATATATATATATATATATATATATATATATAAAATCATGTTTGACAAACAAATGCATTGTGTATTCATTACTGTACCTTAACATAAAGGCAGTACATTTTATTAAAGGCTGTTGTGTTTTAAGTATTTTTTATTTATACAAATGAGTAAATTGTACTTAATTTATTTTTGAGTCAACTTAAATTAAACAAGCACATTCCACTAATAATATTAAACACATTGCGACCTAAACTATGAAATTTATAAAATTTAACTTTTTTTTTTCTTTCTTTATGGCAGATTGCACTTAAAAAAATAATAATACATAATAAAAAAAAAAAAAAAAAAAAAAAAAAAAAAATAATAATAATAATAATAATGTTACCATAAGTATATACTTTTTTTTTTTTTTTTTTACAGTTTAGGTGTCTGTTGATTAAAACTGTGGACGTATAGCCATTAGTTTATTAACAAATTTAAATTAACCACAGTAATATACATAAAAATAAATATATAACAATTTGTATAGTGTGGGGACCGACTGACTTGATTGCATATACTTTTTGGTTAACAAATGTATCAGAAATCGATTGGATTGTGGCTTCTGGTTAACACCATCTCCAGTCCAGAAGATGTAAGCAGCAAATGATCGACAGCTTCAACAAAAGCGTGCATCGCCTTTATAAACAACCTCAAAGCTCAAGGTTGGTCTTGAAAGGTAATTAAAAATGCATTTAAAAATAAACACAATTTTTTACTTCTGAGAGCCGCAAGTTGCACTCTATTGCATGCCTTAAACCATTCATGGGATCTTTAAGAACACATACTGCATATATTCAATGAATTCATTGACCTTTGTGACATCGTTATCACAGTCTATGTAAGATCCCACTGTGTGCAGTCAGGCAGGTGGTTGTACGGCAAGTCACGTACTTCTCACAGCAGGACGGACTACATAAAGATCAAGGCTAGTTATCAAGCTCATGCATTGTAAGTATTGCTTCGTTTCAGTAGTTCACAGTTTCTCATGCATCCATAAAGGCCTCCAAGTCTAATTTTCCAGCATGTCGTCCACTCATGTTTTCTTTCGCCTCAGGCGCAACCATCTCCCTGCCCTCAGGTGGAGGATTAGTCTTGGTGGGCATCCAGCTCGCCCCTGGTTTCCTCTACGTGCGCCTTGCCTCTTTCAAGCCTGTCCCTCTGCAAGCTGTTCCTGGACCCTGGCACTGCCCTCTGTTTTGCCCCCCACCATGTTCATTTATCTCCATACACTCCTCTGACAGCCTCGGGTCTTAAGCTGGAGCTGCGGGCGACCGCTTCACCCGTCCAAATCCACTCCGGTCCTCCCATCTGTTTGGCTCTGGACCGCGGGCATCTGCTGAAGGCTATTGTTGGGAACCGTCATATGCCGGGCCAAAAGGGCCCCGAGAGAGCTGCCGTCGTCCCGTGTATATGTCTGAGGGTGTGTTCAATGGTGTGCGCTTGTGCGATTGTGTATGTTTGCTTGTGGCACAAGCTCAGAGAAGCGGCGGCAGGTCTTGGCCCCAGTCAGGGTCTTTGTTCTGGAGCGGTCCGGAAGCAGCGTGCTGCGAAACCCCACGCTGCCTTGGCGGAGCGGACGGAATGCCCTCCTGCAGCAGGGACTTGACACCAGGTCAACACGCAGCCCATCTCCAAGAAGCACCGGGCGTATCTCGGGAGGAGGCCGCCACTGATGAAGTTCGTCCGCTGCTGCCAGACCTCAGGAATTGTTTACCCTGCCGTTTGTGGTGTCTTATTGATTGCATGCTTCATGAGACTCGATCTGCAGATGACACGGTGAGTTGCTGAGATGTGCAAGAATAGAAAAATCGCTCATGAATGTCCACAACGAGGACTTCTATACTGTTGTAAATGAAATGACTCCTTAACGATCCCATGAAATCAAAATTGGAGTTTTGTGGCAATGTCTGATAACGTTAAGAGGCTCCTGTTGATGCACTCGTAAAAATTGACAAAAACAAAATGGACAGTCTTTCAATTTCAGAAAATGAAACTAAAAATACAGATGCACCTTATCTTGTTTATGATTGACAATCCAAATTAAATCCACTAAAACTGTGTTCGTCAAACCATTTTGGTTATAGGGAGACAGATAGACAGACATGAAGGAAGGAAATAAAAGGTAGTAGTCAATATTAATTTTGCAGGCTTGTAACCTCTATTTTTGTATTGAAATTACCTTGCAAGTTTAATAGTGTAGTTTAATAACACTAATAAATGTAATCTTCAGCAAACTCGAAATGCATATCCATTTTTTATATTGAACATTGTAATGCTGCAAATGCAAAAATTCACCTGTAGCATGTAAAAATATTGACTTTAGAGTTTTATTTTTTTATTTACTTAGAAAAAAACAACAATTTAATATCCAAAATGTATCATTAAAAATGAAAGAATGCTAATCTCTCTGTAATTAAAAAGAAACCACTAACAATTTAATAACTTAATTAATGATAACCAACAATGATTTAAAAATGTATTACATATAATAAAATAAATAACTGTACAGTAAATGTTGAAAAATATAACAAATAATGATAACCAATAGAATTATTTTAAATGTATTAAATAATAATAAAATAAATAAATGCAACATAAACATTGAAAAAGTAAATCTAAAATAAAAATAAAATATTAAACTAATAATAATAATATTTCTTAGCTATATTATTATTATATTGCTCACTGTTTGTTAATGATAACCAACAGATTGATTAAAAATATTATTATATAATAATAAATAAATAAATGTAAAATAAATATTGAAAAAAATAAATATTTAAATAAGCATTAAAGATTAACAAATACTGTAGAAGTATTATTCATTGTTTATTCATGTTTACTAGTAACCAAAGCTAACAAATTAAACCCTATTGCAAAGTGTCTCCCATTAAACTAAATGGGAGACACTTGTTTAATTTGTTAACACATCAAGGTATTAACTAACATGAATGCATAATAAATAATAATAATAATAAAAAAATAATAATAAATACATTTATTACACTATTAATCTTTGTTAATGTCAGTTAATTAAATACAGCTGTTCATTGTTTGATCATGTTAGTTCAGTCCATTAACAAATGTTAAACACAACTTGTATTTCAATATTTATTATTTCAATAATGCATTAGTAAATGCTGAAATTAACTAAGATTAATAAATGCTGTAGATGTATTGATAATTCTTAGTTCATGTTAACTAATGTAGTTAACTAATGCTAACTGATGTCACCCATTTAACTAATGTTTGGCTTATCAAAAACACCCAAATTCTTTGTATCAGTGCATCCCTAATACACAGCCTACAAGTATGCAATCCATTTGGGGACCTAATATCATAAGTCAACTTTGATAGCACCACATGCTGAGAGGCCTGTACAGGAGATCACATAGCTTGCCTAGCATGGCGGCTAATGTAAAATCAAGGCAACCAAACCCGATGAGCAGCAAACACACACAATCACACTCGAATTCACCTGTTTCCCACTGTTGCACTTCAGCGGATGATGGTCAGAGATCTCTTTGGCCTATTTAGTTCACTCTGTTCTCTGCTACGCCTTCTGCCACTGCACATTAACATTTCATCAGGTAATTACAGCCAGCAAACAGCCTAAAACATCACGTGCCATTACACTGTTAATGACAATGCGGAGAGAGAGCGACGGAACGAGAAAGCCAGAAGAAGGAAGTCGTTTGACAACAATAAGAGCAATAACAATGAAGATAGACACGAATATGAAATTCCTCCAGCTTATCGTCTTCTTCAGGATGTGTATTCTGTCTCTTTGCCTTTCATATCTTTTTCCAGGCGTCTCTTATATTCCAGTTTTTCCAGTGTTTGGAAGCGTTGTATAATTGACAATGTTAGTTCCCAAATCATGAAAGATTAATGTACGAAGGATGCATAATTAAGCAGTTTAATTCCAGGCTTTCCGAAGCATTACTCATTCTTTTCACTTTCATTCTCTCTCTCTTTCCATCCCTTTTCCTCTTTTCAGCCCCACACCCCCTTTTTTGCTGGCTTGAAGATAATCAGAACAGACAGGGGCCTTTCATCTGAGCAATGGAATGATCTGAGAAGGGAGTTGTCTAGTGGGCTAAAACAAATCATCTCAAGTGTATTTGAGAAGGAGGATTGTATGTGTGAGCATTAAAGTGTATGAAGGTAATTTCAGAAAAAAAGTAAACAAAATCTAACAAAACCACAGAGCAGTGCATTTCGCAAACAACTGTACAGTAGCAGCCTGCTGAATTTACAACAGCACATTAGGAAAAAGTGACATTTCAGTATATTTTGAAAAAACAAACAAGCAAAAAAAAAAGTTCCAAATGGAGTTTTTCACAGTGATGCAATAAAAGAACAATTCTGGGTTCACAATAGAGCCTTTCAGTGAATAATTCTTAAAAAGAACCAGTTTATTAACCTAAAGAACCTTTTTCAACTTAAGGAGCCATTGTTTTTTAACATGTAAGGAGAAATGTACAGTTTTTGATGTTAAAATTCTTCTAACCCAGTTCAATATTCAAAAAGATGCCCATAAACAAACCACATGTACATGATTCCTGCATTAACATCAGCTATGTGGCTTTTCAGAACATCTCAAACACCTCGACAAAACAACATTGGCCTGCGGTAAGACTTCTTTTCAGTTTTGTGATGTTAGATGAGAAACAAAGTACACCTAGTCTTTAAAAATCAACATAAATACAGCATTCATAATCTTCTGTTACATGACATGTTTCCAATGAATGGATAAACAAGAAACAAAATGTACTTGATTTTATTCATGTAGAATTAATTTGACTGTGAAAAGTGGGCTTGCTGTTCTAGAACCGACAAGAGAGTTCAATGTAAATTTGCTAAAACAATGCCTAAATAGCTTTTTGGCTACAAGTTAACATTATTTTCAAGAGATCAAAAATGCTTTAGAGGCGAAGCAAGATTTTATACTTTGATTAAGATTAAGCAGACAAATTCTTCTTCTTGGAATAACATGCACTAATGAATAATGCATAGTAAGACCAAAAATGTTTAATAATAGAGTAAAAAGAGTCACTTTGTATTTTACGTTGACATCCGATGAATAAAAACACCTACCACTTAACTCTCTGAACCAATCTTTGACAATACGCCTGCATGAGAAACTCTTTGCACATCTTTGCACAGTTTGTTTGAGGTTCACTTGCTTACCCGAAATGCTAAGTTGTTGTAAAACATTTTTAACAGTCGTCTCAGCAAAGCAAACTCGGCTACACTCAGCATTCTGTCTCCTTGAACTGCTTTTCAGATCACACTCGTCTCTCAACTGCTACAGTAGAGAATTCTAAAGCTATGATGCAAAATAAAACCCTCAAAACACAACGCTTATCAAAAAACCTATTAGCATGAATAATTTACACACAACAAAAGGACGCTGCATTTCAAAATAGAGTTCATAAGCAAAAAATCATTTCCATCCTCAGGGTTACAGAATTTACACTCCAACACTAATGTGGTATAATTCATGGGCACTACTATTTGTAAACAGCCAGTATGAGGAAAAGAACGCCTAAATGCAGAATATCCTACAAAGGACAAATGACATTACATTTGTCTGTAGGGTGCAGGTCGGAACAAGTCTAATGTTAATTCAGGAGCCTGGAGCTTGGTCGCCCTCCCCATCTACTGCAGACACACACACACCCCTCTCACGGGGACTGAATTGCTAAGTAGCTTTATATAACACCAGTTACCATTTAGATCCGTGTTTTCATAATCTGATTAAACATACCCGCCACAGACGATTTTGGAAAAGTGTCTCATGCCGACCAGAATATAGGAGTGTTCAGAAAGTGTAAAACACTCCTAAACCCTGATACGTTTACATTTATGAGTCCACATTAGCCTGATTAGCATTCCCGTGGCTAAATTGAACAGCTGAATCCACTATCCTGAATCCACTGTAGGTCACTTCCCAGATAGCACACATACATCTACAAGATGTCTGTTAAAGATCACTTGTCAGATGTCAGTTTTACATGCATTCTAAATCATAAACATCTTAAAGACATATAATAGACATCTATTTGACATCTGATAGGAAACTTCCTATAGACGTACTGCAGATCAGCAAACACGTCTTGCAGATCTAAATGCAGACATCAAATAGACGTGTCTAAGATGTGTGTGTGCTATCAGGGTTCACTTCACAGATAGCAAACGTACATCTGGAAGATCTCTATTAAAGATCACTTGATCTGGATAGCATCTGCTGGGTAAGATGTCTGTAAGATGTCAGTTTTACAAACATTCTAAATCATAAACATCTTAAAGACATCTAATAGACGTCTATTTGACATCTGATAGGAAATGTTCTACAGATATATTGCAGATGAGCAAACACTCTATAAAAAAAAAAATGTCTTGCAGTATGGTAAATGCAGATGTCATAAAGACGTCACCTAGATGTACGTGTGCTATCAGGGTTTGGATAAAAGGGTTTGTAAATTATTATATGTACATGAAAACATGATAAGACACTGCTATATTTTTACAAGAGGAACCAAAGATAAGAACAAACAAAGACACCTAGAAAAATATCCACAGTCTTCAGCGGAAGCAGAGTTTAGACTAAGTAATTTTCACAAGTTCACTAGCAGGGTACAAAACAACAAAAATTTTTAAGCAATCACCCTCCTGTCGGTTTTCCACAGCAGCAGTTCTGCTCAGGTTAGAGAGATTATAGTCATAAACAGTCATTTATACATTTTATGAAGAAAATTTGAACGCCGCTTACCCATGCAAAAGGTACTTGCATGATGCTAGAATGTTGCAAAAGTGAATTTATTAAATACATAAACTAATTTCTGAAATCACTGAAAACTGCAATTTGTATTCTGTTTGCAACATTAATTAAAATTTAAAAAGCATTCTCAATCCAAATCAGATTTCCGCACAAACCTGGCTGCTAGGAGAAATCCCAATTTTGGTGAAAAATAACCACACGTTTGATTGTGCAAAACACCCAGTGAGCCACACAATTTGAGAGCAAGTTACGTCATGAAGTTTAACACTCAGGTTAAAGGTTTACAAAAAGCAAGCACCACTAATACGAATAATAATGAATTCAACTCCTCAAAAGCCCCACTGAACAAAACAGGCATTGTGGAAGAGATGCCTTTGAGCTGTGCAACAACCACGTGGGTGTTTTTGGGTGCAATTTTTTGCATTTGGCATCTGGCTTTGGCATCAATGCATTTTAATACTTCACCTGGCAAAAAAACAAGTACACTCTGAACTCCCAGTTGGAGAACTGGAATACCATGGGACACCATGTTTGGATTGGGAATGAATGTGTCTTGCAATTCCTCTACCTTGGGAGAAGAAACACAGACATAGTGTTGCCACACTGTGGCATAAGAAAAAGGTTTTTGTCTAACAATAATTAGAACCCAAAGGAGGGAAATGAGAAACTGAGCTACTGAGAGAATGAAATCACAAGTAAATAACTTAAAACACACAATAGATCTCAAAATATCTTAAAGATTATGATGTTTTCAAGTCTACAAATCTTCAATCAGCCTAGAAGAGAGATTCAATCAGATGTGTCTTCTAATACTGTTAATAACAATAATCCACCCTATCAAAGTGGAGATGACTGTCACGCCGACATCAAAAGAATCAAATGCATCTTAAACATGATTATCAGCACAAGATATAAGCTCGGGAACACTCATAAAACTCTCGTTTGGCCTACTTCTTAGATAGTTGAGCATAGCCAATCATGCCACACAACAATATTCTATGTAGGGGCCTACTTGATTTAAATTAGGCTTTCCTTAAGGCAACTTCGCTAACATGTAATTAAGGTCAACATTATGCACACTGAGACTGTTTCTTCACTAATTATCACTGTTGGATGTCACAGGCTTTCCCACATACACCCACGTCCATGAAAATCTTATGCTATACTATTAATCCCATCAGCTAATATGCTGACATCCTACTGATTTAAACTATGCTAAACTATGCCTTTTACACATAAGAACAAATCAGCATGCAAAGAGGAGGCACACTATGTAAATAACATATTAATCTGACAAGAAAAGTCAGATTGCACCACATATCAGCAATCATAAGAGCACACCTCTTCTAAACAAGACAGTAAACAAACTCTCAAGCAGCCCATCTAGATTGAGAACTTTCAAGCTAAGCCTCCAAAGAGGATATCCCGTACAGCCTCTCTGCTTCCTGCAGGTACATGCAACCACTGCGGCATCCTCAAACCAGAGTCTTTTGAAAGTGGGTCAACATGAATGCTGCAGAATGCAGGTTGCATATACTGTACATTCCTACATGTATGACAATGATAATAAGATGCTAAAACAGATTTTTTTTTTTCTTGGTGTGAAGGGCTAAATGGAGATTGGGTCTCTGCAATTTTTCTGTCCTCTAGCAATTAACTTGGTGATGGGGGAGGATTCTGAATTCTTGTTGAAAATGAGGGAGATAAGAGACCCAAGCCCCAGTGTCAGCTTTAGCTCTTCTGCCCTGATGCTGGCCGCAGGCTTGAGAAGATAGCACAAGCTCTCTAAGTTTCCCCGAGCCTAGTTAGAGAAAGTGCATGGTGAAGATCCACAGATAATACAAGCTGCCAATCATACAGCAAGGCAAGATGAAGATGTGGAAATCTTAAAAGAAAACCACAAGGGGGACATTGTGTGAAGGTTAGAGACAAGGCTAGACAGAAAGAAATTCTGAGAGTCAGATGAAGCTAAGATGGACAAGGTGAATAAAAATAAAAATAAAAATCTTTGCTGAACAACAGCAGATGGGGTCTTTGGCTAGACTGTTAGGTTGTTTAGGAATTTCAAGTTTTAGTGACCAAATTTAGCTACCACATTTAGTTAATTAATTGTGCTTTCCAAAGCACTTACAGCTGAGGTCAAAAGTTTACATACAAATTTGCACAATCTGCCAATTTTTCCAAAATAAGAGGGATCATACAAAATGCATGATATTTTTTTATTTAGTATTGACAAGTGATAGTTGTTCATGAGTCAACAGTTAAACTGGCCGCTGTTCTTCAGAAAAATCCTTCAGGTCCCAAATTATTATTTTTTTTTTTTCAGCATTCTTGTGTATTTGAACCCTTCCCAACAATGTGTCATTTTGAGATGCATCTTTTCACACTGAGGACAACTGAGGGACTCATATGCAACTATTACAGAAGGTTCAAGTGCTCACTGATGCTTCAGAAGGAAACTCAATGCATTAGGAGCTGGGGGTGAAAACTTTTGAACACAATGAAGACGTGTGCATTTTTCTTATTTTGCCTAAATATCATATTTGTTTTCATATAGTGCTGCCCTTCAGATGCTACAGAAGATACTTACATGTTTCCCAGAAGACAAAATAAGTTACATTTACCCCGATCTTCAAATTCAAAAAGTTTTAACCCCCCCGGCTCTTAATGAAAAGATGGACTTCAAAATTATACAGTCATTGTTGGAAAGGGTTAAAATACACAAAAATGCTGAAAAACAAATAATTTTTTTTGAAGAACAGCGGGCAGTTTAACTGCTCAGGACAAACAAGGGACTCATGAACAGCTAAACAAAAACAAAGCTGTGGATCATTCTGGTAATCAAGCGTATGTAAACTTAAACTGAACAGGGTGATTTTTATGAATTCAACTATTATTTTCTCTTGTGGATTATATGTAAACATCCTTTATGTGAAATGTCTTATTCAGGTCAGTACTAAGTAAAAAAAATAACATGCATTTTATATGACCCCTCTTATTTTGGTAAAATAAATAACATTTTGCAGATTCTGCAAGGTGTATGTAAACTTATGACCTCAACTGTGTATTTGCCCAAACCCTAAACTTGCTCAAAACCCCAAAAATGTCACACTGAAGACAACTAACTATCTACAGACCACAGTCTTGGGAAAGAGACTTGGGAATGGGGTATTTTGAATTAGGCAATTAAGCAGCCACCAAGAACATCCTTGGAGAACACTTTACCCGCACACCAATGCCCTGGAAACCACGCCGAAGCATAACAGCATTGTAGCAGCAAATTTTGCACAGGTAAACACTAATTAAATCTGTGTCAATCCTCCAAATCACATTTCATTTACATTAGCCATACTTCACTGACGGTTCCTGGACACGTTTGCCACGTCCTCGCGATTCAATAAAAGCGAGGATTCGCTGCCCATGGCACACATTTCAAACAGGGGCACATTGATCTGTCTAAATCCTTTCCCAGCTCACCCCTTCTTACCACAACACTCCGTGAAGGATGATACCTTCAAGCCACACAAAAAAAGATCTTCAGAAAACGGTTTTGTTCTTCAATAAAACAAGCGCTCGATTGGAACCAATCCAGGCTGACCCCAGAGAAACCAAGGAGAATTGTGATCTTTCTTTTTTTCATACCGAAAGGCAACTTGAGATAAACAGTGCACTTTCACTGGTGCACCTGACCAACAAGGTCTGTTTTTTTTTTCCTCTGTGGAGCCTTCTGTAGCCAATTTCACTGAAACAGGAGGCTAGGGAGATAAACGCCAACCGGCAGCCCGCTCTAATCTGGAGTCTCTGTGTTTCAGCTTTGTGCATAGCTGACGTGAAGGAAGCATGTGCTTTCAAGGACTTGATAGATAAACCTGACTGTGGGATGAAGATCAAGAGCCGTGATACCCAAGATATGATAGCAGAGGGGACAGGGACGCCATCCCCACCAAACCCACCCGTCTCCGCTCACCCTCTACCCCGAGGGCGCTAGCAGGCTGTCACGAGAGAAGGCGGCAGTAAGGGCGCATGTGAAGGCAAACTCCAAAGAAGGTGAGAGAGGGAAAAGAAGCATTTTCTTCTTTCTGATTGAAGCAGTCCCATAGAGCTCCCCAGTGCAGACTAACACACATGCTGCTTCCTTTTTTTCCTGCGCACTTAAACATGCACAGCATAGCTTTGAATTATTTACCACCAGGTATCCTTTCCTACAGCTCGGAGCTACTGCCAGGGCTTTTATGATGCACTTTTTCTGGAAAAGGGGGGTAGGGAAGAGAAAGGAGCATGTCACTCTTCTTCTTGTTAGCATTGAACTCAGTACGCATCTCCCACCATGTACGCCGCGACTTTAATCATACGCGTAACACCACATGCTGTTTGATGAAATCATCTCCCTTCAACCTTTGACATGTGACTCCTGCAATGTTTGGTTAAATCAGTGTCTCAGGTACTGAGGGCTGGTTTTACGTGACAATCAAATGGAAATGGCTGGTGCTACGGTAATGAGATTGTCCGAATACAAATATCTAAATGAGTAGTGTTCGTTCTCAGCTCAAGTAACAAACCCAGGCTGCAACTGTCCTCTCCTGCAGAGAGAGGCATATTAAAAACTATATATCTGGAAATCGCCGGGATATTAGAAGGCTGCTTGGCAGGAGATTATCTGGTTTATCGGTTAGCCTGCTCTATATCTGAAGAACATCATGAAGACGGATTTTATTACAGAAGGTGCCTCGCTAGTCCGCAAACTATTACGCTGACCAATTTGCTTTCACACTTCACCGAGTGCACGAGGTCTGGCCGCAAGCCGTAGGTTTTCATCAGCGGATGCTCTAACCGCCAAGTTCCACCGATTCCAAGTCGCTTGACGTGTACCATCAATAACAAGCCGCCGTCAATGAGGCAAGACTAGACAAAGACATCACTTCTGATCGGTCCATATTTCATGAGATTCATTACCCAGGACGCTGCACAAATGCGCTAATTGCTTGTTGCCTCGTAACAAATTCACTTTGATAACGGAAAGATTTTGTCTCTATTAATGAAGTGTTGTTCAGTGCATTATTCAGACTACGTATCCCTCCAATGAAACTTGGCCTCCTCTCAAAACGCCCTGCTTAGTAATTGCCGTGCAAATGGCCACATCGGAGCTTTCTGCTTTGCACAATGCCAGTCAGCAGCTAGTCGTGCACAATCGAGACTCGGGCTGCCCATCAAAATGTGGCCAGGCACTCCTGAGTGGAGTTACACCTCTCCAGATCTGGGCTTTATAAGAACTGACAGCCTCCTCCGGCTTTTCACGGCACCTCGGAGACCCTGATTTTCTGTGTAAGTGTGCGCAGCCAGCAGGTTCAGTGATTTTGCACAAACCATGCAGTGGAAGGAGCCCCCTCCTCATTTCCCGTTCATCAGCAGGTATTTACGACGAGCCAACTTTAGTGAGAGCTTGACTTCGCAAGATTGCTACTGCTGCAAAATGAAATACAGGAAAAATGTATGCATTAACAGGCTCCGTTTACAACTAGCACTGAATTAAAATTTGCCTGTAATTTTTGCTCTAGCTAAGCAAAAAAGTTTTTTTTTTTTTTTGGCAGATCCGTCAGCAACTAAGGACAAACACCCCATAAATAATACCTATGCAGTTTTCGCTGTCCCATTCAACAGTATACCATACAGTATACATTAGGTGAATTCTATGTCAAAAAATGACCTAAATTAACCTAAAATCATACTAAGTGTAAACATTTTTAGGCTTACTGTGGATGACCCAGGATGGTAGCTTTTTAATGTGTGACCCTGGACCACAAAACCAGTCATAAGAGTCCATTTTTGGAAATTAAGATTTATGTAAATAAGCTTTCCATTTACGTATTTGTTAGGATAGGACGATATTTGGCCAAGATACAACTATTTGAAAATCTGAAAACTAAGGGTGCCAAAAAAAAAAAAAAATAAAAAAAAATATTAAGAAAATCACCTTTAAAGTTGTCCAAATATAGTACTAGCATATTACTAATCGAAAATTAAGGTTTGATATATTTATGGTAGGAAATTTAGAAAATATCTTCATGGAACATGATCGTTACTTAAAGGGGTCATCGGATGCCCATTTTCCACAAGTTGATATGATTCTTTAGGGTCTTAATGAAAAGTCTATAATATACTTTGGTTAAAAATTCTTAATGGTTGTGTAAAACAACACCCTTTTTCCTTTGCCAAAATCAGCTCTGCAAAAATCATCCTGTTCTGGCTGAGGCTGCTTTAAATGTTAACCCCGCCCCTCTCTTCTCCCTGTGGAGTGACGAGCCTGTTTACTTTAGCCACATTTAGCAGCTAAACTTATTAACTAGCACGTTATTAGGAAAGGTGATTGCAGAGATTCATAAAAAAACCTTATACTCACATCTGCTGTAGGTGGAAGCTGAATCACGAATGATTTGCGCGAACATAGATGCATTTATGTAGATTGGGAGGCGCATTCCCATCACAAACAAACTATCATGGGAGCGACCTCTGTGGGTGTGACGCCACACCAACAGGCATCTGAGAATGGCTCGATTTGAAAAAGGGGATATTATTTTTACAGATTAATTAAAAACCACTGCATGGATTTTTATCATTATAGGATAGATTTGTACATACACTGCCAACACACAATGTTCAAACAACATGAAAAAGTGAACTTAGCATCCGATGACCCCTTCAATATCCTAATGATTTTTGGCATAAAAGAAAAATTTGACCCATACAATGTATTTTTGGCTATTGCTACAAACATACCTGTTCTACTTATTACTGGTTTTGTGGTCCAGGCTCACATATTATCAAGTTATTTAGAGACTATGCATTGCTGTAATTTTCCTGTTTTGTTTCCCAAGGGAAAGACTACATACTATAACTTAGTTGGTAAAACTTTTAAAAAGAAAAAGCCCTAATCTCATGAAAACGTCTGAAAAAAAATAATGCATTACCTCTGGGAGCTTCCATATGTTTGGAAACAAACTTAAACTTGTTCTGTGATGCCGTCCTTGTCTTGTGTATTAATTAGCTCTAAATATTTCTGTGCGTTATTTCTCACAGCTTCAGCATATTGAAAATCAATGGGCATGTGGATAGACTCCAGATGAATGCTGTCCATTCATTCAGCTCTAATTCAGGAAAACAGATTCTTTTTATTTAGTCTGCCTTCTGCCGAATTGTTTACTCTGCACTGGAACAACATCAGAAGCGCAGTGTAGAAGGAACATCAGTTTTAGGTGATCTGATCACAAGTGCACAGTGCTAAATACAAGTGTAATTGGGGTCCAAAATGATACAAACTCAGTTAATTGGAGAACATGCATGGCCATCTATCTTGACTGACCACTTATAATTGGATCACCTGATACTGAGGTTGCATCTTATTGCATCATTACAACTGTGAGTACCATTTAATTAGGCCTTATTTTACTGGCAGAATCAATGTTTTTTTTTACAGGTGATACTAAAGGGGTGTTACCAATGGCAGTGATTTGCATCGACAAAGCGATCTGAAATCTTTCTTTTCGTTGAGAGATTTCTTATGACATGGGTGACAGAGACCGCTGGTGATGCAACAGAGCTCAACTTTATGCAGATGAGCTGCGGTGTGATACAGTGACTACCAATGACTCAGCAGTGTGAATGTGAATACAAAAATAAGAAAAAGTAAATATTACAGAGTTGTTTTGCAGGACATGTTTAAGCAATTCTAGCTGTGTCTTTATCTGTATTTTGTTCTGGTAACTGGGTTTTCAGAGGCTTTTAAAGAGACAAAGTTTCTCTTGTTGAAACCACCATTTCATGTTTGACTAGACTAGCGAGCGAGTGACAGAAAATTATGACAAACCATCACCGCAACCATCAGATTCTGAGATGGCGCTTTAATTGAAATGCGGGATGCGTCATTCCTTTGGGTTCAACCTACGAAGAGGTGTTTTCATTTATTTTGCCTGCAGTTGTACACAGCTGTAACATCCTGAGGAAGAACTTGCAGAGTTATGCGTTGTTATCCAAGCAAGGACTCAGCCGTACCTGATCTTTAAACAAGATTTCATCCTTAGCTCTATGGATTAGAAACCCGAAAGGATCCTGCTGTCATATTTTATCTTTGTAGCATAGTTATGAAGCTGCGATGGAAGCCAGGCCTATACAAGTTTGACGTGGTAATCTCACATTGCTGCCAAAGGTATAAAAAAATAAAAAATAAAAGAAGAAGGTATATAAATAGCAACGGGGGCATGCGGAAAACTCAAAGCGAACATACTGCACCACTTTTGATCTTACACAGATAAACATCGCGTCACATGCATGTGTGATGAAGCGAATCTGCTCGTTATTTCACAGGTAAATATACTATAATGAAATAGTCAAAGGCTTAGTCACCTAGCATCTTTGTTTTTCTTAATACTAATGTTAAAAATTGTACTGTGAATGTCACTGACGAGAGAGTGTAGTTTGCATCATTAAGCTCTTTTACAAACATTAAGTCAATTCAGTATAATCAATATACAATACTGTATACAATACATATATATACTGTATACAATACATATATATCAGTATACAATACTGCATAAATATTTGCTGGGGAATTATCATAAAAATCTGACTTTTTCCGTGTTTAAGTGCTATAGTCGAGTCCCTGGTGTATCTACCAACCCATAAAATGTGAAAAAGTACAACCATTTTTTTGGTAAGCTTTTCTCTGCAAGCTTATGAAAAAACAAGCTGGTCCGATTTCGCTCCTCTGGTGACATGGTAAGGGGATCTTATTATAATACTAGCGCCTCTTAATCTGCACTTTTTCCACCAACAGCACTGTCATTTTGTTTTTACAAGCAACAACGGTGTACCAGTTATAATGCCATGACCTTCACAGAGATACAGTTGAGATCAAACATTTACATCCCCCTTTCAGAATCTGCAAAATGTCAATTATTTTACAAAAATAAGAGGGATTATACAAAAAACATGCTATTGTTTATTTAGTACTGACCTGAATAAGACATTTTACATAAAAGATGTTTACATATAGTCCACAAAAAAAAAAAAAAAAAAAAAATGTAAAAATGACCCGGTTCA
The DNA here is from genome assembly GCF_022985175.1 of Labeo rohita. NCBI lineage: Eukaryota > Metazoa > Chordata > Actinopteri > Cypriniformes > Cyprinidae > Labeo > Labeo rohita. Next base: position 32,528,372 of record NC_066883.1, on the reverse strand, counting down.
AAAGTTTACATCTCCAGATCCACAGCTGTGTTTTTTATTTTGGTTTTGTTTTTGTTTTGTTTGTTTTTTTTAATAGTTGTTTTTTAATAGTTGATAGTTGTTTGTGAGTCCTTTGTTTATCCTGATCAGTTAAACTGCCAGCTGTTCTTCAGAAAAAAAAAAAAATCCTTCAGGTCCCACAAATTCTTTGGTTTTCCAGCATTTTTGTGTTTTTAAACCCTTTCCAACAATGACTGTATGATACTGAGAGCCATCTTTTCACACCAAGGGCAACTGAGGGACTCATATGCAACTATTACAAGATTCAAATGCTCACTGATGCTGCAGAAGGAAAAACCATGCATTAAGAGCTGAGGGGTGACATATTTTAATTTGAACATCAGGGTAAATTTAACTTATCTTTTCTGCTGGAAACATGTTACTATCTTCTGTAGCTTCTGTAGCCCAGCTCTTAATGCATTTTTATCAGAGTATCTAAAGTACAAGCCGTAAAGGGCACAGCCCTATTCTGAAAAAGAGGGCGGGGAGCAGCAGCTCATTTGCATTTAAAGAGACATGCACGAAAACAGCGCGTTTCTGCTTCCAATCAAAATAGGCATTTTCAAAATGATATAATAAATGATCTGTGGGGTATTTTGAGCTGAACCTTCACAGACACATTCTGGGGACACCTGAGACTTATATTACATCTTGTAAAAAGGGGCATAATAGGTTTGCTTTAACATTTCTGACATTACCAAAGTATTCATATGCTGATTTTACATTTCTATTGTTACCGTTCATAATTAAAAAGTCAAATGACGAAATGGCTTAAAAAAAAAAAAAAAAAAAAAAAAAAAAAACTAAAAGGAAAAAAGGAGGGAAAAAGTGCAAGACAGAAAGGCTAGTTTTTAATGTTGTATCAGAACTTTTTCAAAAGACTTTTATAAAGAGCAACTTTTTACAATGCAAACAGTCTAACAGCTAAAGCACGCCACTGTCAGAATGCTAATTCAACTAACCAACTACATAGCACGTCACTGCCATGTGTGGTAAAATTTACTTTATATTGCATGTGATTTGTTGCGTATGCTTTTTTCCTCCAGTCTTTAGACACTAGAAAAGACACAAAAATAATTTTGAACCACATTCCACAAATCAAAGAACCAACAAATCAAATACTTCCCTATCTTGTTAAATGTATTATTCATTTAAATTCTGTTTTGAATGCCTTTTTAATGAGGCATCGGGTGCAGCTTGTAATTTGTACAAAGTCAATTTTTGCACTGAACAAACACAAAAGTGACAGTAAAGAACATCTAGATCTGATGGCATCCAAATGCATCTCTAAATAATGAATAACAACATTAACTGATTTCCGCTCTGGGAGAAGAAAAAAAAAAAAAAATGATGCATGACTTGCTGACCCTTTGCATTGATACATTATACATCATATGGGAGTCAAATTGTTTCCCATAGCTCAAAGCACATGACAAAGACAAATGCATTTTCAAAGAGGACAATGCAACCGGTGCAGACCAGTGCATGACAGATGGAGGAAATGTGAAGGAAAGAGGTCTGATGCCGATAACCAATATATTGAGTGACAATATATATCAATCTACATTTTAAGAGATTCTACATGCTTCAGATGAGAAAACAATCTATGAACAGCCCACTACTATATATACAACCTCAGTCTCAACATATTTAATGTTTTAGTTTACAATGTCACAGAGGAAAGCTGACCTGCGAAAACATGCTAGGTTTAATTTCACACTCTCATTTGCAGTGTGGCTCAATAATCATTTAAATGCAGATCACATAAAAGCATATCAAACTGAAATTGCTTTGAGTCAACTAACCTGTGCTGTCTTTAAAAACGCTTCTGAGCGGAAAAGCACTAAAACAGCAACTCAGCGCTGCTTGAATTAATGAGGCTAACGTGTGGGAATACTTTCCGAGTGCTATCTGAAGACGCGTGCGTCCCGCAGACTGGGTGGGGTGTTTCGGGGGGACCTGAGAGTTGTAATTGCCTCTGTCTGCGAGCCTCCGAAACTGCCGCTGACATTAGACACTGCTCATTTCAAAGAGCGCGTCAAATGCAATGCCTCCTTCAAACGGAAACCACTTCATTTCATCCACATCGTTTGAAAAGTCGCCACACGCGGGTGTCAGAAGTATGCGGCTCTCGTTTAAAAAGGTTTATAACTACAGAGCTGAGGGAACAACGACAACTGAGAATTATAAACATAACTGGAAGCCATGTTATTAATTACTCTGTGAATCCAGCATTTTTTTTTCTTTGATTCAGGCAAGGAATGTTGCAAATGGCCAGACAGTGTTATGACAAGCATGTGTAATGCTTGACACGATGTCTTACTATAATAATTCTGCAATCTCACAACGCAATCACAGTCCCATAATCCACTGACAATACTGTAAACACTGCCATATGCTTCTCCTGTACACAGCATATTATATTTTGCTCAATAAGTGACGTATAGTCAGCCTACTATCATAAAACAGACATCCTAGTGTGACTAGGACTCCAAAGCAACGCAAAAGCCGGGCAGAAAGACACCACAGGATGAACATCGCCGTCCAATCATATTTGATGCAGAATGCCACCATCGACCAATCAGAACCAAATACTCCAGAGTTTACTAATGAAATGCTTATATACAAAAACTAAATAAATAAATACATAAATAATAATAATAATAATAATAATAATAATAATAATAATATTTCTTATTTAAAAAAACAAAGCTACAAAATGATTATAAATATTAGACACACTTCGACTTAAAAGAAAATGAAAAATGTTGCCTTGGAAACTAACAGAAATAAAACAAATTGAAGTACTGAAATGACAGAAACAATTAAAATAGCTAAAACTTAAATTAAAGTTAAAACATAAGCAAATATTTGTGAAAGTTATCTATTCCTCTCTCTCTATATATATACACATTTTATAAAAAAAAAAAAAATAAAGCTATAAAATGATTATAAATATTAGATACACTTTGACTCAAAAGAAATTTTAAATGCTGTCTTGGAAACTAACAGAAATAAAACAAGTAAATTAAAATTGCTAAAACAAATTAAACTGAAAATATAAAAATAAAAAGGCAATTCAAACTAAAAAATGAAAACTATTACAGCATATAAATAATACTAAATCACGAAAGATTTTTTTTAATCATTTAATTTTGTTTTGTCTTTTGAAGCACATATGAAAATGTCATTTGATACTGATAACAAAACATTATATCACATTAAAACCGACAACATTAATAAAAAACTATACTAAATACTAACCACTGCCATTTAGTTGTTTAAAAATAAATAAATAAATAAAAAATTAAAAAAAAAAGTGATGTTATGACTCCTAAAAGCAATGACCAATAATTCACTAAAGCACAACTGTGCAAACAAAACCATGATACAATCTGAATCATGAGAAACCAAAAAAGACCACTCCCTGACGCTAATGCTAATAAATTAAAGTAATGATATTGATTATACACAAAGAAACGCTAACCACAAAAACACAATTAAATGCAGTTCAATGCTTTCCCTCTCTTTAGAAAACTAAAACACAAGTGCTTCAGGTGACACACAACAGGTGAAAAGTCCCTGACACCTGCGAACAAGAAACTCATTCTGGGTTAAACTGCTCCGGGTGAGGAAGGTAGAAAGCGAGAGCGCGAGGGAGGTATGATCTGTGACATTTAAGGTACTGTGAAGGTGAGCTGCTGTGGGCGCCCGCTATGAGTGACAGGTGATAAATACAACGGTCAGCCTACAGCTCTGCCTCACACGCTAATCGTATGGAAACCTTTCACGCCGTGTCCCACCTGCCACCGAAACCCCTTGACTCCGTCTGCCCTGAAACCACCCTCCCCCTCTGCGCTCTCGAAAATTACACTTTCACCTTTAATTACCCCATTTAACTGACAGAAAACAGGAAGAAAAGAACATGCAAAGAAAAAGTACCATTTCAAGAAGCGCAAAACAAATGTACTCTCATTCACCTTCTGAAGTGCGTTTAAACAGATCCTGGGGCCACTTTTTGTGTTTTTCCTTTCTACGTTGGTCATTTGTATGTGTCCAAAGCACAAAAGGAAGTGCCAACAAACAAGACATCCATCACCTTGACAGACAAAACAAATTACACACTGAAGAGAACCTTAATGTGTCACCCAGGCTAATAGTGTCAAGGCCGGCTGCCGGTGAACCTGCGCTCTCCCCTGCGTCCGTTCATCCGCTCGGGCTGCTTTTAGATGTGAGGCTAATCACAAGACACCGCTGTGAGCACAGCAAGCTAAAGCACTTCAAAAAACACTGATGTTACATCAACACGCTTTTTGTTTTTGTAAGGTTTCTTTCTGAAGCATTACATATTCAGACAGTTTATGAAGGCTGTTTCTTCACAGCTTCAAAGCAAAATACTATTAAAGTGACATCTTTTATCATTTTACTGAGCTCAAACTTAGTCTGATGATGACAGTTGGTGAACTTTATGCAATATGACCTGCTCCATCATTTTGAGCTGTCTGACCCCCCCCAAAAAAACATCAAGTAGTATGTACAGAATGAACAAGAAAAGTCTCTCTAATGGTATAACTATTGTATTTCTAAATGCAAGGCATTTTTACATATTATGGTTTAAGTGATGTGCTCTTGTCTAAAGTGATTTTTACTAATACTCTACGGGCACTGATTTTCCTGAGGTAAATAAAACATCAACGTACCTTCTGAGACTCATTTACTTCTTTTTTTTTTTTCAAAAGTGAAGTTTTTGAAAATGCAGGCAAATGTGAATTTGACAACATTACATTACAATGGTTGTTGTACATATTGTCGCAATTCAGAAAAGAAATGTCCAGTGAGTGGCAATAAAAAGTTAATGCTTGGTCACGTTTAAAAATAACATACCACCTAGCAAACATAAGATAAAAACAGATTAACCTGAGCAATTATGCTGTTTTAGCTTGTTTCTACTAGTTTGATTAGTTTTATCATGACTTGTGTTTCACTGGACTTACTATATCGCGGGGCTACCGAGCAAGTTTACCACATCAGAAAAGACATGCATATGGAGTTTTTTTACTGCAAAAAATGAGTCTTTACTAATCAATAATCTACCAAAAAGGGGTTTGCATTTTACTGTGATGAGTGGTCATTTCACCTGAAATCTGCAATGAATTGCAAATGCTGTTGTTCAAAGTGACACACTGTTGTCATATTTAACACTGTAAAGTTGCTTTGACACAACCTGTTTTGTTAAAAAGTGCTGTATAAATAAACATGATTGACTGATTGATTGACTTATAAAAGTAGATACATTTTTGTGTTTCACTAGACCTACCGTATCAGGTGGGATACTGAGCAAGTTTACCACATTAGAAAAGCCATACATATGTAGTTGGTTACTGGACAAAATTGAGTCTTTACTACTCAATCTACCAAAAAGTGGTTTGCATTTTACTGCAACTAGTGGTCATTTCAAAGTGACAGCTTTGACCAAAAAAAAAAAAAAATAAAAAAAAAAATAAATAATAATAATAATAATAATAATAATAATAATAATAATAATAATTTGCTGTATAAATAAACGTGATTGATTGATTTTTAAATGTTGATACATTTTTGTGCTTCACTGGACTTACTGAATCAGGTGGGCTACTGAGCAAGTTTACCACATCAAAAAAGCCACACTTTTAGAGTTGGTTACTGCACAAAAATGAGTCTTTACTACTCAATTTACCAAAAAGTGGTTTGTGTTTTTTTTGTGACTAGCGGTCAATTCATCTGTAGTCTGCAATAAACTGCATTTATATATTTACATTTACACATTTAGAAAGTTTACCACATTTAAAAAGCCATACATATGGAGTTGGATACTGCACAAAAATGAGTCTTTATTAATCAATGAGCTTCCAAAAAGCAGTTTGTATTTTATTGCTACTAGTGTTCATTTCATTCGAAATCCACAATGAACTATATTTATACTTAGACTGATGCATTTAGCAAACCCTTTTGTCCAAAGTGACTTATAACAGTAGATACGTTTTTGTATTTCACTAGACTTACTATATCAGGTGGGCTACCGAGCAAGTTTACCACATCATAAAAAAGCCACACATATGAAGTTGGTTACTGCACAATAATGAGTCTTTACTAATCAATGTTTTATTGCAGCTAGTGGTTATTTAATATAAAACCTGCAATGTAACCTGCAACTGTATTCATATATTTGCATTGATACATTTAGCAAATCCTTCACTAAAGTGACTTACAAAAGTAGATCTCACAAAAGTTTGCTCAAATGTAGTCAAAGATATGTTTTTCCAACAATCCAGGGATGCATACTCTTGTACGGCAGAGCAGCTCTTTACATAAAAACTTGGCTGAGTTCAGCAAGTAAAAAATAATCATGATCTATAAGTATTCAGCTAAACAACCAAGTCTGCAAAGTGGATGGATGGATACAGAGGGCTTCGTAAAGCCAATAAAAGCATAATTACATGCCTTCGGCTTTAGTGACAATGCGTGGCACTGGTGACAGCCACCAGGGCTGCGAAGAGGCAGGAAGGATTACCGTCACCCAGCCTCTAGTCCCCGCACATGGGTCACCTTGAATGCAGCCTTACAATTTTACCAGTCATTAAACACCAAATCCAGTCTCCACGCACACCTTCCTCATCATCGCTCAAAACTGACAAGGCCGTCACATTAGAACCACAGCATCTCCCTCTAGACGAACGGAGACACGAGTTGAGGCGTCTTCGCGGCTAAGCTAAACTGTGTTTGACATAATAACGTCGCATACTCAGACTGTACTCCCTGCCAAACAGATTAGGGCTCCGAGTCTCAAAACAAGCTCTTGGAATTAGCATTTATTCAAACAACGTGATGAAATTGACATTTCAAGTTCAGCTTCTTCATTGTCCCCTTGTTTTTTTCCATTTAACCTGCTTGTACTCTCCACCACCAGCATCTGGTGACACAGTCAAAGGTATGTGTTGACGTCGCTTACTTAATATTCTTCGTGTTCAATATCCGAAGCGCCGAGCCTTACATATTCAGCAATTGGAAGATATTTTTCAGGCCAGACAAAGCGCCCATGATAAATTGGACAATAAACACTCTAATCTAATATGGCAGACGTGCGCAGGAGGCTAATGGGCTGGTGAATATGAGCTTGGTGTACGCAGAGACGCCTCCTGAAGCGGGCCAGCAAAGGATTAGCACAGCTCACAGTTAGCAACATCACGCCCAGGCTTTTATTCCACAGAATTGGTGTCTTTTGTCCCGAGTTTAGTTTTTTAAGTGGGCGCAGAATGAACAGGAAATTGGTAACAGGAACTGATTTGCAGGTGGTATTGAACAGTCAAATTATAGGATGACTAACGTCAAGATCTAATAGCTATATTTAGACCACTGCTTTGGACTATTTTTACAGGCAGATAATGAAAAACATGGACCACGGATGAAGACAAAAGTTGTCAAACACAAGAAAAGAGATTTCTTTCTGAAAGATTCAGCCTTTGTTGTGCCACATCAATGCCATTTACGTCCCTAACACCTGACGGCTGTTGTTCAGCAGGTATTTCAAGCTCAAAGCATATTCGTAAACTTCTGAGAAGGTTTTAAAGTTTGTCGAGATGTGCACTGACTTTAACAGCACAGTTTGCTGGAATATGAGTATCATGTGGGTGTCATTTAATATTCAACATCCTGGTTATACAATTTCTCAGGGCATTTTTTTTTTATTTTTACATGAAATTCATTAGCCTTATGCAGCAGCTCCCCGGAGCGCTCGAAAGCTTTCAACAAAATACATTTTGATTACACAATGCCCAAAATAATCTCTTTAGAACCAGAAGCGAGTTTTCACTGTCTTGCTTTTAGCTGGAAAAAAAAAAAAAGTTTCATGCCCTTCAACTCCGTCTTTTATTCGAGAACAATGAATTATGAAACGTGCCTATGTGAAATGCCCAAATGGAATGAGACTTCATATATGCATTTCAGTTAAGTTAATTCAAGGCTGCAGCTTTGCATGAATTTAGACCTAACTTGCCAAACTCCTGTATGAAGAAATGATAAATCTCCTTAAAAGCAGTGTAAGATAATATAACCTATTAAATATTAATGATAATAAGTAATCTTCATCTATCAATGTGACCACTGATAGCCTGAAGTTATTTTATCATTATAGTCTATTAGTGCTTAAATTAAGGTCTTAAGGGTTAATGAAGAGTGAATACGTTTAGTTAATAATGCAGAAATATCATACAGCAGATAGGACGATCCCCGGGTCATGACATTGAGATAAAACAGGATTTATCTCCGTATTTTCTGCAAAAATGGGATCTTTACACAATAGGGTTTTAAATGAACAGCCACCAAGTGGCAAATGAGAGTCAGGATGAAACATAAAATTTTGGTTGTAAAATCATGCAAAATATTTAATTAAATATGAAATAGTTGCAATAATAGTCTTGCTGATGCAAACGATGTGGTCAACTGAAATCAAAGACATAGATACATTGTGATCTCACTTTTACCTCAATGAAAAATTTACTGTGATTAGTGAATAAAACAGGGTGCCTAAAGGTTTTTTTGTGTACTATAGATTTACATTAACACATTAAGCATGAAAATTAAAATGTGGAACACTATGCATCTTCATGTTTTTATGCTAGTTTCATTGCTAGTAAAAATTTATTTTGGATCTTGTTACATAAGAGGTAGCTTTTTGGACTACAATTTTAAATCGAAGCTTGTCTTTTTTGCATGTTTCCCCGGTTTAGGGGAACATAGAGCAGCAACACTAGATTCCCATATTCCAAGACTGCAACTCAGGGACACTGTCATACGTTAAGCCACTTAAACTTTCCTTTCCTGAAGAACGTACAAATTCAGTGTCACTTCAACTTCTGAAAGCTCAGCAGAGCTCCCACAAACCACAGGGAATCGTCCTTTAGCTGTCCTGTCCGCGCTACATTCCCGGCTTGATGCGTACTGATCTCTCCCGGTCCAATTTCTCTCTTTATTCTGGGCCAGGACTGTTCAGCGTTCCACAATTGCTTCCCAAATGTTATTGGATCAGACAGAGACACGAAGCATTTGGAGGAAGAACAGGCCTCGCCAGCTGCGATAACAATGTATAATTTAATCCAAGACTGTGTACCGACCCTCTGTAGACCTTCAGCCACTCCTACTCAAGTCTTTGCATTATTCAAGCTAATGGTGACCCTGAAATAGAAAAACAGCTTCTTATCTCTTAAAAGTTTTATAGCGCTGAGCGCTCCGAGAGTGGGAGGCAGGCACATGATGCAAAGACGGAGCGAGTAAGTGACATGTTTGCTCTAATGCAAACTGAAGGATGCTTTTGGCCTAGAGACCACCAGCCCCTAGCGGAAGAATCCCATTGGATGAAAAAGTGAGATAATTCCTTGAGGGATCTTCTCGCTGGTCTCAGTCCAAGCTGAGCTGGTGATGTTTAAGTCTAATGACATGATTTGGGTTGTGACATCATTTGAGGAACAAGGAGGAGGGTCATCGGACACTGTTTATCCTGTAGGGGGGTTTTAAACAGGATCATCGAGCAGCGATGAAGTTCTGAAGCCAAGTCTTAGGCGCATCAAAATTACGACAAGTATACCAAACTTCAACTGCTCTTGACTAATGACAAGTGGCGCTCAAAAATAACTCACAGCAAAAATAAAACAAAGATATTTAAAGAGGTCACGGGAAGGTTTTAAATAAAGCTAAAGCCAGCTGACATGCACCGCATAATCTTTTTAGGAGCAAAAAGTGAAGCACCAAAAACAGCATCTCAGTTCTGCAATACCGCATAGAGAGAAATCACACTTCATTAGATGGCCAGCTTGACCATCTGTGGGTACATTGCAAAGTCCAGTGGGTTCATTGTGACATATATGAACATTCACTGCCAGTCAAAAATTGTGATACACTTGACTAAACTCTCCTCAACAAGCCGCAAAATAGGATATCATTCATGTCATTTTGACTTGACTTACAGTTGAGGTCAAAAGTTTGCATACCCCTTTCAGAATCATGAAAAAATGTAATTTTATTTTTTTTACCAAAATAAGTGGGATCATACAAAATGCATGTTATTGTTTATTTAGTATAGACCTGAATAAAATATTTCACATAAAAAAGATAATATAGTCCACAAGAGAAAATAATAGTTGAATTTATAAAAAAAAATGACCCCGTTCAAAAGTTCACATCCCCTTAATTCTTAATACTGTGAATGATTCACAGCTCACTGATGCTCCAGAAGGAAACACAATGCTTTAAAAACCTGGGGGTGAAAACTTTTTAAATTTGAAGATCAGGGTAAATTTAACTTATTTTGTCTTCTGGGAAACACGTAACCATCTTCTGTAGACTCTGAAGAATATGATATTTAGGCAAAATAAGAAAAATGTACACATCTCCATTCTGTTCAAAAGTTTTCACCCCCAAGTTTTCTGAATGCATGGTTTTTCCTTCTGGAGCATCAGTGAGCATTTAAACCTTCTGTAATAGTTGCATATGCATATGAGTCCCTCAGTGTGGAAAAGGTGGATCTCAAAACCATACATTCATTGTTGGTGTGGGTTCAAATACACAAAAATGCTGGAAAACCAAAGAATATGTGAGACCTGGATTTTTCTGAAGAACAGCGGGCAGTTTAACTGTTCAGGACAAACAAGGCTCATGAACAACTCATGAACAACTATCACTAAACAAAAAAACACAGCTGTGGATCATTCAGGTAAGAGCAGAGCATTAAGAATTCAGGGGAATGTAAAGTTTTGAACCGGGTCATTTTTATATTAACTATTATTTTCTCTTTTGGACTATATGTAAACATCTTTCATGTGAAATATCTTATTCAGGTCAGTACAAAAGAAATAATATCATGCATTTTTGTGTGATCCCTCTTATTTAGGTAAAATAATTAGTTTTTAAATGTTAATTAATATTTTTAATTAATATTTTTAATGATTTTGAATGGGGGATGCAAACTCTTGACCTCAACTGCAGGAAACAATGCCATACAAACTTTTTATTGGTATAAACCCTTTTAGACTGGTGTTAGTGTGTCTTTGACTTAAGAAAAAGCAAGAGAGAGAAAGAGAAGGAGAATGGAAATGAATAGAAGATGGGGTGAGAGGGTCTTAGGCCGTAAAATCTACGTCCTCCCATCCATCAGCCTCTGCTGTCATCTCTGCAGCATAAAATCCCCCATAAAACACTGTTACTGTTGGGAACGCTCCCCACTGCAATTAGACAGCAGCTTCATTAGAGAGAGTGTGACGGAAATGGCAGCATTCAGAGGAAGGGGCAGCACGGGGCAGATGTGCTCTGATCATAGAGTCCAATCTGGACAAATATTTCTTCCCTTCTGTCCATCAAGACCCAAAATAGAATATAACATGATGAAATATGTCCAGAATGAATAATAGCTATATGTGCCAGTTAAACTTCAGTCAGCAGATCAGATCTCTCACGAACACACACTATGAAAATCTCCTTCGTTTTAAATTGAATACTTGGCATCAATACTTGGTCAATGTTGGAGAATAATCAACTAAAAGTAGTGCAACATTCATCAGACGCATGACAACAGCCCTTGTAGCTTCTCAAGTAGCAAGCTAGATTTTCAGCAATTAGCTGTGTAGCATGACAAAATGCTGCATAGCTAGTTTTATTGACACTGCTGCTCAAACAGTTTTACAGCCAAAGAAGTAGTCAACTAGTTTTAAAAAAAGTTCACTGTAGTTCAACAACTTAAAGGATTAGTTCACTTCCAGAATTAAAATTCTTATGATTTAATCATCTCCATGTCATCCAAGAAGTTCATGTCTCTCTTTCTTCAGTCATAAAGAAATTAAGGTTTTTGAGGAAAACACTGCAGCATTTTTCTCCATATAGTGGACTTCAGTGAGAGCCAACAGGTTAAAGGTCCTAACTGCAGTTTCAGTGCAGCTTCAAAGGGTTCTACACGATCCCAGCGGAGGAATAAGGGTCTTCTCTAGCAAAATAAGTCATTTTCTTAAAACAAACAAAAAAAAAGTATATAATTTTTTAAATCATAAATGCTCATCTTGCACTAGCTCTGTGATGTGCGACTTCACACATTACGTAATCACATTGAAAAATTCATGCGTGGTTAGTTCTTCGTCTGTGTACCTCGGTTCAAAAAGGTAGGGTGGAAAAACTCCATCTCATTTTCTCCTCCAACCTCAAATTCATTCAACATCGTTTTACCTTTTTTGCAAAGGTCATTTGATATTCTTTGCATGTTCACATTGTAAACACTGGGTCGTACTTCCGTGCGAGGTCGAGCTAGTGCAAGATGAGCATTTGTGGCTAAAAAGTATATATTTTTATTTTCCTTAGAATATGACCACTCGTCTTGCTAGATAAGACCCTTATTTCTTGGCTGGGATCATGTAGAGCTGCATTGAAACTGCAATTTGGACCTCAACCCGTTGACTCCCATTGAAGTGCATAAAGCTTCAAAACAACTTTGCCTGACTGTGATGCAGTGCGCATGCACTAGATATGTTAAAGCCTAGGTGTTTACACTAGCAGTGCAGGTTTGAATCTGGCTAACATGTCCCAATTCCATTCCCACTCTCTTCACAATAATTTAATGTCCCTTCTGCAATCTCCACCGTATCTAATAATAAAAAAAGTAGCAAAAGCCCCAAATAGAAAAAGATTGAATACTTGGCAAAACTGTGATGAGCTGAAAATTGCACCCAAATCTGTCACCCAAAGCTTCAAAAAAAGAACACTGTTCATTTTAGTGATAAATTTCCCTCCTTTTGAGGTGTGTCTGCGATGTGCATGTACGTACAAGCATATCAGCCCCCCATAGACCACCATACTTCAGCTCCCCGGAGAGACATTATTACCAGTTATGAAAGCAGCGGTCTGGTTGGGGGCGCTCTGTCGAGATGTTGCGACATTGACAGTGAGGGGAGAGAATAATTGAATGTGCCATTGTTGCGCGCCACTCTGCAAGCGCTCTGTGCGGCAGACTGTTCAGAGGAACAGAGAAATTATTATTCTCCCGTGCACAGTTGGTATCACTTGTCTCGCAGGCACATAATGGTGAGCGTTGAGACATCAGTGGAGCACAGGCCCGTGAGAGAGCCTGAAATCCATTTCCACACGAGCAGCAAGTTGTGAGAATTGTTAATTGCTTCTCCGATTCTAGCCGCTCTGAAAATCTGGTCACCCAGGACACCAAGACTCCCAAGTCGGAAAGGATCTTGAATTGGGATCCATAAGCGAGACATTGCTTTTCCTCATTAATCTCCAGGCAGTAGCAGTGACTTGCGTGAAGGTGCTCCTTGGTCACCAGCAGACGGAAGCCTGAAGGGAGAATTACACTTCTGAGCTTTGGGTTGAAGTTCATTTTCATGGACTAGTTTCAAAACGGAGCCAGACAGCCAAGTGCATTAGAATTCAGGTACGTTTCTGAGGGTGTGTCTCAACATCTCCTCACAGTGGGCAGCCTACAGGTCCTCACGCAGTTCAGCGTTTGCCATATGGAACGACTGCATTTCAGTGGTTCGGTGACCTGAACAACAGGAAAGGGAAAAATATCTAGCGGAGAAGGCAGCGGTGGATATTTCCAAGCTGAGTTTGAAGGGAATGCTGGGTTATGGTGTGAAACAGATGGAGGGTGACATTGAGTGGGTTCGGTTTGCCCTCTAAATGCCATGGCCCTCAGGTGGCCCAGGAGAATAAACCTCTATTAGGACAGAGAGATTGACTGGCACATTCAAATTTTGTGAGGGCATAGCAGCGCAAGACTGTGTGTTTATGTCAGGGAGAGAACGAGAGATAGCGCATGAGGTCCGACTTGGCCCCTGAGAATTCCCCACTATCAGGAAGTCCATGGTGACAGTCACATTTAAATACATGGGGAGACAACACGCTCGAATTTCATTTTAGATAACCTAGGAGACTGCAGAAGCAGAACAGAAAAGCACAGTGTTTAAGTGCAAGAGTGCTAACTGAGGCCAGGGCTACAAGGTTCTCTCCATTCAGCCCATTCAAAAACACGAACAAAAAGTAAAAATATTTCAGTGCTGTACTCACACGCAAAATGTTATGCACAATTACATATGCTAATATAAAAAATGCCATTGCTACACACACAAAATAAATTCTCTAACACCATCTTGATTTGGAGAGCCTCACTTGTTAGTCTTAAAAATAATCAACTTTGCACTGTTCTTAACTCTGTGCTGTGACTGGTGCCTCAGAAACCCCAAGGCCATTTTAACAGCTCAAAAAAAAAAAAAAATACACTTAGAAATGAGAAACAACTCAATTAATACCTACCTATTAGGTTTTAATTAGGTCTGAAGAACTTATACGGGGAAAACACTGGCTAATTTTTAAATGCACATCATTGGGGTTTCTGAAATGTCAACAGAACATGAACGGGAGGGAAAATGTTTGGAGAAATTAAACTGAATTTGCATCGCTAGTGGTGTTTTTTGGAATTACATGACCCTTAAATCAGAAATGCAAAGCGCAATTGAAATGAAAAATGTAAATAAACCTACCAAAAGCACTAGGCTACAATTATGCTGATGTAAAAATCACTTTAACCCTGACGTTGAAGTAAAACAGCATATTGCATCATTAAAAAAAAAGACAGCAACCACTGTTACCAGGCAAATACTCTCACACACAGAGCAAACTAGCACTACAGATTGTCCTAAACGTTCGTAATAACAGTACAGCAACAAACACTCGTCCATGCTAGGCTGATCTTATCATATCCACAGGTAAAATTACACCTTTTCAAGTGTGTCATGAAGAGGTAATTGGCCGTGCGGTGTCATCTTTACAAAGAGGAAAGCTGGAGCTGAATTCACACAGCTGTTCTGACCGTGCCCTAATTGCTCCATGGAAAGCCAATGCCCTCTATCTCACCAGAGGCCAAAGATTATAGGGATATCACATTTATTTACTTCCCCCTGCAATACGGATTATACCATTTAGAAAGTATAGGCTAATACTGTGTCTTGTTTTCCATTTCAAACAGAAATGGGCTAAAACTAGGGGGAGGGAGTTCAGATTACAGATGGCAACATGCTTTCCACTTAGCGGAAGCCGTTCAAGGACAACATCCCTGATAT
Source organism: Labeo rohita (assembly GCF_022985175.1). Classification (NCBI taxonomy): domain Eukaryota; kingdom Metazoa; phylum Chordata; class Actinopteri; order Cypriniformes; family Cyprinidae; genus Labeo; species Labeo rohita. The sequence continues at coordinate 32,513,190 of NC_066883.1, read as the reverse complement.
TTACAAAACACAGATTGAGATCAGCCTCTTAATGTATTATCACTAATTAAAATGAAATGCCAGTGCTTCTAATAAATGTATTCAGTTAACCCAAAAACATTATTTCAGCATATTCACCCTCCAAACAAGTAGGGTTTTTCCTTCTGCAAAAAATGCAGTTATTTATCTATCATGTTTTATAAACTGCAATTACGACAATGTCTGTCATTTCTGACAATGTCTGTCAGAAGAAAGTAAATCATATGGGTTTGGAAGCACATGAGTAAATGACAGCATGAACCTTCTCTAAACATTGTCCAACTACAACATAGTGTAAACAGAAATCTGACCAACCCCTGAGTCAGATTTCCGACCTTTCAACCAGTTAGCACTCAAGACGTGAGTCAGCTTTGAAGTCCATCTGACACCTGCTAAATCAGAAGAGCCAGAAGAATACACCCACCAGCTCCATCTCTGTGCGAAACAATCTGGGAAAAACAAAAAACAAGGCAGGCGTGCGTAGGAATGCAGACTGGAGTCGAGCATGCCGATTCAACAGGAGATGAGGAACAGCCACTGCAGAGCAGTTACGGGGAGACTCGCAGGACCGGCGACTCTTTGAAGGCGAGAGTCTGTAGCGCTTGCGACACCCATGGGCTTCGGATGAGCATCAGCGAGTCTTCGCCAGGAGCAGCCGCTAAGATTACCGCTCTCCCTTTAATCCCACAAAGGGGATTAGATACTGCCTGAGAAGGGGGGAGAGCAGTTCTCCCATAGAATGGGGGACTGCTTTGAATTATTAACACTTCTCGACAGCCTGGTAAAACAGGACTTTATAACACAATCACAGCACTGGAAACAAGGGTTATGGTTTAGCACAGCTGCACACATATCCATGCACATAGAATCAGAGTTCCCCCACACAAGGACTCCAAATTCTCAAGAGGGTTTCCTTCCCTAACGGTCTACTTCGACAGCTTTTTTGAGCCCAATAACCTCCTACAGAAGAGCGCAGAGGAAGTGAAATTCTATCAGTGTGGTAGGAAAGCTTTTAGCTGAGTAGCGTCTGCACACACAACGGAACATAGTGCTGAGGGGACAAGAGGGAAAAAAACTTTGTGATCCATAATAGCAATGTCATCCATCAACTACATCCTGTAAGGAAGGCAACTACATCAAGCCCAACAATACAAACTCTTGATCTGATACTTAATTTGATCAGTAAAATAAAGTTTTCTCCTGGGTGGACCTACGATGCTCCAAATGACACTTTCAGATCAAATCCCTAACCAGCCGGACACACTGTAAAGATCTCAGAGTACAAGCGCTGATTTCCTGAAGTGAAAGAGTCTGTCCGAAACTTACCCCCCTTGTTCCATCTGCCCTTACTCCTGCCCTGAAGGGACGGATGGGCAACGTCCAGGAAGACCAGCAGAAACAAAGTGAGTCTCACAGGAGAGAGGAGGAACATCTCCAGAGGTCTCGGGGGTCGAAGGTGAAGGTCCTTCACCTGCCCGTGTGTATGCTCGCTGGAGCACGAGGGGCGCACGGAACCTGGCTCGTACGTCCGGTCATCGGTCACAGTCCAGAAGCAAGCGCGAAGCGTGCGTGTGCCTCCGCCACGCTGCTGAGAGCTCCCAAGCTCTGCCCGTCTAAGAGCGCACGTGTGAGAGTGAGACCCGCTTCTCAGTCAAGCTCCATCATACGCGATCGAGAGCCTTCATCATCCGAGAGTGAGAGAATGAGCGTGTGAGAAGCACAGCGCAGCTCAGTTTTCCCTCGAAACATGCGCACGGATGCATGCACACACACACTCCCTCTCGCTGCTGCCACCGCTGTCCAAAGCCGTCCGCTGTTTTCCCTGCAGTAGTGGATATGTCCCAGTCCACAGTGAGAAATCTCCCACTCGATCGTTCTTTGCACGCCAAAAAGCTCCACAGCGTGTGTTCGTCTATGTGGAGGAGTTTCCAGAGAGGGAAAGGAGGTGGGGAGGAAATAACAGCGTAACATGCACCGTGGGTCACAAGGGATGCGCCAGGAGAGAGGGAGAGCGAGGGCAGGACGGCAGAGAGATGCAATGTGGTGACAGCACTAATCCTGGAGCTCTGATCATAACAGACGTTGAGGCTGCGGAAGCTAGAGAGGCTCTTTAAAGACTAATAACACTCTCGGCTTCAACTCTGAGAGCGCATGAGAGAGAGAAAGGGAGAGCGAGAGAGAGACTCTTTTAGATGAGAGTAGGGGGAGAAGGAGTGCTGTTGGACACTGCAATAGTCAGCAGGTTTGCCTAAACATGCTGGTTCTCGGCTTGGGGAAAGTTAGTAGCATTAAACGTCCTCAGGGGGCTCATGCAAATGAACATTGCCTGGAACTCTCGAACACACACACTCGCAAAACGCTTATGCTAAAGACTGTTATTTTTGCCAAGCTGCTGTCAGAGGGCGAACGCTCGCCGGGCTTGGGGTTTTAGGGTGTGCGTGACACGCGTGAGATTTATCATCATTTGGATTCATACAGAGCGCATAAATAACGTCTGTAGCGGCAGCAGTGCCATTAGTGACGATTCGGTTGACAGTTACAGCAAACAATGACATATGAAAACATTTCCTGTTATCTACATGAATAAGTCTCGATTTATGACGAGCACTAGATGACCTTCGTCTTTCAGCCACTGCTGTGCAACTATAAATCATTTGATGTCAATCAGAATGTCTTGAATTACATTCCAAGCACAATGCCAGGCTCCTTGCTATGTGAATAGAGAAATGCATATTCCGTTACAGTCAAATCTTGCATAAAGAATAAAAATGCCATTCAATCTTACTGCTTAGCTCACACTTTCTTCATCCTGAAGAAGATTTCTCATCGTGTCTGTTCAAGTATGAAGAAACTTTATGGTTAAATGATTCCCTGAGAGGCAAAAGGAGTTTTTTTGGTTGCTTCTTTTAAATGTCAACGACTACCCATTCAAGTGCTTGAGGAACACAATTGTAAGGTTTTACAAACAGACATGAGCACTCATTTACTGATTCCCAGTACTTTTTCAATAAAAAGTATTGGAACCAAACAATTTAAGACATTTCGCTCTGTTAAAGAATCTTGGATGTCTGCATTTTGTTGCCAATGCAGATGTAATGACAGAACTGATAAAAACTGACAGTGTTTTCCACACTTCAATTCAGTCGCTGTGCCGCTATTGAATCTAGTGCCACGGCAAAAGAAATTGTTTTAGCAGAGTTGTGAGTTTGCCGATTTGAATGTGATGAGAGACAAAGCCTGAGCACCATAAAATAATACAAAGACAATAAGCAAACAACATTGCCTCTTTCTATTTTATCGTTCTTGCTTGTTGCAAGTAACAAACACACAGCTTAACCTGTGTAGTCCAATTCACAAGAGAATGACTGTGACCCGGTTCCTTTTTTAATAAGTTAAAATGACAAATCGGTCTCAAACTTATGAGCTATCAGAGATGCAATAAAATTCACACTGAACTCTAGAGATATTAGAATACTGCATTCAAAACTCAAACATGCCTGCAAATTTAGTTTTCGTTTGCATTTGTGCACATATAAGTACAATTCAAATACCACATTGTATATAAGATAACCTTCTTGGATACTGACTGATTAATAACACACATGCACTCGCCAACTTCATGCATTATACAGACATTGAGAGACTAAATCTTTCAATGCAATAAATTAAAGGGTACAGATGTGCTTGCGTTATATAAAATCAGTTTGAGACTATGTTCTGCACATCATAATGCCAGCATCATCATGTGTTAAAAAAGATGTCAGTCAAGATCTTGGCTCGGAACAGAGTTTGGTTAAAGCCAATGTTACTCTGAAAGAAAACAATCCATAGAAAAACTGGAAACTTTATGCAAGGACATCCGATACATTTATAGACATTTCTTTTAACCCTAAAACACCACAATGCAAACTATGCAATACAGGTGAAAAATTTGAAAAATTATTAAAAAAAATCATTCATATTAACACAGTATATTGGGCTATATTTTGTTGGAATTATAACGCTGGTGTGTGTATATATATATATATATATATATATATATATATATATATATATATATATATATATATATATATATATATATATATATATATATATATATATATATATATATATATATATATATATATATAAATATAATTCACTTAATTTGTTTATGAATATAGTATTTAAAGTACTTCTATTTTGTATAAAACCATATATGTGACCCTGGACCACAAAACCAGTCATAAGTAGCACAGGTATGTAGCAATAGCCAATATACTGTATGAGTCGAAATTATTGATTTTTCTTTTATGCCAAAAATCATTAGGATATTAAGTAAAGATCATGTTCCATGAAGATATTTTGTAAATATCCTACCATAGATATAGCAAAACTTAAAATATGCATTGCTAAGAACTTTTTTGGACAACTTTAAGGGCGATTTTCTTAATATTTTGATTTTTTTTAACCCACAGATTTCAGATTTTTAAATCGTTTTATCTCGGCCACATATTGCCCTATCCTAACAAACCATACATCTATGGAAAGCTTATTTATTTAGCTTTCAGATAATTTATTTAGTTTTTAACTTAAAAAAAAATTACCCTTATGAATGGTTTTGTGATCCAGGGTCACATGTTAGGTTGGTTCCTCAAATGTAGTAAAAGAATCATTAACTAAATCATTAAGGGTCCATAACTGTTAAGTGGAATCGTAACCAGAACCATTAAACTCTGTACTTTTATCTCTAATACACACCATAATGCCCTGATTTATCCATTATTTTTAATTGGACATGGTTAATTGACACTCTGAAATTACACAGAACCTTGAACAGTAGCTCAACCTTTAAATGTGCAATCGCATCCAATCTTCGAACACAAAATCACACCTCAATTCACACAAAAGCATACGTTTCGCTTTTGGATCGTCACCTCCCTTGCAAAATCAAAAGAAACATGGCGGCCTAATTACAGCTTCGCTGACTGAAAAGCCTCGCTGAGCATCTGTTCCTAATGCGAACATGTTGTAAAACTGAAATGAAGACAAGATACATCTGATCCTGAGAGAGACATGAATTTACAGTTTAAACCACCTTAAGCAAGACAAACTGGGGCTGCAGGAAAACTTTTGTGGAAACTCTATAGCCTCAACAGCAACACCTGAGCCAGTGATTGCCTGAGACTCTGAAACGCTTTCGTTTCAAATGGTCCACTGTGAATCAATCACCAATAAATGAATTCAAAACACTGGGGTAAGGTCTGGTACATGCGTAGCATGTGCTTTTGTGTTGCTACTGCAAAGCTGAAGGCCACTGAACAGCTGTACAGATTCTTCAATAAGCTTTCTCGAGCACCTGTACAGCACCGTGAGCCTTAGCAACACGCTAAAGACTGGAAAGATTACATAAGGTGCATTTGTTCACATAATCATGCTTTACTTCTCACCTCAGGACTGCCTGAGCATACTATAAACGTCTTTTTATCATTTTTTACAATAAAATCACAAGCTATTGTTTTCAAAAGCACGTGTATGGTGACAGAACTGAAAAAAGCTGTAAAAAGCCAAGGCCTTGTGATGTGAGGACAAAGTCAATGCCACAGCCAATGAAAAGAGGCATAGTTTTTCCTCAGCACGCTCTGTAATTTAAAGAACAGTGATTGTCTGATAAATGAAGGCTTATTTGCATAAGCTGCTAATTATTGCCTAACCAAAGCCCAAGATGGAAAATTACAATCTTAGGATGGGAAAACAGAAACGTTATCAATAAAAACTCTTGATGCTAATATGATGGGCATAAGCTATGCTGTAACATTAACTCAAAGAACGGTGTAAATCTTGAGGCAGAATGCCAGTTAGCGCTACTGTTGTCTATGTCAAGCCTCCCCGGGAGCCTAATTGCTTAAACTGTTTGTAGATGGGTCTGTTACGCAAATACATTTACCTCTTTATTTCTGCATTCGAGAACAAAAGGGAAGGAGATGAGCCATTTGGAGGATGACAGATAGACTGAGGAGAAGTGGAAAGCGTAGTGTTAGAACGTCAGGGGAAACACAGAGAGACAGGGCCCTTGGATCCATGTAGGGGTGAGCCTGACGGCTTATCGCCCCCAGACAAGAACCCCCCGGATAAATGCGGTCCGAACAGGAGCGGGGTGCAGAGCTGTGATAAGCAAGGAAGTTCGGTAAGGCAAAACACGAAAGGAAGGACAGTGAGCAGGAAAGATATAGAGAGAAATGGAGTGAAAAAGCCTTAGGAAGAGAGTGCCAACAGTGGCAGCAGTGCCAGGAATGCCTCACCAGCGCTGCACGGCTAAACCTCTTAAAAAATGTACACATAGACGTTCGGCCAATGTAGGTTATCAAAAGCGCATGTGTGTAGAGGCGGCGTTCGTTAAAACAAAATGCTTAAACATGAAAGACAGACAGACAGACGGCAAACTCTCGATGACGGCTCTCCTTGAAATGTGCTTCAGGCACTGGAAGTAGCATGGAGAACAGTCAAAATATCTCACCCGATGGCAATCTGGCTCTTTTGTAACTAGTTTCTCAGCTTGGGTAACTGCTGCACAAGATGCTGGATAATCCATTTTCTTCTCTGTCTTAATAATCCAAACCCTGCGCCCACTCACGCAGCGTACAGTAGTTTGCAAATCCAGACCCAATTTGCTTGTTTGTCTTTTTTTTTTAATGTACGACTGTTATGATGCACTGAAATAATAATAATACTAATAATTATCTAGCATTGCTACCATCTGGCTCACGATTAACATTCCAATTAGAATTCGCTGCAATCAGAGCGGTGCAACTTCCAACGCAGGAAATAACTGCTGTGACAACGGCTATTATTAGCCGCGAGTATCCCTGCTTATGAATTTTAATTCTACAAATGAACTATCCACATACGTCACTATAAAACTGGCAAACAGAGCATTGGAAACAAAGTGCCCAGCTTTCCAAAGCAGCCGAGGGCTTATTGAAAAGTTGCATGTGGCCAAACTGAAATTCAAAGTAAGACTCGTCCCCAGATGGGAACAATGGTGCTCATGCTTCAGTGATTCGTTCAGTCTTAATGGATTTTGTAAATCGATACACACAATGGCTTTCAAATGCTGTCATAATAAGAGCTTTGGACAATGTTGCTTTTTGTTATGGGGTAAAGCAATTATATGATTACATCTTATGGGATAAAAATCATATCGGATACACCTCTTGAAAGTGAATGATCTAACTAAACAAATTAGAATTGGGGATGTCAATCAATGAAAGACAAAAATAAAACATAAAATGATATATGACCTGCCAATGAATCAACCAAATTAAATCTGTTAAGAAAAGCCTACAAATGACGATAATTAAAATATTACATTAATTTAGCAGTCATATTGCAATAAGCACTTTCTGAAGTCAATAAATTGTTTTAATTGCATATCATTAAACAGCACACTGTCACTGGTTTAATGATCGATTTTGGTTGAAAACATTAAGGTGATATTTCAAGATCAGGGGGCTTGATTAATCGCATCATTTTTTTTTTTAAATCACACTAATTTAATGCATTAAATTGACAGCCCTAATTATAATCCATCTCTTCACTGTCTGACAGGTATCATGGGCAAAAACGCGTGTGCGAGACACAGCGAGCGGCGATATTCCCCACCACCTGACACTCTAATGCCATAAACACACAAATCTTTGTCAACAGAGCTCACTGTGACACCTGGTATCATCACAAAAACAATATCCTCGCTGCGTGTCATCTTACAAGAGGAAAACAAAAAATGCTGAATACCTGGAAGAGGATTGTACTGAAAAAGCTAGCACTGTATGGCTTTACCAGCCAGACTACATGAATAAGACATCAAATCCATGATAAAATACAGACTCTATCTCTAGATCCCTGAATGGCAGAGCTGGAAGAGAAATCTAGACGCTGCCACATTGTTTACAAAGCTACAATATATTATACGGACACTATACACAGCATATATCGCCTGGAAACAATAACAAACAATAGGAGAAAGTTGCAGGTCATTAAAATTCATCCTGTTTGTCTTTTCCATGAACCTGAATAACAATATAGTGGCCCCAAAAAGTATTTGGACGCTAGTCATATTTTAGATTTCATTATTTATCAAAAGCACAAACACACTTTTAAAGCAAAGTTTCTTATGTTATAAAATGATAAAACAGCAGATATAACGTTTGCGGCATTTGAACACTTTATGGCTGTCATAAAATTATGGATTAATTGCCCAAATTGTCCAAATATATTTTAGGGTCATAAAATAAGGCCGCAATATCAACAAGCCTGCAAGAGAAAGGGACAGAAAATATCCATGTGATTGTTTTGGACTCACGGTTGTTGATTCTTGTTTGTTATGTTCCTTTTAGGTTTAATTTGGGTAAGAGGTGTCACAAAAACATCTCCCCAAAAAACAACATAAATATTCCATCTCAGTTGTTGTGTGGTTTGGCCTTTGCCTTTGGAGGACTGGCTGTTCGCAATACCAAAGATTTAAACTTCCTACTTTATTTAGCACATCAATCACCTGACTGGTCACATGATCCGACCAGGTTCTCCTCAAAGAAAATCATCTTTTGATCCAGCTAGCGCTAAACAAAGATGCCTGTTAACAATTAAATTATTTTTTTAGTTTTATTGCACTTGCATGTTATATTTTATGCAAATATATTTCAGATTATATATTTAAACAATGATTATCCATTCTCAGATAAAAAGAGGGTTAAGTTCAAGCTCAAACCGGTGCCCAACGTTTTGCTACGGTTTCCGGGTTGAACGACATGTTTCCTGGAAACGGTGTGCAACGGTGTGCAACAGAGTTTGAGATACTTTTTTTCTTGTTTGGTGGGAGTGTCAAAAATGTCAGCCCAATCAGCTGCAACATGTATACAAACCACGTGGCATTAAAGTGAGACAGCTCGCACAATGCATGCATTTATAGTAGAATTTTCGACATCCCCTATGATGCTATAAATACGCTGACACAAATCTTGCTATGGCTGTTGTTTACATACTGATGCACATACTGCTATATACCCTGGCCTTGTCAGGTAGGCAGCCATGTGACCAGTCATGTGATTGAAGGTGATTTTTAATTAGGGGTTCAAGTACATAGTGCAATTGGCCTGATGGTGGCACTACAGCAAATAAAAGCGTGCAATCACTCTTCAGTCACTCAAAATCTAACTCCTAAACTGTTAGTTGCAGGATCAATTTCTGGTATTTTTTGTATGTGTTCCTCATTTAACGCACCTGAGTCAGATCATCAGCTTGTCAGGAGAAAGATGTCAGATTCAGAAACATACAAAATGTACAAAGCAGTGGGTCCCGAGGACTGGAGTTGAGAACCACTGTGCTAGAGCTCAATCTGAGGTCACTGTAAAAACACAGTATTTGGCCACATGGTGGCGCTATAACATGGAAAAAAACATAAAAACGGCTATAACTATGTAGCTTTTAGTCAGATTGACTTGGCCACCATCGGCCAATGAACTTTGAGCATCTATTTGACAATGTTAAACAAAATGGAGGCAGACTGGAACAAAACTCAACGGGCATGTTCGACTTATGGCCCTAGAGGTCTGTTAGAATTTTGAAATAAATTGGCCACTAGGTGGCGCTAAAGAGTTTCACAGCTCTATAATCATGTGGCGTTTTACACATCCACACAATATGCATATCATCTGACAGACCTACTCATACTGAGCAACTTTGCCTCAAGAACCACTGATGTCAATAGAATTGTTGATTAGATATTCTCCATTATGTAAAAAAACAAACAAACAAAAAAAAAAAACATACTTTGTGAAGTAGTCCTAGGTTTTTCATTCAACATCAACAGAAAAAAACACTACAACAGATTCTCTGGACCCTCAAGATCAATAATTATCAAAAGAAAAAAAAAAAAGTTACCCCTTTGGGTAGGTATAACGGGGTCATCTAGAAAAGGGGCGTGTCCCAATATAGCCAAAATCCTATACATCCAAAATGAAAAACTCAAAACTTCATGAAACTAGGTGAGCACATGTACCAGATTGTTCTAAACAAGCATGCAATGTTCTATGGAGATTGGACCGTAGGTGGCGCTATAGCAGTCATAAACATTAATACCATCATATATCTATGGTAAATTACCTGGATTTGTCCAAATTGCTTTTTAAAATCATTGATTTAGGTGGTTACAGGCTTGCTAAATAATGTGTAATGTCCTAATGTCGGCTTAAAAGCCTTGAAGTGATTGAACCCAGATAATTGCTGCTTGCAGTTATATTTTTTTATTTTTACTTTACTTTCACACTACAAAATATCTTGGGTAACATTTTACAAAATGATTTTGCCAGATAAGAGAGAAATACAAAAAGTGCTGAGCAGGGACCCCCCAAGACTGGAATTGAGAACCACTGCTTTAACAAACAAATAATTACCAATAATATGTTTAATATGATAATATAATGCCAATCATATTTGTATAGGTAGAAGGTAACATGTATAATTTTTTACTTTATGTTAACTATTGCTAACTAATGTTAACATAAGCAACCTAATTGTTGCTTATATTATTTTATAGCAGCATATAAGCAGAAAAAAAAATAATTATAAAATATTTATAGTCAGTATATAGTCTTTTTATTTATTTATTTATTTATTTATATTTATTTATTTTTGAAGAATTTATTTTATTTTTATTTTTTTTAAAGACTTCAGAGATCATTTTAAATGTAATTCCAAGGAATTTAAACCACAATAAAGTCCTTAATATTTTCTGTTTTTTGATGTCCATGAGAACCTAAAAACATAATAATTCTAATTAAAATAACATTTGTACAACTGAATGATTTTTCTCTCACTGTTGGATCAATGACTTGCAACAACATTTTAACAGTTTAAAATGGTCAATACTGTGAAAAATGAGAACACAGCACTGGCAAAAAAAATTGTTTTCATTTTTTTCCATCTGCCACATAATCCTCCAACCACATAAAATCTCACGTTCCTCGATCATCTTCCAAACATCTTCCTTTTCGAAAGACTCCCAAAGCCACTTAGATTCAGCGCAACATTCCCTTCGGATTCATATTTTGTGTATATGAATGAGAAAACAAGTGATGCAATTAAATGCTGCTGTACTTGTTAAAGGCACAGCGATAAATCCCATAGCCATCAGGAGTTTGGGCAGCGGAGAAGAGCCGGGCGCTGGGAGTGGCAGGCGGGCCATTGGCGGTGTTCGAGAGGCAATAAGAATCAGAATGAGTTAGTGATAGCTGTCGTAAAAAATGGCAGGACCGTCTATTTACAACTGGCAGTAAAACTGCCGCTTGTTCGATTTATGCCTACACTTGGCCCGCAACGACCAGCCCCTTTTTTTGCCAAGGGCACGCCAATACCCTCCACACTACGTTCGAATAACGCAGATGGATGTCATGCCCGACCAAGAATTTGGGGAATGCAAGATGAGCATGGAAAATTAGGCAGAAAGGTGGGCGGTAATGGGCAACCATTTTCTTCACCACATGTGGAGCACGTACATATCAGTGTCATTAATGCATGTGTATGTGTGTGTGTGTTGCCCATCCCCTCCACCTTCACACCCTTCAAACACTCCTTCCTGTCAGGATCGCACCACCCATGGTGAAGAGTTATTAACACCTTGGTCACACCTTCAGATAATGGCAGCAAATATGCTTTGAGTTATAAGGTACGTATTTCAGCCTCTCTTGCCCCTGTGTGTCTTCCCTCTCTCTGAGTTATGCTATTGATTTAGGGGCTCAGATCCTAAGCTAAAGCCAAGACGGAGCTGCTGTGGCCTGGATGAGAGAAGAGAGGAGACTCTTGGTCAAAGTTTGAAACTTATGAAGATAAGGGTAGTGATTTGAACAAGCTAACCTTGAGTATCTCAGCCAGCACTCTTTATGGTATGAATGAATGAAACCTCAAACCAGTTGGAGTATTGTGGCTTTTAGCTCATGTCTGTTAGCTCTGAAGACATGTATACACTGTATACGTTACAGTACTCCTAAAAGTTGATTAAATTTAAATTTAAATTATTTTAAATTAGATTTAAATTCCTTTATACATTGAATTTTTTTTTTTTTTCTGTGATGTAAAGAAATTTTCATCAGTCATTAATCCAGTTTACAGTTTTACATGATCCTTCAGAAATCATTCTAATATGCTGATTTATTTTGAATGTTGGAAACAGTTGTGATACTTTTTAATGAATTTATTTCATGAATAAAAAGGTTGTTGTTGTTGTGTTTTGTTTTTGAAAGAAATTGATATTTTTACTCACCAAGGATATGTTACAGTAATAAAAAAAAAAATATAGTAAAGACTTGTTTTGTTACAAAATATTTTTATTTTGAATAAATGCTGTTCTTTTTATATTTTTTAATAATATGAGTTGTTATATATTATTATATTTACTATACATTTAAATAATAATTAATAATGTATAATTAAATAAAATAATGTATAATTGTAAATAAAAAGATGACTTATTAATTTAATTTCATTTAATTTCATTTCATAATTTCATTCCATTTCATTTAATAATTTCATTTAATTTAATTTTTATCAACTGCACAAAGAAGGAACTGACATAAATGAAAAGCTACTAGCTACTTAAAAATGTAGACAAGCACTTTTATGTGGCCCACCCCAATTTTAATACAAAATTACACTGGAAAACACTTAAGAAATATTATTATATTTACTATACAATTATGTAATAATTAATCTTATATAATTAATATGTATCATGATATATAATTATAAGTATATTAAGTTACATTAAAAACCTTTCTCTTCAAAGGAAACAAATTAAAAAAAATAATTTATTTTATTTTATTTTATTGTATTTAACCATTTGCACAAAGAAGGAATTGACATAAATTAAAAGCTAGTAGTTACTTAAAAAAATGTAGACAAGCATTTTTTTGTGGCCCACCCCAATTTCAATATGAAAAATATTTAAGAAATATCATTATATTCATTATTATATTAAAAAATAAAAAAAGGAATTTCATGTGGTCTTAAAAGACAGACAAGTCAGTGAGAGAGACACCAGGATACACAGAGAGAAAAAGCAAGAGATTCTCAGATTTCAGTACGTGCAATGTGATCATAGTCTCTGAGGACAATTAGGTCATACATTACTTGAACTGTTAACTACTTGATGTCTGTTAAAAATAAGGATATTACCATTTACATGTACACGTAAAAGGGCTTAATTGTAAATAAATGAATCCATTTCTCATTGACTGAATATCTGATCTACATATATGACAGCTAAATTTTCCACCCGGATCTTCTTTGCTATGCATTCACGAATTGGCAAACCTGAACCACACAATCTGACAGCAATCAGGAACACCTTAAATTTAACACACTGGACCGGAACAGCTTCCCTGCATATTGAACTTTATCTGCAAGGCTCCCCGTTGTAAATACTGCCATGCCACACGCCGTGTTCACACAAATGACATTTAGCCGTGTTTTTCTTCTCCGTTAAATTGCAGCTCATCCGAACGGTACATATTCAACAAATCAAACCTCTGCCGTTTGAGTAACCTTAGGGCCTTTTGACCTCTTTTTGTGAGGGGTCAACTGTCGACTGAACCCTGTGGCCACCTCATTGTTTTTAAAGGTTAGAACCTTGTTTTGACCAAAATGAGTTTGGTGTATTTTTATTCCTATGCATATATGAGCATAAGGGTCATTCTATAATTAGAGGTACATTTAGAATTTGACAATGTGACAAAAAAAGTTTTCCTTTTTCTCAAAAACCCAAACATGACTCTACATAGCTGCTTTGAAACAATTTATATTGAATAAAGTGCTATATAAATAAAGGTGATCTGTAGGAATATGTGCATAAAATACCATCTATGTTTGCTACTGCTCATAGTGTTACCTTTACTGGGTAACACAGCTGACAGGTAACTTAGTTGATATTTTTGGTGTTTTGGGCCTATACTCAACATGGAAGCCTAAAACTACTGAGCATATGGTATGTTTAGAATATATTTTCATAAACAAAACATAAGTTTTAGCTAAATTGCCTTGTTAAAATCTGCAGCAATAATACTTGTGTAACACTGTTGAGAGTCAATTAATCCACTTTTGACACAGGTTTGCTAGTTTAACCAATATTAGGAAAAAGAGAGAGAACATAACTTTTAGTGTTTTATCCATGTGCTTTTAGAGGAAATATCATCATACTGTGCAAATTATGTAAGAATGGGACAAACCATTCCTTTTTGAGAGGGGGGGGGGTAAGTGGGTAACTTAGTTGACAATGGTTTTTCAAAAAAATAAAACAAGTTACATCACAATAAACACTTATTATTTTTGAAGTACACACCCAAATGTCTTGATAACCTAATCTAACTGAAGGCAAAACTATGAAATTAATTTATACTTGAGATAATTTTCATGCTAAAATGCAGAATGGGCAACTTTACAAAATCAGACAGCTGAATACCAGGGTTATATGTGATATGAACATCATTTTTGAACAAAAGATATGTCTTTTTCAACATATAGTAGTGTGATTGGGAAAAATATAATTATATACTAGAAAATTAAAGTAGAAGTCCACTTCCAGAACAAAGATTCACATATAATGTACTCACCCCCTTGTCATCCAAGATGTTCATGTCTTTCTTTTTTCAGCTGTAAAGAAATTATGTTTTTTCAGGGAAACATTTCAGCATTTTTCTCCATATAATGGACTGATATGGTGCCCCGAGTTTGAACTTCCAAAATGCAGTTTAAATGAGCTTGAAACTATCCCAAATACGGTTGTAAATGATCCCAGCTGAGGAAGAAGGGTTTAAATACTGTTTTAATCTCAAACTCTCGTGTTATCTTGCTCTCCCTGAACTCTGTGTATTCTGGCTCAAGACAGTTAGGGTATGTCAAAAACTCCAATCATATTTTCGCCCTCAACTTTAAAAATCATTTCAAAATCATCCTACATCGCTGCAGAAGTACTGACCCAGTCTAGGCAAAGTGAACATGCAAAAAAGATCAAACGCCCTTAAAAGAAAAAAGATAAAACAGCAGTATAGGACAATTTTAAAGTTGAGGGAGAACATGAGTTGGGAGTTTTTCGACATACCCTAACTGTCATGAACCGGAAAAAAACAGAGTTCAGGGAGAGTAAGACAAGACGAGCATTTCAGATTAAAAAAGTATATAAATTGTATTATTTTTATGAAAATAACCAATTGATTCGCTAGATAAGACCCTTCTTTCTCAGCTGGGATCGTTTACAACTGCATTTGGGATCTTTGAAGCCGCATTTTTGAAAAAACTCGGGGCACCATAGCAGTCCACTATATGGAGAAAAATGCTGAAATATTTTCCTCAAAAAACATAATTTCTTTACGACTGTAGAAAGAAAGACATGAACATCTTGGATGACAAGGGGGTGAGTACATTATCTGTAAATCTTTGTTCTGGAAGTGGACTTCTCCTTTAAGCATCGGGGCTTTATATTGATGAAAACATATTGAAAATATACTTCACAGACATGAGATACACCCACAGTTATAGAATAATCCATAAATGGAGTCTGAGTAAAAATATGAAAGGTTTAACTGTGAATTGCCATTAAGAACTGAATGTAAATCTCATAGCAATGGTGTCAACTACTTAAAAGAAGTTTTCTTTGTCACTTCTACTTTGGATCTTTTCATTTTCCAGTGCGCAAGTTAGATTTTTCAACTCCCGTTTTGCTCAACAGAGCTACTAAAAACCTTTAATTTTTTGAATGCTGTCAGATCAGTGGCTTTGTGTCTTTTTTTAGTTAAATCTGTTCACAACGTTGCTTTTGAAGCTTTTCCTGGAAAAAATAAATAAATAAATAAACAGTCAGTTGAGGCTGAATAGAGAGCCATGGATTTGTCATCGGCGCTCAAAGGGAATCAGACAGGTGATGATAAAAAATGCAAACACAGATCTAAGCTCTCGCTCTGTTTTGCTGCACTATTACTGTGTGCGAGAGAAAATCTGGCATCTGTATCACTGAAAAATCATCATTTACATCTGAGAAAATCTGGGATGAGGCAGCGGACAGACACGTTATCAATGTTATCACAGCCGACCCGAGACCTAAGGTTCGAATCGATGCTGTTAATGAGATACAGAGAGAAAAACAGTTTAAGTACAAGATAAGAGAAAGTTAACGGCCGTCCGTGTTTGCGTTCAGTCACAACTTCATCCATAAACGAAAGACTTTACGAAGGAAAAAGCTTGATGACTTGATTATCACTGCAAACCGCATTAAACCTGAAAAGACGGTCCTCTCCTCCTCATTTGGCTTGGAGGAGTTCACCTGTGCACAGAGCGCTAATTAATGCCCGTGTCTGTGCTGAAGGTCGTCTGGTCCTCAGACAAACACACTCCACGCTCCATCTCACTGACTCAATTAACAGGCCTGTCTAACGACTTCCCGCGGTCCCTCCTCAACACTCCCCGTCTGTACCTCTTGTGCATTTACCTTCGCTTTTCCAGTTTCTACCCATCTCTCTCTCTCTCTCTCTGAAAACTCTATTACAACACACGGCGGTCTGCTAAATGACCGAGCTCACTCAATTCTAAACGAGCATGTAGAATGCATATTTGTGGAGCATATTGGTAATGAAGTTTTGCAGCCGCTGGTTGCTGCGCGAGGAGCTGCGTGGTTCCAGGGTAATGAAACCTGAATTTAAGACACCGTAAGCGAGTTTGATGCCACATTAAATTAAAAATGAAGAGATGAAATGAGGTGAACATGTTGTTTTCCCATTTAGGCTCTTCATGTTTCTTTCAAATGGCTAAACACAAAAACAGTAAGAGTTCTGGTTTAATGAATGATCTTGATTTAGAGAAATGCATAACGAAAATGAATTCCTACATCAGCTGATCAAGATGCTTTAAACATCATTAAGAGATCGCAACAAACCTTTTGCGTAAATGAAAAAATGCATACTCAGGAGTTTTGGTTTTTTTGTTTGGTTTTAAAGGAACAGTCCAGCCAAAAGTTAAAAATCTGCAATTATTTACATGACTTTCTATTTACTGTGGAACATAAAAGAAGATATTTTGGCAAATGTTGGTCACTAAAGAGTTTTGCTTCCTATTGATTTTAATAGTACTGACAAAAATCAGAAATTGATTGCCAACATTCTTCTTTTGCGTTCCAGAGAACTGGATTCTCTATCGCCAACTATGGCTAAAACTTTTTTTAATGTCTGAACGTTTTAACATTGCATTTCAGTGTGTTGAAAGTGTTGGTGGCAATAGTGAAACATTATCTCTTTTATAAGAATTAAAAGGCAACAAAAACATTTTGTCAGTTTTTTTAGCCATCACACCTAACAGGCTGGTAAAAAAACAATAGGCAATAAAATAAAATAAAATAAAATAAAATAAAATAAAATAATACATTTTTAATAAATCATTTTTTAATAATTTTTAAATAATTTTTAATAAAATTAAATTAAATTACCATGTACAGCATAAAAGCTCATTTATACCGTGTAAGAAAAATACTAGGCATGATATTATTGGCTTTTTCATTGTCATTGTAATAAGCAACCATCTATACTCTATCAGATGTATAATCCTAGAGAAAAAATTATGATTAGGCTCATTATTTCTGATAGTAATAATATCAAATTCAGTGTTAAAACATATCACAATAAATACAATATTGAATTATCTTAAATAAATAATTATCATAGAGCTTTTAATTAATACATTTTGTTAAAAAACGAAATGATACAAATTAAATTAAATTAAAAATGTAATTAAAATAAATAAAAAATAATAAAAAATTATATGCACTACTAGTCAAAAGTTTTTTTGGACAGTAAGATTTTTTTTTTTTTCTCTTCTGTTCACCAAACCTGCATTTATTTGATCCAAAATACAGCAAAAACAGTAAAAAATGTAAAATATTTGTACTATTTAAAATAACAGCTTTCCATTTTAATATATAATTTAAAAGGTAATTTATTCCTGTGATTTCAAAGCTCCATTTCAAATTACTCCAGTCACATGATCTTTCAGTAATCATTCTAATATTCTGATTTGCTGCTCAAAAGGTTTCTTTGATAAATAGAAAGTTCAGAAGAACGGTATTTATCTGAAATAGAAATCTTTTGTAACATTATAAATGTCTTTATCATCACTTTATCATCAATTTAAAGCATCCTTGCTAAACAGAAGTATTAATTTCTATAATTTATATTAAAAAAATGTATACTAACTCCAGGTATAGTGTATAATGTTACAAAAGCTTTTTATTTCAGATAAATTCTGATCTTTGGATCTTTCTATTCATCAAAGAATTCTGAAAAAAATGTACTGTTTTAAATATTGATAATAATAATAAAAAAAATAATTTAAAAATGTTTCTTGCACAGCAAATCAGCATATTAGAATGATTTCTGAAGGATTATATGACACTGAAGACTGGAGTAATGATGCTGAAAGCTTAGCTTTGATCACAGGAAATATTTCACAATATTACTGCTTTTGCTCTGTACTTTCGATCACATAAAATGCAGGCTTAATATCCAAAAGAGACTTCTTTAAAAAACATTACAAATCTTACTGTTCAAAAACTTTCGACTCATATGGAAGTCAGTGTGGACCAGAAAGTGTTTGGTTATCAACATTCTTCTTTTTTGTTCATACAGGTTTGGAACAACTTTAGAAGTAAATTATTGCAGAATTTTTTTAAGTCAAGTTTAATTTTCAGCACTGCCATTGATATTAACCATAACACCAGACAGCCTCATGCACTGGTGCCATTCTTGGTTCAACGTGCAGAAGTGTCTTTACTAACCCAGTAAAGCCAACCACAGCCAACGTACCCATTCAGTCTAGACCGGAAGGCCATCTTTAAACGTATCTGTCTCTGATACATCTCCATAAGAGTGTAGATGCAGACGAGTGCCAGTTTGGCATTCAACGACGCTCCCACTCCTTCCATTAGTACTATCAACTTCCTCGATTACACGAGGCCTCAGACTCACTCCGGTACCGCCTAGGCTTCTGCGCTCTCCCTGGCAGCGTCTGGCATCCAGACAGGCTCTATCAACCCTGGCACTGGGGCCTGACACCTCAATAACCCTCTTGATCACAGCAAATCGAATAAGCATAATAAGGTAGTCAATAGGTAATTTATGGTCCCATAACTGGCTAGAAATATGGCTTCTCAGGGATAAGCAGCAGAGAGGCGGCACTCAGACTGGAGTCAGATGCTTCTTAATGAAATATTTCTCCTCTTTCTCTCTGCCTCGCTCTCAGAAAATAGGATCGCTTTTCATGTTAGGCAGCGAAATGCCTCTGGATGCTTCTGCTAGCGTGATTCAATAAGTCATTTTTTTTTTCTTTTTTTATACCTCAAGTATAAAGAGGCTAATTTTAGCCTACTGTATATTAATACAAACAAGTTTTCATTTTGCCTTAAATATTCAGCACATTAAAACACAATATACATGTTGACTATCATCTCCTTTTTCTTCTTTTTTTGGAAAGAAAGGTAAATAAAAGTGTCTTATGAATAAAATTTTAAACTTAAACTTTCACATGTATTATACAGTATTGTATGCATTATAGACTATTAGGCTACTATACATTGCAAGCCAGCTAAAAAGGCATAGGTGAGATTAGTGCATGACAAAATGTATGAATTATATAGGCTTAATTAATGTCACAAGCAAGATTGATGTTGTTCAGATGCTAATTTGACCAACAGCACGATAAATGTTTTCGAACAAAGTCAAGAATCATTGACTCTGAGCAAAACACACAATAATGGTGTTTCATTCTTGAGTGAATCAGTGATTTAAACGAATCATTTGAATGCAATGACTCACTAATAAATATCACTTATTTCATTCCTGAATGAATTGGTGTTTATCTATGAATCGACTGCCTGAAAGATTGACTGAAAGATTCACATAACCAGTGTTGGGGGAAGTTACTTTACAGTCGTAAAGAAGTTAAAAGTAATCCATTACAATATTGCGCTAAAAAAGTAACTAAGTAATGCATAGTTAGTTACTTTTTATGGAAAGTAATGCATTACGTTACTTTTGTGTTACTTTTTAAATCTGGGCAGGCTTGCTTGATGTTTTTAATATAAAATAGTTATATTTTTGGCAAATGTGAAAAATCTTTCACACCAAAAGTGAAATGAATAAGCCTCAGGGTGAAGAAAAAGTACTGTAAATTCATGTCTGTTCAGTAGAACACACAAGAAAAAAGTTTGACACTCTTCAGCAATAAAAAAAAAACACAATTTGGATTAAATACATAAAGGCTTGCCACAGCACTCATGTATTATTGCTCTTTTGTTGGTTTTGATTGCTTCTATTGTCCTCGTTTGTAAGCTGCTTTGGATAAAAGTTAAATGCTAAATGACTAAATGTAAATTGAACATTTAATTATTGCAGGTTTGCATCTTATTCTGAGTTTGTATCACTGTTTTTATTCATTTTGAGGAATACTGAATCTGTTCTTTGTGAGTGAGATGAATTGATACATGTTCACATTTAGTCTAGAAATACAGTAACACCATGTTTACTTTACTAGTTACTTTAAAAAAGTAATCTGATTGTGTAACTTGAGTTACTTGTAATGCGTTACCCCTCAACACTGCAAATAACCATACAATCTCATAAAAAGTTTTGTTTCTAAATAAATTAGTGTTTTTAAATGAACCTGCTGACTGACTGTTTCTCTAAAAGTGCAATCTTATTAGTAAAATTTAGCAGGCAAAAAACATCCATAGTTCATTGTCAATAGTGTAGCGATTCATAAAGCACCACTCACACAGTCAAATTTGTGTGAATTTGTGTGACCAACTTAAATATGAAAATCTTTTCACCTTGAGAACTTTTTCACAAGATTGAATGAATGAGAGTTTTTGAAGGAATCAGTTGACTGAATGATTCATACACTAATTTTGGACAAACATTTCCACCATCTACTGATGTATATACAGTTGTGCTCAAAAATATTCATACCCTTGGTAAATATGATCAAAGAAGGCTGTGAAAATAAATCTATATTGTTAATCCTTCTGATCTTTTATTTTAAACATTTACAAAAAAAAAATCGAACCTTTCATTGTAGAATAAGAGTTTTAAATGTTAGAAAAATCTCATTATGAAACAAGAAATGTTCTTCTAACACACATTGGCCACAATTAATAATACCCTTTTATTCACTACTTTTTGCAACCTTCTTTTGCCAAGATAACAGCTCTAATTCTTCACCTATAATGCCTGATAAGTTTGGAGAACATCTGAAAAGGGATCAGAGACCATTCCTTCATACAGAATCTCTCCAGACTCTTCAGATTTCCAGGTCGATGTTGGTGCTTCTCCTCTTCAGTTCACCCCACTCATTTTCTATAGGGTCCAGGGAACTGGGCTGGCCACGGCAGAAGCTTGGTTTTGTTCTCAGTGACCCATTTTTGTTTTGATTTTGACGTTTGTTTGTGGATCATTGTCCTGTTGGAGGATCCAACCATAAGATTTCTAGCCGTCATTTTATACCATTAAACCCAGTCCCGTTTGAAGTTCCAGAAGTGTCTAACAAATGAATATGATTTTTTTGAATGAAAGATTAAATGGATAAACAATGCAGACTTATTTCCAGAGCCTCCTTTGATAATATTTACCATAATAATTTATGAATAATTTTGAACACAATTGTATGTAACTGCAGAAAGAGTTGCTGAAAATCCTCATGTGTAGACTTTTTAATGTACACAACATCCTCAAAGGTTTTTATTTTTTAATCAAATGTAAATTCATGTCCCAGACACATTTTCTTGGTTAGATAACGTGATTTTACACTTACAATTATTATTATTTTTTGTACATTAACAGTGTAGTCCTATTTTTTATGAATATGAACCTCATCAAGTTAGTAACAAAGTGGTTATATCTAAGTGCATTAACACCATTATATTATTCATTCAGACTGATTTGTGGAACGTGCACAAACACAAGAGGCAGGATTTATCGCATGAACCAATCCGATCATAAACAGTCATTTCCAATCATATCGCAGTGGAGGCATTGCCCCCTCTCATGTTAAAACAAACCCACCGCATGCTTTAGGGGTCTGTTAAAACTCAATGGGCTCAGGGGAGGCGAGAGAGACTCCCGCTGTAACTTTATCTGCTGGTGTTGCTGTTAGACAGTGATTTATATGCTTTTCAATGTTATATTTTGTAATATTGGCATTGTTTTATTTTTGTACTACAATTTTTTTCTCATCTAATATTTTGAACAGACATTGCCTCCCTTGCCTCCTCAAAAGTGCAAATACAACAATACAACTAATTCAAAATCCATCTGGTTTTACAACTGCAGAGCTAGCATTTAGTTCCAAGAAGTAACAGGAATATGATTTCAGCAAAAGCGATATGGATTTTATACATATAAAAAAGAGGCACCCGAGCAATGTTGGGAACATTTGCCACAGGCAGAGAGTAATTGGCTGAATTTATGTGGCATATAAATTCATCAGGGAAAAAAACACTTGAGTCCAAGTCAGTGGTACAAGACCAGAGAACACCTTTTGAAATCCGCTGGATAACAACTTTCCCAAAGCTCTCGGTACAGGATAACAGGGGTGAAAGGCTTCCATCAAAAGGGCAGGGAGAAATGCTAGAGAAACCGCTTTTGACATCCGCCTGATTTAAGGGTGGAGGAGTTTTTCTGAATTAATAAACTGCTCTGCCCCTGAAAATAGGGAATCTCCCCAGTTAATAAATATGGCAAAAGCTAAAATAAATTCACAGCAGAGCTCAATTTATTTCAGAACTAACCGAGGTGTGATGACAGCTCGGGGGTTTTGGGGGCGCTCAGAAAGCCTGTATTTACGGGCGAGGTGAAGAACCATGGTAAAACATGCCACGGACAGTATTTGTCACCGGGTCTCCTGCGTTCGGCTGAAAATGAATCTGTTGGAGATAACAAATGGCCTGCCATACACCACCAGCAGCCAGGGTGAGGCGCTTTCTTGTACGCGTATGTATGATCTATGTTCATTTTCTGATGAGTCCTGCTGCATTGCTCACTCCTGTTAACATCGCACCGCGGTCAATAATCAACTCCCGTCGGGCCGTATTCCTCGCCGCTTTCGCCGTGCATTAAGTCCCCGGCTTCAGAGGAAAGGAAAGTTCACATGTTTGATAAAATACACATCTAAACCAGTCGACCAGTGGCATATTGCGTTGCATCGATCGCCGTGATTGATTCTCCGAAGGGAATCTGACATGGATCAATTTTGCATTAAGAATTTATGTTCTTGAGTCGTAGCGAGCAGTCTTGATACAGAGATCCATTTATTAACAGAGATAATTGAACTATAGCAGTAAGTAACAAGGAGACGTATCTTATCAGCCAGGCACCGAGATGAGACTCTCGACGTCTTGGAAGCAGATGAAATGATAGCAAACCTCGCTAGACTTTTTCCCCCAGGGGTCACGGGGTCAGGTCTGTTTGGATAATGACTGCGCAAGGGTGGACACGGGTCAAACTCCATGGGGTTAAAGGATCATTTTGATAAAGTAGCTTCTAATGACGCTTGCATGCGCAAACCTGAGCACTAACAGAGATGGAGATGGATCAATACCATGTGAACTTCAAGGGAGGAGAATGATGTGAAATTGGATGTGTAATGTATGTGCTAAATGACATTTTAACGCATGGGGATGCATATTGGATTAAAATAAATTGATTTATGGCTTCCTATCCATGAAATAAGATGCATCATGTAAAATAATATTACAATAATCACTCTCAGAATGCAGTTATCCACATCAGGGGTTTTCAATCTTGTAGATGCCATGGACCCACAAAAATGAGCATCTTAATGCTAGGGACCCTCTCCTAAAATCAATATATTTTCTTGTAAAAAGACCCAATTTATACTGTGAAAAGAATTATATTATAAATGTCAAAAATATTATATATATATATATATATATATATATATATATAAAGGTTTCTGTTAAGATATACTGTTACTGTATGTTTTCTTTCTATTCATTATAGTACTATACTGTTATATAATTTTATATTTTAATTTTTCTTTGTTCTTAAATTTTTCCAATCAAAATTTTATTTATTAATTACATTTTTGATTTTTACTTATTCATTTACTTGTTTATTTATTTATTTTACTTTTTACTCATTTTAACTGAATACATTTTTTTAAATTTGAATTTTATTCGTTTAAGCGGTTACTTATTTATTTTTTTTATTATTTAATTGTTTATTATTTATTTGTTCATTTACTTATTTATTTACTTGTGTATTTATTTATTTATTTCTATATTTATTCTTATTTATTTATTTTACTTTTTATTTATTTTGATCAAAGTTTTTTGCTTGATTTTTATTTTACTTTTTATGCATGTACTTATTTACTTGTTTATTTTAATGAATGAATGAATGAATGAATGAATTATTTTATTTTAATTTATTGTAATTTTCATTTATTCACTTTAATCCTATTTTGAGTATTATTATTATTATTATTTATTTTGGATCACATTATGTCTTTGTTTATTTATTTACTTATTTATTTGTTTATTTAAACATTGTTTATTTATTTCTGTTTGTTTTATATGATTCTTTTTATTTAATTATTTATTTATTTTAATTTATTCAACTTTTCATTTATTCATTTTGATCCTATTATTATTATTTATTTTTTCCTTTACTTATTGTGGATCACATTTTTATGTCATTATTTATTTATTTTTATTTACTTGTTTATTTAAATATTGTTAATTTATTTCTATGTTTGTTTTATTTTTTTATTTAATTCTTTCATTGAATTATTTATTTATTTTTATTTTATTTTATTTTTAGCTTTTTTTTCCCACTTTTTCAAAGTGGCCCCCTCAAAGTGCCGCAGACCCCCTATCACTCCCTTTTGGACCCCTAATGCATGTCATATATTATCACACAACACTAAAGAAAACAGAATGGTACTCAATGAAATGCCTGCGGGAAACCGCAACTAGCACTGTAGAATACAACCTGTTATTGCTGACGGGACGGTTCCTCCAATTGATGTCCATCATAAAATACGCCGAACATTTCAGCCTTTGACCTCCAGTCTAGTACCATTGACCCTGCTGTATCCTCTGGCTGCTGACGGGCAGAAAGACGCGGCCATAAGCTTTAAAAGTGCGGTGGGCTCACGTCCCATGGGTGCACGTATCGATACGGCCAGCGGGAAATTTACTGAGGGCCATTCGGATCGTAACGATGAAGAAGTACGAGAGGCGTCCATACTGACCCATTTGGAGAGGAACAGGCGTGGGTTGAGTGGCGTTAAGGCGTCTATTTGGAAGACTGACAGCCCAATCAGATCGGCGTTAATCACGTACGAACACCTCGTTAATCAGAAAAAGTGTCAGGACTAACGACCAGACAACCATGGAAAGGAAAATGTACTTCCATTAATAATTTGGAGCATCTCCAGCGAGCGAGTTTAAAAGTTGAACAGTCACGGTTTTGCGGACGTGGCTCAGAAGTTTCGGGGATTTTCCACTTGGTGCAGCAAGTTTGCAGGCCGCGTTTGAAGAACAAGAAGGATCTTCGCCTCAAAGAGCGATTGAAATGTGGCCGATCTTGTTTCATGTGATTTGTGTGGTCATGAATAAAAGAATGAGTTTGCTTAAGCCCCCTTGAAGTTATGGGTGGTTTTGCTATTTCATGCCTGTAAATCAGCATGGAATATTTGTATTGTTACAAGGCCTTCACAACAAATCCAAACAAATTCTATGGTAATACAGTAGAAGAGCAGATATAATTTCAAATCTTTATTTCATGTCCTTGGCTGTATTTGCAAATCAAATAGGTGCATATGCATGCACACACACACACACACGCAAAACCCACACAAATGCATACATTAGCATCAGCATCCATACATTAATGTCATATGCACATACATACAATCACATAGCCATTTCTCTTATTTTCCACCCACACATGCACAATCTTGACATTGGTGAGTTGTTGAACACATCAGCAAAGTGTCATTTCCCACACAAGCTCCCTGACACGCCAATCAAAGCTTAAAAGGTCACTTTACCGCAATGTACACAGGTGTTACTCACAATGCCATGAACGGCATGCAGGTTTGTCTTCTTCAGAGCGAGTGATTTGTCTGGCTGGAACCATACGAGGACATTTAACATTACGGCCCAGATAGGTGGATTGATTACCGAGCAATGTATACATGGCCAAGAGAGATTGCCTGTGTAGAACAGAATGCTTAAAAAGGCTTTTCATTGGTGGCACAAACAAAAGATTGGAATAGCTTGTTCTACTATTGCATCCTGGAGATGAAGACTCACACAACACAAGACACAAAGTGAAAATTGGAATGGATAAAAAGGTCAGTTTTGGTAGGGTTTTTTTTTTTTTTTTTCTTGCAAAGGAAATGATAAAATATTATTATTATTATTATTATTATTATTATTATTATTATTATTATTATTATCATTATCATTATTATCATCATTATTATTATTATTATTATGTATGTATGTATGTATGTATTATTATTTATTTATTTATTTATTTTTATTATCATCAAGGTATGAGTGGTACTGTGAGTGGTTGCCAGGGGATCATTAGGAAGTTTAATAAGAAAACTAATGTTGCTAAATATTGCCAGGGCATTGTATAGAAAACATTATTGTTGCATTAATAAAATTCTTAATAATAATATTTACTAGTAATAAAATACTTAAAATACTGCATATTATTTATCATTAATTAATTTGTTTGTTTATTTAGTTAGTTAGTTAATCAAAATATTGCAAGAACATTGTTAGGAAACATTTTTGTTGAAAAAATATAATACTTAATACTTAATTATAATAATTAATTATAATAGTAATAATAACTAAATTATTATTATTAATAATAATAATAATAATAATAATAATAATAATAATAATAATTATTATTATTATTATTATTATTATTATTATTTTATTTATTAATAGAAATATTGTCAGGGCACTGTTTAAAAAACATTATTGTAGCATAAATAAAATTCTCAATCATAATACTTAATAATAATAAAATAATACTTAATATTATTTATTTAGTTAGTTAATCAAAATATTGCAAATACTTTGTTAGGGAACATTTTTGTTGCATAAAAATAATACTTAATAATACTTAATTATAATAAAAAAATTTAATAATAATAATAATAATAATAATAATAATAACCATAATAATAATAATAGTAATAATAATAATAATAAATATATTATTATTAGTTAGTCAGTTAGTTAGTTAATGAAAATATTGCCAGGGCATTGTCAAGAAACATTTTTGTAGCATAAATAAAATACTTAATAATAACAATAATAATAATAATAATAATAATTATTATTATTATTATTATCATCACCATCATTATTATATTATTATTTTTTTTTTTTTTTTTGTGGTGATTTTCAGAATTGCACCTTGGATAAAGAGCCTTTTGGAGTCAATAAAAAGAAAATGAGCTTTGTTCTTCAGACAGTTTTTGAAAAAGAAATGGAAAAATGTTGCTGAATGAATGAATGAATGAATGAATGAATGAATGAATGAATGAATGAATGAATGAATGAATGATTTTTTTTAAACAAATTAAAATCCAAATTAAATTTTGCTAAAATTATTTTTTTATTAATTTCTAACAAAACATTCGAAAGGTTGCTTGTGTGAAACTCTCCGTCATGATACTTAGGTTTTGTGGGTGGTTGCTAGAGCATTGCTCTATTTTCTCTTCTGAACAAGGAATTTCTGTAATCAAAAACATTTTTTTTAAATGAAAAACAGCTGTTTGCATTTTCTGAAGAAAATATGCTCACCATATGGTTACATGGTGTCTTTAAACATGTTGCTAAGTGGTTGCCAGAGTCTTGCTAAGGTTACCACACAAACTCTTTCACTTATATAAGATTACATTTTTCAAGTTGAGCTTCCCACCATGAGGTGAAGGACACCACGAGTAAAAGACACTGCGGGGGAAACAGCTGAGCTCAAATTAGTGTCTTCATTTAAGAGCTCATCAGCGGGTTGATGTGAATGCGGTGTGAAGGCTGACCGCTGCTGCTGGGTGATGCTAATGTTAGAGCCTCTAACCGCTCTCCGACAGACGCTGGTGTTGATGTGCAAGCAGCCCCGTCGTCCAATCGGCGCGAGCGGCTCTCTATCAGAACCTAATCCTCCACACACAGCTGCTCCTGTGAGATTAACGCGCCGCGAAAACGCCATCACTCCCGGTTTCGCCCAGCCAGAATCATGGCTGAAATGAATAAATTAAAGGACGAGATTAATGTTTGTTTGTTGTTTTCTTTTATCCCCCTCTTTGCTGTTGGCAGACGTGCTAAAGGATTGCTTTTTTGTCAAGTGCTTTAGGCTCTCGCTGGCCCAGTATTGGAAGGGCATATGAAAATGTGGATTTCCCAGCGTGTTTGGAAAGGGCATGCTTCGATTTCAAAAGCGAGGGAGGGGGGAAACTCATTCCTTCGGCGGCATAAATGTGTGATGACAGGTTCCTCGCTCGCTCGCACCTTACCTCACTACTACGAGGCGCTAAGCGCAAACAGAGGCTAATCAATTCCCTATCATGCCCCATAGATCACTGTTCAACACTGAAGACGTGGCCAGACTCTTTATAGACTCCGATGTGCCAACAGATTATTGCTCTTGTTGCACCTAAGGCTTTATTTCATGCCACTACCAGTGAAAGTGGGGGGAACAAATTGTACACACACAGACAAAAAGGATTACCGCGGCGAGACTCAAGATCGTCGTCAAAGAAGGACGCTGACATGAGCAACGAGATCACGCTGACAGCAAAGGAAATTTCACGTTATGATATGTGAGAGTCTGTGAATGTTGTAACCTTTTCGGTTATTTTATCATCTTATAGCTTTTTTGCAATTTTTTCATTTTCTGAGAAGACTTTGGTGCTAACTTATCTGATGAGCACATCGGCGGCAAGCGTTGCGTGAAAGCTAATAAATGTTTTATGTACAGTACTCAAACTATGGCCGTAATGCTTTTAATCTTAGCGGAGTTCATAAAAGGAACAAAAGAGACTATTAGATTGTTTCTAAGAGGGCTGTAACCTGTATCAGATCAGTACTACACTATATGCATGAAGAATATGCAATAAAAATAGATATTTCAGTAGGGCTGTCCTTGACTAAAAATCGTTCTGGTCAACTAGTCGTCGTTCATTTTAAGCATTAATCGACTATTAGTCGCATGTTTATTAAAGGAGAAGTCCACTTCCAGAACAACAATTTACAAATAATTCACTCACCCCATTGTCATCCAAGATGTTCTTGTTATTCCTTCTTTAGTCGTGAAGAAATTATGCTTTTTGAGGAGAACATTTCAGGATTTTTCTCCATATAATGGACTGATAGGTGCCCCGATGTTGAACTTCCAAAAAAGGGTCTTATCTAGCGAAAAAGGGTCTTATCTAGCATAACGATCACTTATTTTAATAAAACTAATACAATTTATATACTTTTTAATGTCAAACGCTCGTCTTGTCTTACTATGCCTGGACTGTTTTTGTTCCGGTTCCTGACAGTTAGGGTATGTCGAAAAACTCCCATCTCACGTTCTCCCTCAACTTCAAAATCGCTCTATATCACTGTTTTACCTTTTTTGTTAAGAGTGTTTGATCTTCTTTACATGTTCACTTTGCAAAGACTGGGTCCAGTGATGTAGGATGATTTTGAAATGATTTTTGAAGTTGAAGGAGAAAATACGACTAGAGTATTTGAGTGTTTGAGATGAAAAAGTATTTAATTTTTTTTTTCTTTTTTAATGAAAAAAGATCCTTCTTCCTCGGCTGGGATCATTTACAACCGCATTTGGGATTGTTTGAAGCCGCATTTAAACTGCATTTTGGAAGTTCAAACTCTGGGCACCATAGCAGTCCATTATATGGAGAAAAATGCAGAAACGTTTTCCTCAAAAAACATAATTTCTTTACGACTGAAGAAAGAAAGGCATGAACATCTTGGATGACAAGGCGGTGAGTACATTGTATGTGAATCTTTGTTTTGGAAGTGGACTTCTCCTTTAATAATCCATAATCAATAATAATAATGAGCCTTTAAATCCCTACGTAGCCTAATAACCGCTCAAGCACATGCAAAAAAGCTCACTGGCAGATATAATAATTATGAATATGTCTGGGAAAAACAGCAAGGAGACTGCATTAACATTTTAATAATTTATTGATAAATTAGTGCTTTGTTTTTTGACTCGTCATCTCCGCAGTAGTGATGCACCTGTATGCAGTTTCATATGGATTACATAATCTATGTAATAGATCTAATATTTGTTTTCTATAGTAGTCAACATTTGAAGTGGATCAAAAAAAGTTCATCAAAGTTGTTCTAAGACAAGAGCAGGTATTGTTTTGGTTTTAGAACAACTTTGATGAGAGGTTTTGATCCACTTCAAATGTTGACTACTATATTTGTATTGGTTCATTTGAAAGTAGACAGTTCAGCTCTCTATAGATATATTTTTCATGTATGTAAGGCAAGTATATAGGGAGTTGCGAAGTTTTGCACTCAAGTTCACAGAGACCGAGACGGTAGAAAGCGCTGTTTGCTTTAAATATTTTACAAAAGCGCAATGTTTTGTTATTGTGTGTGCACACAAATAAACAGAGTTTTTGAAGATTGGAAAGATGTATTACTTTTATCTGTATGACCAAAAATGATGGAGTATTTTTAGAGCAACACCGGCGGCTCCATCTGTCATGTGACTTTTCAGCTTCCACACTCCGCACAGACAGTTCAATAGTGCACATTTTTCTAGGATAATATCAGTCGAACAAGCCTCTTCTCATCAACTAGCGGTTAGTCGACTATTAGGAAGCAGCCCTACAAAGTAGTTTGGAATATAAAATTGCTATAAGATCAAAGCCAAGTTTTAAGTTGATATCACAAAAAATGAAGTACCTGTGAATTTTTCTTTACACTTTACACCAAAAATGTATGTAATGCATAATGTAATGTGTGTGTATACACTAAGAGTATGTGGAAAACATGTCAGTTTGTACAGTTTTAATGAGTGTAAGGTAGACTGAGAGCGTTGTCGAGAAAGCCGATACATTAGCACATTAGCGTTTATTGTTTCTTAGAGGGCTGTAACCTGTATCAGATCAGTACTTCACTATATACATGAAAAACATGCAATGAATCTCAAATTGCTAAAAAATCAAAGCCATTAGGTCTAAGTTGTGTTCCAAATTTTAAGTTGATATCACAAAAATTGAGGTTCCTGTGAATTTCTTTTTACACTTTACACCAAAAATGTATGTAATACATAATGTAATGTATGTATGTCTGTGTATACACTAAGTGCATGTGAAAAAACATGTCAGTTTGTACAGTTTTAATGAGTGTAAGGTAGCCAGAGACCAAGAGCGTCGACGAGAAAGCCAATACATTAGCACATTAGCGTTTACTGCTCAAGCAGTGTGACTGATTAATTATGTTTTTTCGAGGATCATTAATATTTCCATTGCTGTGTGAACTTTGTGTCCCTGTGGTGAATTCTCATGATAAATGACAAAGCCATATATTTGGTGTTCACATATCACCCCAAAACACAACTATTAATCACAACACAAGTTCACACGCAGGCAGGTTTGATAAATGACTGCGACATGCAGTCACAGAATAAAATGAAAACAAACAGGGGCAAAGGTATTAAAAACGCTAACAACATGCCTGTGGAAAGAGGCCAAACTAATAAGCAAACTTTAAACACCAAAGTAGCCTGTATTTCGCTTGTCTGCATTCCACTCCATCTTGCAGGCAATGATGAGTCCGTGAACTGTTTGCATGCAGCCTGATTTTTTTGTCCGCGTGGAAACAGAAATATGCGTACACAAAAAGCATACACACAAATCTAAGTACTTGAGAGTCAAACTTCATCAACTTCGTCATGTTTAATTCAGAGTTTTCCAAAAATGTCATTTTATATACACTAAACATTTGCAGTTTCTAAATGCTTGAACAAAACATTAAATCTTAAAAAAATGGACGTAATAGCAGGGAAAATGCATTTCCAAAAACTGTCCATATGGAGAAATGATCATTTCTATGGTTATTGTTTTATTTTATTTATAAATTATTTATGTTTTAAAAACTACACTGACATACTGCAGTACCAACAGCTGCCTCAAAAAGTTCAAGAAATATATGATATGACTCTTTTAACACTGCAGATTTTTACAGTATAACCACAGATCAAGAAAATAATGGATTGTCCTCAATATGTCGAACTGAAATGAAAAGAGTCTTGTTAATACCTAATGACAGTTTTAGCTTGATATATTAATTTGAAAATGTCTCTCTCAAACTGCATTCATAACATAGCTTTCAACTTAATTTAGTTTTTCTTTTTATTAGACTAACGGAAATGAGAGTATTAAGTCTAGGCGTTGATAGCACACTCTGATCAATTAAAGATCACAGAGCATGTCCGGTGATGTCTGGAATTTCAAATCAGACACTTGGATGAAATTTTATGGGTTTTATCAGTGGTGCTTAAGTGGCAGTATTACTGTTGCTTATATTTATTATTATATTTTTAAACCAAAAATTAGTAGAGCATGATGCTAGCAACACCAAGTTTATAGGACTGATTCCCAAATGGAATAAATAAACTGATTCCCATAGGCAATTAATAAAAGGATAAAAGTTACTTTCAAACTGATCTCATGACCAAAACGTACCTGTAGGAACTTTTTCGCAAGATGCAAAATATGTACCGCCATGTATGTTTCATGACATACTCAATGTGAAATGTCTACTGAGTGTTTGTTTTTTCCCCGGAACAGATAAACGTACATATGGTACGTTTTATGTGATGTTGGTTTTGTACGCGTCACCTAATTCAAGTCATGCTAACCTAGCTCTGACTTGAAATGTCCACTGAGTGGCACTATAACTCTAAAGCTCAGTGACGTTTTAAAATAACATAACATCTGTGCTACACCTAAAAAAAAAAAAAAATGAAAGTGATGTAAAAAAGTGATGTTTTTCAATCTCTCATCTTTCAGCTCTTTCATCGTGAGTCATGTTTTTTATGGGATTTGTACCCAAGGATTCCACATCCTAAGTCCAATTCTGTGCTGGCTGAGCTACCGAGCAAGCTTGTTACGTCTGGAAAGCGAAGCATATGGTTGCTCGCTGTTTTACAGTCTCTAGTTTTCATAGTGCACAATTTCTCTGAGATTCCGAGTTCGAGCTCTATTTTGGAAGGGTGTTCCAGTTAAAAGTTCCTACTAGGAACTCAGAATTTCTAATTTCTATTGTGCACACTAGTAAATGTATACTTATGGTGTGCACCAGGGTTGCCAAGTCCACTGTTTTCACCCTGAATAGGGCTACTTTTAAACTGTTGCTGGGGGTTGATTGTATCCCTCAAGGGTTAAAGTTTTGACATATTAATTATATTTAACTAAAATAGTTGTATTGAAATATTTTATATTATATCAATGGTAAAACAGCGCTAGATGTATAAAGGGTTCACTTCCAGAACAAAAATTTACAGATAATGTACCCCTTTGTCATCCAAGATGTTCACGTCTTTCTTTCTTCAGTTCTAAAGAAATTATGTTTTTTGAAAACATTTAAAGATTTCTCTCCATGTAATGAACCTCTATCGCGCCCCTAAATTTGAACTTCCAAAATGCAGTTTAAATGCAGTTTCAAAGGGTTCTAAATGATCCCAGCCGAGGAAAAAGGGTCTTATCTACCGAAACAATCATTTTCTTTTTTTTTTTTTAATTACAATTTATACTCTTTTTTAACATCAAATGCTTGCCTCGTCTAGGGTACGTCTAAAAAATGTTCTCCTCTATCTTCAAAATCATCCTACATTGCTGCAGAAGTTCTAACCCAGAGTTTATGAAGTGAACATGCAAAGAAGATCAAACACCCGATACAAAGGTAAAACAGCGAGGTAGGATGATTTTGAAGATGGAGGAGAAAATGAGATGGGAATTTTTAGACGTACCCTAATTGTCATGACCAGAAAAAAACACTTCACACAGAGCTGGACAAGACAAGCATTTGAGGTTAAAAAGTATATGAATCGTAAATTTTTTTTTGTTTTGTTTTTTTTTTTAGAAAATGACCGTTTCACTAGACAAGACCCTTATTCCTCGGTTGGGGTCGTTTAGAACCCTTTGAAGCTGCATTAAAACAGTATGTTGGAAGTTCAAATTTGGGGGCACCATAGAAGTCCATTGCATGGACAGAAATCCTGAAATGTTTTCCTCAAAAAAACATAACTTCTTTACAACTGAAGAAATAAAGACATGAACATCTTGGATGACAAGGGGGTGAGTACATTATCTGCCACTGGTAGGGCAGTGTTGCCAAGTCCGCAGTTTTTCTGCAAAACTGGGCTACTGTAACACTGTTGCCACGGGTTGTTTTTCATGTCTACGGGTAGAAGCGACCCCAATAATGTGATATTTAGCCCCTGGAATGCAAATTTTACCAGAGAAACACTGCCACCCAGGTTTTTACCCAGGGACATCCCACGGAAACGCGATTTGGCTAGTTTTGAGTACCAATTGGGCAGGTTTTGTTGTGAAACCTGGCAACCCTGTGGTAGGGAGCCTTAAAGCTGTGTTGATGTTCACTACATTGTTTTGGGCTATTTTGGCCATAGGGCTAGTTTTGTTATGCAGACCTGGCAACCCTGGTGCGTGTATGTTAAAAAACACTTTTAGGAAGGGCTTTTGTTGCCAAGAAACACCCTAGCAACCACTCAGAACACCTTACTAACCACCTTAGAACACCTCAAAACATTTTAGCTAACACCGTTGAATTTATCAGCAAGAAAATACTAATGTAGTCTTGAGGTGCATATCGCATCACCAGGGGTCCGTTGATACCCAATGCTAATGGTATTTGACACTCAGCACATTAACCCTGCACGAACCGAATGGAGATGGTACATTACAACACACGAGTGCAGAATGCTTTCTAAATTAACTCTGAATTATAAAGAGAAAGAGATAGCGGAGAGGAGAGAGAATGACAGGAGAGAAGGACAGAGAAGGGCGTTAGGAAACGCGGACTGACAGGTGGACCCGGGAGAATTGATCGGCCTGGATCCAGCTGTCAGAGGAAGAGCTCATCTGGCACAAGCCAAGTCAAACCACATGTCAAACAGTCAGACAGAGAGGAGGAAAGATACATATGTGCAAGCGTGTACAGCTGTGTCTCCCTCTCTCTCGCTCAACCTCTCTCTCTGTCTCACCTCTGGTTACTCTCCTTCTGTTTCACTGATTTGTTCATTTAAGCCTGGGCACAGCAAAAGTGACGTGGCAGTGTGCAATGCCTTGCTTTGTGAAACTGTGCATGGTGCTTCGATTCCACTGGATGAATCCAGATGCAATTGGCTGAGCAGATGCATTTTTTTTTTTTTTTCAAATTAGCATTTCATGTTTTTAGGACATTCCAGATACATTTCACACAGGTAAAATGTCTTCTATAATAATAATAATAATAATAATACAGAAAACATATAATAATATATCAAATAATAATAATAATAATAATAATAATAATAACAACAGTACCTAATAAACCATTATGTGTTATTTAAATGATCATCAAGATTTTTTTTTACTGATATAAAGTCATTTATTTGTTGCTTGCAAAAAAATACAAAGCTATTTTTGAATAGCTCTAAAAGGCTTTTTAAGCAATAACTCAAAGAATAATTAATAATGAAATTTAAATTAAAAAAAATGTATGCAAAGCTTATATTTTCTATACACACTGCCACTTCACATACAGACGTACATACATACATAAATAAATAAATAAATAAAATGTCAACTTAGCACCTAGCAGAAATAAGTTTAGGTGAAGGACTAAACTTACTAAAACTAAATTTAAAAAAAAAATAGAATGAATGAATAAATGAATAAATAAATAAATAACACTACTACCTTTACATAGAAAAGGTAAATCAAAATTTGGCCAGCTCCAAAGCTTATATTTTCCATGCACACTACCACTTCACGTAAATAAATAAATAAATAAAATAAAATTAAAATAATAATCACTAAAGCTAAAAATAAATATAACAAAATAATAAAACTAAAAATTGAAGCGAAAATTAGAATGAATGAATGAATAACTAAACAAACAAACAAATAAACAAACAAACAAACAAATAAATATAAATAATGCTAAAATAACACTACTGCCTTTACATAGGTAAGGTAAATGAAAATTTGGCCAGCTACAAAGCTTATATTTTCCATACACACTGCCACTTCACATAAATAAATAAATAAATAAAATAAAATAAAATAAAATAAAATTTGTAGCTAAAATTTGAATGAATGAATGAATAAATAACACTGCCACTTGACATAAAAACAGTAATAATAATAAAATAATAATAATAAACAATACAAAATGCTGTGCAGAACCTTAAGCTATAAAAAGA
Organism: Labeo rohita; assembly: GCF_022985175.1. Classification (NCBI taxonomy): domain Eukaryota; kingdom Metazoa; phylum Chordata; class Actinopteri; order Cypriniformes; family Cyprinidae; genus Labeo; species Labeo rohita. Next base: position 32,476,588 of record NC_066883.1, on the reverse strand, counting down.
GTGGCGGGAAAGAAGCACACATGGCCCACGAAGCTTAACAGCAAATAAAATGCATAAACAAGGCCTCTCTCTCTCCCTCTTTCTCTCTCTCTTTCTTTAACGAAAATAAAACGCTGATGAGATGTGATAAATGATTTGTGTTGTTGATCTGGTGGATATACTGTTATGCCAGGCTCTCTCCAGGGCTACTCTATCTGTCACGAAGGCAGGTATGGATTCGGTGCTGAGGGAGACTGAGAGAAAGGAAAGTAAAAAATGACACCAGTGCTGGAAGGAAGTCATTCACTACGATCACGTGGATGTTACATAAATGCACGCATCTCATAATCATCCTGCCATTCTCATGCCTGAGTGTCAGTTTATTGGCTTTAATGCAAATTCATTCAGCTATGATAATAATTACACATGTGGGGCATCATCTTGCGTTTGATAGAGATCATCCATTAACTTAAAGGGTTGCCATTTGTGCCCCTGAGGTTCAAGCGATGCCCTCTAGTGGCTGCTGCAATTAATCAAGCATGCCAGCTTCCTCCGAGCCACACAAACGACAACAACTATTTCTGTATTATCAATAACCTACAAGATAACACAGCAAGAAAACAGTCTGCGTGACCACAGGGCATCGGGGGGAAAGTGGGTCAGTAGTATTTCACAAAATATAATTAAGTGCTTATAAAAGAGAGGAGAGAAGATGGATTTTCTTTGTCCCTGAAGAAGTCAGCTGGCACAAAAAAGCCGTTTGCCTCTTTTTCTATCGATCGCGGGAGGTATTGATTTGTTGCTAAGCCTGGTGAGTTTGTTTAAGGTGGATCTATGGGGCGTTAGGTGAACTATCTGGCAGTGAAAAGCAAACAGACTTGATTATGGAAGGCCAAGACACTTTATGGAATGCAGAGTCCAGATATTGTTTGAAATCCTCTGTGAGTGAGCTTGAAAAAACCATAATGCAGAATAGGAATGGACAGATATTCCTTCAGTGACTGCATAACAAATGGACATTCCATCATGACGATTCCTTGAGGATTAAATTGTTCAAATTTAATCACTGAATTTAAGATCATGTCATACAGAAGAGAAAGAACAGAACAGAAATGTGGATAGGAGAAGGTAAAAAATCTCAAGCAAAGATCCTTAATATCACTTTTTAGTCCCCCTTGTGGTCTGCTTATATTGTTCAAATTGTTTGTTTGTTTTTTTTTCCATAAGTTTTTATTTGATTTGATTTGTTTTGATTTGACAATTTTTTCCCCTTGAGGTCTGCTTATAGTTTGTTTATTATTTTATTTCATTTTAGTGTAGTTTATTTTAGTTTAGTTTTAGCTTTTATTTCATTTTATTATGTTTGGGTTTTTTTTCCATAAAGTTTTATTTGATTTTATTTTATTTGATTATTTTTCTCCTTGAGGTCTGCTTCTAGTTTGTTTATTTTATTTTATTTTATTTTAGTTTAGTTTGGTTTTTTTCCATAAGCTTTTTTATTTTATGCTTATATTGTTCAAACTGTTTGTTTTTTCTATAAGGTTTTATTTTAATTTATTTTATTTTATTTTATTTTGTATTTTTTCCCTTGAGGTCTGCTTATATTGTTCAAATTGTTTTTGTTTTTGTTTTTTTTCCGTAAGTTTTGATTTGATTTGATTATTTTTTCCCCTTGAGATCTGCTTATAGTTTGTTTGTTTTATTTTGTTTTGTTTTATTTTATTTTATTTTATTTTATTTTATTTTATTTTATTTTATTTTATTTTATTTTATTTTATTTTATTTTAGTTTAGTTTATTTTAGTTTAGTTTAGTTTAGTTTAGATTTTGTTTTGTTTTTCTTCCATAAGCTTATTTTATTTTATTTTATTTTATTTTATTCCCCCTTGAGGTCTGCTTATATTGTTCAAACTGTTTGTTTTTTCTATAAGCTTTTATTTTATTTTATTTTATTTTATTCCCCCTTGAGGTCTGTTTATATTGCTCAAATTGTTTGTTTTTTCTATAAGCTTTTATTTTATTTTATTTTATTTTATTTTATTATTTTATTTTATTTTATTTTATTTTATTTTATTTTATTTTATTTTATTTTATTTTATTTTATTTTATTCCCCCTTGAGGTCTGCTTATATTGTTCCAAATTGTTTGTTTTTTCTATAAGCTTTTATTTTATTTTATTTTATTTTTTTTATTCCCCGTTGAGGTCTGCTTATATTGTTCAAATTGTTTGTTTTTTCTATAAGCTTTTATTTTATTTTATTTTATTTTATTTTATTTTAATTTTTCCCCTTGAGGTCTGCTTATATTGTTCAAATTGTTTGTTTATTTATTTATTTATTTTTTTTATAAGTTTTTATTTGATTTGATTTGATTATTTTATTTTATCTAATCTAATCTTATCTTGAGGTCTATAGTGTTGTTTTCCCATTAAATACTTCTTTAAGAAAGTCATATATTTTTTTCATATTATGCTCATATTGTTAGGTTCTTCTTGTGTTTAGAAATGATAAAAACGTCCGCAAGCCGGAAATGAATTTCTAATAATACAACCCTTCTGATGAACCTAACTAGATTAAAGTTTCATTATTGATGTTATTGTTGTCATTAGATGTGCTTTTCTCTAATAACCAGGTGAGTTCAGACCCTATTGTCCTCGAATTCAATAATGGAAAAAGAACACTTTAATATGTTAACATGCGTAGGAAACTATAGGCAAGTCATCTACAGGCTGATTTCCTAGAAAAGTGTCAATGCTGATGGCAAATGTAATGATTACAGCATCCCAACCAGCCCAATACAGTGACACAGACTTTGCAATTGTATTTTTTGAGGGGCAGGACTAAACTGGTCCAAACAATGTCAAATGAGGAAACCCTCTTTTCCATTTCCATTTGTTGACTCAGAAATTACACACTTCCCCTTTAAGTGATGATAACACCTTAAGAAGGTGTCATGTAACTCCACAAAGAGGCATGTGAAATAAAATCCACTTGATCTCAGTGGATTTTGATGCAATAGTAGACATGAGCTGAGAGAGAAGGATGACTTTGCTTTTCTCATCTCTCCCTCTGTATTTTCCCGTAGTGCTGACCCACCAGGGGGCCGTGCGGGAGATGAGAGAGACTAAATTAAAGCTTTACTCATGCCAGGGGGCAATGAAATGTGTGCTCAACAGCTCACCTGGACAAGTCCACAGAGACACTGCCAGTTAACATACGACCGGGACTGGTTTGATCTTACTTTCTAGTTTCGTCGTCACTCGTTGTCTGTCTCGCTCCTACCTGCAATACTCACAAAAGCAAAGGTACTGAGTCATTACATGGAATAATATTATTCAGCACATCACTGACAAAGCAGAACAACATTTGGAGGGAAACAGCATTTATAAGTAGCCCGTTCTTGCTTTCTCTGATGGCAAAGCTGAATTTTCAGCATAAGTACTCCAGTCTTCAAAGTCAAATGATCCTTCAGAAATCACTCTAATATGCTGATTTGTTGTTCAAGAAACATTCCGTATTATTATCAATGTTGAAAACAGCTGTGCTGCTTAATATTCTTGTGTAAAATACCATTCAAAAGTTTGGAAAAAACACTGTTTGAAAAAACAAAAAAACAGAAAATGTACTGGTAATTTTCTGGTACTTCACAAACGCAATTAAATGCCAAATTAATAATACAGGTAAAATAAAATAAAAATAAAATAAAATAAAATAAAATAAACAGTACATTGCACGCATTTTTTAAGATTTAAAAAATATGAAGTAATATATATATATAAACTAAAAAATAACTAACTAAATAAATAACAACAAAAAAAGAAAAAAAAATCTTAATTATTCTTTCAACTTTTGACTGATATTTGCAGTAGGGCTGCCGCTAACTACTATTTTTATATTGATTAATCTATCGACAAATTTACTGATTAATCGATTAATCTGAACGATTAATTTCCCACAGAAAAAAAATGTAAGGAGAAAAATGTAAATACACAGTATTTCTGAAAATAAATAAATAAATAAAATAATAAGAATAATAATAATAATAATACATTAATTAAAAAAATAATAATAAATTAATTAATTGGAGATGCTTTTAATTATTAAATTATAATGCAACCATTAAAACAGAATACAGAAAAATAATGGAAAACGGATTGTGGTAAAAATAAAACTGTGGTAATAAAAATAGATGTAATAATTTTTTTGTGGTAATAAAAATAGATGTAAGTGAACAGTAGCCTTTAAAATTACTTAAAATACATATAGCAATAAGGCAGTAATAATTAGTTCAAGCAAGAAATCATATGGTTTTACTGAACAAAACTGTCAAAATACATAATGTATATAAAATAATAGAGCTAATGTACATTACGCATTACAACAAATCCATCCATCCAATCCATACAAATATAAATAAGTAATTTTTTAACAGTTATGTTTTTTTAATCTGATTTCCCAACTTCTCTGTGACAAACTTGAATCCAATGAACTGCAGTGGAGCTCATTATCTGGTATAATTAGCCATCATTCATTATCACCAATCAAACTGTAACAAACACAAATAAAAGGTCTGTTTTAAGTCCCTCTGAGAGCACAAATCTGACATTATGACATTCTAAGCTAATCCGACTATAAAGTCGCTTAGCCAAGATTTACTCTGTAAGCAAGCCGCGTGGGTTGCATTTTTTGAGCAATGATTGATTCCGTTTCAAAGCTGGATTTGCTTGGAAAAGGATACTGGCCAAGCATTAAGCTAATAATTACAATTACAATCTTGCTGTTAAGTGTGTTGGCTTAAGCAGGTCCTGAACTGGCTGTTTTCTTAGAATGAAAGGTTGATTAAGATGCTAATGCATCGATACTGTGCTGCTCCACAGGTTCTGTTAATAGGTTCATCTCGTCACCCTTCAGATGAGTTTATTATTATCTGTGTTTTTCTATTTGTCTGCAGAGAAAAAGATGTGCATGAGGCTGCAGTCTACATTTAAGGATACTGAAAACTCCTGAGCTATAAAAGAGCAGTCCTTAAGCAATTAAATTTGGAAATGAATGGCCTAAACATATTTATTATTTTTAGGGCTGCCAGTCGATTAAAATGTTTAATCTAATTAATAACATGATGTTTGGATTATTAATCTAATTAATTGCAAAATAAATTTGACTGTGAAAATATCCATAAAAAGATTATTTAAAGCTATTTTTGTGTTAAATGAGAAAGTATCAAGTAGACATTACAAACTGCAGCTTTAGAAAGAATTTTTTATTTGGTTCTACATAAAAATTTAGTACACAAACATTTAGGACAACGGCTTAACATGAACTACGGAAAATAAAACAAGATAATTTAAGAAACAACTTAGTATTTTTTGTTCATTGTAACCAAACTAGCTTTGTTACCAACAGTCTTCAAAATACCTTCTTTTATGTTCCAACTACATAAGGGTGAGTAAATGATGACAGAATATATATATATATATATATATATATATATATATATTTTATTTTATTTTTTTTTTATGGTATACTATCCCTTTAATGTTTTTATCTTTATTCTTTTTTTTTTATGTAAATGATATTCTAAATAAGATACTTAATCTGCAAGCAGGTAGCAGTAAATGTGTTTATGAGTCATTCATTTATTCATTCAAATCGTTCAAACGGCTGATTCATTCAAGAATGAATGGGATTTTGAATCATTGGTTCACACGATTTGTTCAAACCGCGGATTCATTCTGAAACTAAACATCACTGTGCTGCACGGAGATGCAAGATCTGCTACAGCTTCAAAGGTAATACGTTCTCTGCAAAATTGAGCAAACACATATAATATTGTGTTTAAAATATAACACAATATCTTCTTATTTACTGAACTGTTAAACTTAAAATTATTTAAGCTCATGATAGTTCAGAACAAAATGAGCACTCGTGTTATTTTGCACAATCAAACCTTTACAAATGATTCAGAATGCAGCAGCACGACTGGTCTTCAACGAGCCCAAAAGGGCCCATGTCACACCTCTCTTTATCACCCTGCACTGGCTCCCAATTGCAGCTCGCATCAAATTCAAGACACTGATGCTTGCTTATAGAACAACCACAGGCTCGGCGCCCGCCTACCTCCACTCACTGCTACCAATCTACACTCCCTCCAGAACTCTGAGATCCGCCAGTGAGCGACGCCTCATTGTACCATCACAAAGAGGCACAAAATCACTTTCCAGAACATTCTCTTACACCGTTCCTGGCTGGTGGAATGATCTTCCCACCGCTATCCGGAATGCCAACTCCCTAACAACTTTCAAGCAACTGCTGAAAACCCATCTCTTTCGACACTACTTGACTTAAAAAAAAAAAAAAAAAATTCCTTTTCTACTCTTTTCCCTTTCTAGCTTGTACTTATTTGAACAATGCCTGTTATATGGTATTTTGAGCACTTCGTAGGTCGTTTTGCTTCTTTAGGACAAATCGCTTGATGTATTCCCCACCTGTAAGTCGCTTTGGATAAAAGCGTCTGCTAAATGAATAAATGTAAATGTAAATGTAAAAATTTTGCTCTTGCTGCCCGTGTGATATCATGTGAAATATATATGAGACAAAACACATACAGGGTCATTTTTTTGCATCAATATCTTGAATTTAGGGCATAACTGCATTTATGGACATGTTGCCCTGCATTTTATTTGTCAACAATCAATTATATAAAATATAAGATGACGTACAGGACTTGGGGCGGGGCCAGCGGGTTAAATGCGGTAAGATATTTCATTTGCATTATTTTTCCATAACTAATTAATTAACGCGTTAAACTGACAGCCCTAAATATTTGACTAATTTTACATAAGCTAATTTTACATCAGTTCGACTTTTTTAATTATTTTAATATCTTAAAATTAATTAATATTTAATTTAAATATTATTACTATTTAAAACAACAGTTTTCTATTTTAACATATTTTAAAATTGAATTTTAGCATCATTACTCCAGTTTTCAATGCCACATGATCCTTCAGAAATCATTCTAATATGCCAATTTACTGCTCAAGAAACATTTCTTATTATTATCAATCGTAAAAATTGTTTTGCTGCTGAATATTTTTGTGGAAACCCTGACATGTTTCTTTTTTTTTAACAATAAATAGAAAATAGAAATTTTAGCATTTATTTAAAATGAAAATGTTTTGTTAGAATGTAAAAGTCTTTACTGTCACTTTTAATCAATTTTATTTTTGCATCCTTGCTAAATAGAAGTATTAATTTCTTCAAAAAAAAAAAAAAAAAATATATATATATATATATATATATATATATATATTAATCACATACACAGAAAAACACATTGACATATATTGTCTTTCATTGGATTTAAGGCACCAGCTGAAGCTCTGCTACAAATTTTGTCACTTCTAGATATGATTTTTCTTTTCAATAAGGACAGAAAAATTACATGTTGCTCGTAACTTGTTCTGTCATGCCTGGTGTGATTCAGACAGTCCATCCTGACGTTGCTGACGTTTAAAAAAAACACGTTTTCCACCAGTATGACAGAGACTGTGAAAAGAAATGTTATGTACGATGGAAGTGAACTATGGTTACACAAATATGCCCACTTTAATGAGATTTTAGAGAAAGATGGATATTTGCTATCAAACAGCAGCTGGAGACGCGACCTCTTGGTCAATACAGCGTCTCCCTGAGGAGAAGGACAGTTGGAGTCATAATTAGCTAACTAATGAACAATGAAAATTACACACTCCTAACTTATTTTTTATTTTTTTTTACTCTCGTGGTCACGCGAGAGTCGAGGCATATCGGGAATGTCAAGACACCTGAGGAAAAACTTTAGTGAAGTAACTTTCACAGCACCTCTGGGTAATTTCACCAGAATGTAGTGAGCATAACGTCAGCTTCAGAAAGTCAGCGCAGTGAAGGAAAGTAATGAAGCGTTGTGTGATTGCTATAGTTTTAGCACATCCCAAACCTCTTACAGGCCTTTATCACCACACTGCAGCTCCTCGCTGAAAACACAGCCTCACAGCATATGGAGGCCCGTTATTATGATGGTCTCCCCAAAGTGTTTGTGCGGACGTGTGTGTCTGTAAGCGAACAAAAATAGTTTGCTGTCATGTGCGGACGTGTCCATGCGGTTGAAATTCTGTCCTTAAACCCACAGCCAGATCTCTTGTATCAGGCCGTTACAGAGGGACAGTGGAGAGAAGGCCAATCCCCCCATCAGAAACCATGTCCAATAAGGAACAGACTGGCTTCAACAGATACACACATACACACACGCGTTCATTGTCAGCACATTTGCTCCACTGCGTCCGGCCCTGTGAAATGTCCAAGCTGCAGTACAGGCCAATTAAAAAAAGGCAGAGAACATGTCTGGACTCCACACGCAGCAGTTCTCAGAGATGAGGGACAGAGCAATCTGCTGTCACAACTACAACAGCAGAACTCTCTGTGGTCACAGTTACATCGAGGGCACACTCAGCAGATCTTCTGCTGTGGAGCGGCATTCAGATAACACATAAAACTCTCAATGTGGACAAGAAATACTTAAAATGCTGTAGCTTTTAATGTGATGATGGAATGACAGAAAAGTAGATGGACATATGGGAAAATAGAACGAACAAACAAACGAATGAACAAATGATAGATAGATAGATAGATAGATAGATAGATAGATGATAGATAGATAGATAGATAGATAGATAGATAGATAGATAGATAGATAGATAGATAGATAGATGATAGACGGATAGATAGATAGATAGATAGATAGATAGATAGATAGATAGATAGATAGATAGATAGATAGATCTATCATTCTATCTAGAAAAATGGATGGATGGATGTAAAATAGAACAATCAACAGACTGACAGAGAAAAATGGATAGATGGACTGATGGAACAACAGAAAATGAATGAATGGGACGATAGATAGATAGATGGATGGTTTGATGGACTAGATGGATGGATGAATGGAAGGATGGATGGATGGATGGATGGATGGATGGATGGATGGATAAACAAAATGACTGACAGAGACAGAACAGAAAAATGGATAGACAAATGGAATGACACAGAATGATAAACAGACAAACATCACAGAAAAATGAAAGGATCAATGGATGGATGGATGGATGGGATAATATAACAAACAAAAGACTGACAGATCAACAGAAAAATGGAAGAATGGACTGATGGAACAATAGCAATTGGATGAATGGATGGATGGATGGATGGAACAATAGAACAATCAACAGACTGACAGAACCACAGAAAAGTGGATAGAAGTACTGATGGATTGATAGAAAATGAATGAATGGATGGATGGATGAATGGACAGATGATTGGAAAAACAGAATGATAAAAAACATAACAGAAAAAATGAAAGGATGGATGATGGATGGATGGATGGATGGATAGACAGAACAATATAACATTCAACAGACTGACAGACAGAACAACAGAAAAATGGAAAGATGGACTGATGGAACAATAGAAAATGAGTGGATGGATGGATGGAACAATGGAATGATAGACTGAATGATAGCCTGCTAAATAGAACGATAGAACAATAGCATGATATAGACAGATAGATGATAGATAGATAGATAGAAAGATAGATAGATAGATAGATAGATAGATAGAAGGGTAGATGGTTAGAGGGGTAGAACGACATAGCAAAATGGACTGAACAATAGAACGAACGATAGAACGGTAGGTGGATACACAGTTAAGAAGAGCTCACCCCAAAGTCTATGATGTTCTTGTGCCCTGATACAGTACTCCCTAACAAACAAACAATGAATCAAAAGCCATTTTTTTCTTACGTGGCAGTCGTGTCTCTAAGGGTCTTTGCATTAAGACTAGCAGAAAATGTGTTTACCCAGGTGAAGCCAGAAAACACTCCATCTGGCAAAGCTGGGCTGTTAGCCGGTAGCCTACTGCTAACTGATTGACTACTGCAGCCACACTTTCCCTCCCACTTACTGTATCAACCGATATAACACTTCTGCTGAGTACCGTGGTGTTAAATGATAATATGTGCCAACTGACTTATGCAAGGACATACATCCTGCACATATCCTGAAAAAAGTATCATGGTTTCCACAAAAATATGTAATATCACAACTGTTTTCAAAACTGATAATAATAAATGTTTTTTTTTGAGCAGCAAATCAGCAGATATAATGATTTCTTTGACACTGAAGACTGGAGCAATGGCTGCTGAAAATTCAGATGTGCCATCTGAAACATTTACTGTTTATATAAATAAAGGCAAACATGAGCATGAGCATATACTTAGTTTAATAATTATATATAGCCTAATATTTTTTATATTAAAAAAAACGTAATTGTTCAGCTGTTTTGTCCCTATAAAAACCCAACCCTTTTGGACAGTAAATAAAAATGAGAGAATTACTTAAAGACAATCTCTATAACTGATGAAACAGCATCACTTAAATCCTCGAATTAGCTATGCAGTAAACAACAAAGCTATGTGCTTGAAAACATATGGTCTGTCATTAAAATATATGGGATGGTGCTAACAGTTTGCCGATGTTTATTGCTGCCTGGTGGTGGCAGAAGTTATGTACTGTAACTTTAAAGAGTGCTGATAAACCCAATATCTCGCAGCAGAGCCATTTCTGTTTCAAGTGGGAGAGATTACAAGGCCGAAAGTCCAATTCAGTAACTAATGTTCGATTCTGACAGGGGAGGTGAGAGTGGAAAAAGGCGGTTTCTGATATCTCGTCCCCGCCTCGACTTCATTATTCTGCCAGATACTTCATCACCACCTTTCTCTCCCCGAAAAGAAAATGATGATACTTTATCAAAACCTCCACGCACGCTAATAGGCTAATTTGTCTGTTTACGGCCTTCTGCAAACAAACATGTGCAGAACATTTGTATCCACAACCAAATACGTGCCTGTGATTTTACCTATCGATACAGCTTTCCCGACTGCGACAGTAATTAAGGTGAGGGCACGCACTCATTACTGGCTACTGATGAGGGTGCGCGACGGTCGTTTACAGGCTCAGGTTGGCACGACAGGCTGCGCGCCGTGGGGGGTTCGACTCCGGATCTAATGACCTATGGGGGCGATGTGTGGTTTTTTAATATTTTTTGCAGTCAGCATGGAAGGACAGCTCTCGACAGATGTGCGGTCCATTAGAGAAGCTTCACTTCCTCCCTCAATCTCCCCTGTCCTCCATCTCCCTCCTCTCAAATGAAGCCTGTCTTCCAAGCTGTCTGAGGGAATGTCAAGGTAAACAAAATTATGCCAAGAGTAAACATGTAAACATTCCGCTCTGAGTGGCATGACGGTATCCGAGATGAGCTTGTGCAGTCCCATAATGCTTGTACTTTTTGAAGAGATAAGAGAAACGGAGCCTGTTCCTCAAAAACTCCAGTAATATGACTCTGTTTTGGCAATTTTAGTAGTGACAGGTAGCAGCGCTCTTTTTCCTGTTCAATAGAGCGTTCCAGTGATGACATATTTATGTTGGCCAATCTTGAATTTGGTATCACCCTGGTTCTTTTGACAAAAACCCAACAGGATTTTCAATTGGCTTTGAGATTATTGCAAAAAATAAGCTGTAACAAAGCAAAGTTTATGATTCTTACATGTTTTGTTTCTCATGAATGAATTTGGAAGCCTAAAAACAATCATTTGAAGTAAAAAGCTGTATGTAGGCTATAAAAATAATTCAGAATGATAGAACAATATATAGAACGATACATAGAACGATAGATAGATAGATAGATGAAGAGATGTGTTTTAGACGCTTCTTGAAGATGGCTAAGGACAGAAGTGTGACATGCACTCTTTTTGGCTCATTAAAGATTAATCTTATAGCTGGATTCTGTATTAGTTGTAGTGGTTTGATAAAACTGGCTGTAAGACCTGCCAAGAAAGCACTGCAATAGTCCAGCCTGGACAGAACAAGAGCTGAAGAAGGAGTTGGGCATTTTCTGAAAAAAAAAAAAAAGAACGGCCTAACCTTTCTAATGTTGTACCTGCAGGACCAGGCAGTTTTGGCAAACTCAGCTGATCATCAATTGCAACTCCAAGGTTCTTGGCCGTTCTGAAAGAGTTATGGTTTATGGGCCAAACTGGATGATGAAATTGTGATGAAAGGTTGGATTCACTAAAACCACAAGCACTTCTTTCTTGGCAAAGTTGAGCTGAAGGTAATGGTCCTTCATCCAGCAAGAAATGTCTTCTGAGATGCAAGCAGCTAACGTCAGATCTTTAGGATGGACTGAGGCCGAGCTGAGTGTCATCAGCATAGTAGTGATATGAAATGTTTCTAAATGACAGAACCTAGAGATGCCATGTGGACAGAGAAGAGACGTGGTCTAAGAACTGAGCCCTGAGGCACCCCAGCAGCTAGATGTTGTGATTTGGACCCTCAAAGATATCATAAAATCAGAAACCTCAGCAGTCTCATTCTGGTTCTTGTTAGTGTAACTCACCTACACAGTTATACTTGTGTCATTAGTGTGCTTCTTGAGATCAACGGGATTCGAACCAGCATTTCTGGCATGGAAGGTGGCTCACTTAAAAAAACGTTAAAGACAGCAGACTCTACCGTCAGTTACCAGTGTGCCTCTTGAGATCCGGAGAGTGAGATTTGCCTGCATGGCTTATACTAACTGGCTTCCATTACACTCAACCCCCTAAAGCTCACTCCCATCCAGGTCCTCTTCGGTTTACTCGTCTCATTTTTTTAGCAGCAAGATTAGAACCGGCGTTTCCAGCATGGGGGTTAGCATGCTAACAAGGACACTAAAGACGGCAGCCTCTAGCATCAGTCACTAGTGCACCTCTTAAGATCAGGAAAGTGAGGTTTACCCGCACGACTCTTAGTAGCTGATTTCCATTACACTCACACCCTAAACCTCACTCCCATCTGGGTCACAATACCAGTGTAATCTCTTCAGATTTACTGGCTCACTTGTTCAGCAGCAAGATTCGAACCAGCGTTTCCAGCATGGGAGGTTGGTATTGCTAACAAGGATGCTGAAGACAGCCTCTAGCATCAGTCACTAGTGCACCTCTTGAGATCATGGGAGTGAGGTTTACCCGCACAGCTCTAACTAGCTGGCTTCCATTACACTGACCCCTCTAAACCACACTTGCACCTGGGTCACGGCACCAGCGTAACCCCTTTGGTTCTACTCACCTCACTCGTTCGAGAGCGGGATTCGAACCAGCGTTTCCGGCATGGAAGTTGGCTCACTTAAAAAGACACTAAAGACAGCAAACTCTAATGACAGTCACCAGTGTGCCTCTTGAGATCAGGAGTGTGAGGTTTGCCTGCATAGCCTTTACTAACTGCCTTCCATTACACTCAACCCCCTAAACCTCACTCCCATCTGGGTCACAACACCAGCGTAACCTCTTCGGTTCTACTCGTCTCACTTGTTCAGCAGTTCAGCAGAATCAAACCGGAAATTCCAGCATGGCATGCTAACAAGGATGCTAAAGGCCGCAGTCTCTAGCATCTGTAACTAGTGTACCTCTTGAGATCAGGAAAATGAGGTTTACCTGCATGGCTCTTACTAGCTGGCTTCCATTACACTCAACCCCCTAAACCTCACTCCCATCCGGGTCACGGCACCAGCGTAAGTCCTCTAGTTCTATACACCTCGCTCATTCGGTTTCCAGCATGGGAGGTGGGCGCGCTGACAAGGAGAGATTAGGCGAGTGAGATTTACCTGCACAACTCTTACTAGCTGGCTTCCATTACACTAGCAACCTTCTTTTTCAAGAAAAAATAAAAGTGTTAAAAATTTACAAGGGGGTATTACTGATGTATTTTATGTTATAGAATAAATGTGACACCGTCCACTTGCTATAACCACAGAAAGTGCTAAATTTGTTTCAGACTTTTAGCCTATAAAAAATAAATAATCCCTTTGGGATTCTATAGCACCAATCTGTGAGTGACAACATTCGCAACAGTTTGTAAAGCCTTGCGAAAATGCAGAAATACTGTCGTGAGGCATCCACAAACACTTCAGCACAATAACAGTCACATATGTAGCACAAATAATGACAAATAAGAAAATAACTACCCTGATAGCACCACGCATTCATCCGCTCTACACCTGGCATCTAATCATCCGGTCAACACATGGCTCTACACCAGCTTGATATTTCAATTGTTGGAAAACACCTCCACATTTCTGATAAACCTTCTGCTCACATATTTTTTTTTTTTTCTAATGTGTAATTGTGACTGGGAAAATTGGAGTTATTTTCACTGACATTAACAAGCAGAGAAAAAGAATCTATTCAAGTATAACTTGAATAATAAGCAGATTCCATCACATAATCAGATGCAGCAGTAGCAATTGCTTTAACACCATACAGTAAGCATGACATACCTTGAAAATCAATGTGATGATATGTGTGTTGCATATTAATTTTTTTTGCATATTTTAGCATATAGAAGTGTGAAATACCACACTGCATTATCTTGCTGTTTATTCAATGAACACAATTCAAATTAATCTTTATGATGATAATCTTTAGCGGCTACTTCACAATTTTGCAAGTAGTGCAAGGATCCAGAAACATAATTAAGATTTAAAAAGAAACCATGATGACCATCCAATAAACACTCAATGTACGAAACACAAAACTTTGCATTAAAGGCACAGTTCATTCAAAAATGAAAATTCTGTCATCATTTACTCACTCTCCAATGGAAGCCCATTTCTGCATAGAAAAAATAAATAAGGTAATAACTGTTTCTTTCGCAATTTTTCCTTTTAATTCCGAGTTCATATTTTTCAGTGCTACTCTTTTTGCTCAAAGTGCTGAGTTTGTCAAAATTTTGACTTTTTCTCAGAATTGAGAGAATTGCGAGTGACTTTCACACAATTCTGAGTTTACATATCACAATTCTGTTCTGACTTTTCTTCTCAGAATTGCAAGAAAACCTCTTGCGTAACATTTTGTAATTCTACGTTTATCTTGCAAAAAAACGTTTGCAGGAGAATTACGAGATAAAACGTTGCAATTATGCTTTTACATTTTTTTTTTTTCTTAATCCTGAGGCAGAAATAAGCTTCCATACCCTCATGTTGTTCCAAACCGGTTCGACTTTCTGTGAAATGGGTTAAGAATTAAAAAGATGACAGAATTATCATTTTTGCGTGCACTATCTCTTTAAGACAGACTCAGATTTCCACTCAGTAACATGAAAATGGAATAGAAAAACCTAGAACTCTCTCATCTAAAAGGACAAATCATCTGTCAGATGCTGAAATATTCAGATAAAATGTACAGTTTCCAAGTAGGAAAAAAGTCTTTCATTTTCTTTCAGCTACTTTCTCTCTCTTTCTCTTTGCAGCCTGCTGCCCCCAACTAGACAGCTCTGTTATTTCTTGATGTTGTTTTCCCTCCTTTTATTTTATTTTGCCCTCTCTCGCTGTTTCTTCGCTAGTCTCTCCTTCCTCTCATCTGTAAAAGACAGAAAAGATCCCGCCCAGGCACCCCTCATCTCTCTCGTGTGCACAACGAGCGAGGATCAATGCATGTCAGTTAGGAGAGACAGTAGTGTGACGCTGACACCCTCCCCTCCACATGACCTGTATTGGTTAACCTCTTGTTCCCCACGCTCTGGGATCACAAAGACAGCCGAGGGTGTCTGTGAGCATGTGTAGGATCCATGTCATTTCTGACACGTTTCAAACAGACTTCCATGTACGTTTTTGTGTGTATTGTCTGTTGTCTGATGTTGCCAGGGGCGACCTCTTCTTGTCAGCGCACTACATTTGAAATGGTTTCATCTGCATACACAAAATCAGTTCCATAAACATTCAACGCATCTCTACCTTCATAGCCATTATAAGGAAGATTTTGCATAAAAAAGCATATTTTGTCATCATTTAATGAATCTTGTATCATGCTGACCCCATATATTTTCCTTCTTCTGAGAAAGAATGGGTAAGTAATTTACGGAAGCCTCTATATGCGACTAAAGGTACACTCCTAAAAATAAAGATGCTTTAAAAGGTTCTTCAAAGCAATGCTATAGAAGGACCATTTTTGGTTCCACATAGAACCATTCAGTCAAAGGTTCTTTAAAGAACCATCTCTTTCTTAGCTTTTTATAATCTGAAGAACCTTCTTTCACCACTTAGAACCTTTTGTGAAACAAAAAGGTTCTTCAGATATTAAAGGTTCTTTATGGAACCATTTAAACAAAAAAGATTCTTCTATGGCATCATAAAAGCATCTTTATTTTTAAGAGTGTAACTGCGACATCTCACAATTCTGACTCTTTTCTCACGATTGCGAGTTCACATCTCACAATTCAGACTTTTCTCTGAAATTGTGATACAGACTCGCAATTCTGAGAAATTAAGTCAGAATTGCAAGATACAAACTCACAATTCTGACTCTTCTTCTCAGATTTGCACAATATAAACTTACAATTGTAAGACAATTCTAAAAGAAAGTCAGAATTGCAAGATATAAACAAAGTCAGAATTTAAAAAAATACACACAATTTTGATTTTTTTTTAATCAGAATTGTGAGTTTATATCTCAGAATTGTGACTTTTTTCTCAGAATTGTGTTTATATCTTGCAGTTCTGACTTTATAACATGCAATTTCGAGATTGTATCTCACAATTCTGAGAAACAAGTCAGAATTGCTAGAAAAAAGACATAATTGCAAGATATAAACTCGCAATTCTTGGTTGTTGTTGTTTTTTTTTTTTTTTTGTTTTTCAGATTTGCATGATATAAACTTGCAATTGCAAGAAAATTCCGTGAGTCAGAATTGCGAGATATAAATTTGCAATTCCAAGAAATATAGTAGCAATTCTGAAAAAAATCAATTCAGAATTGCAAGATTTTAATTCACAATTCAGACTTTTTTTTAATTAAAATTTAGCTTATATCTCACAATTGTGTCTTTTTCTCAGAATTGCGAGTTAGCCGTTAGACTTCATAACAAGCAATTTTGAGTTTATATCTTACAATTCTGAGGAACAAAAGTAACAACTGCAGGAAAAAAGTCAGAATTGCAAGATAAAAACTCACAATTATGACTTTTTTCTCTCAAATGCGAGTTTATATCTTGCTATTCTGACTTTTTTGCTATTGCTAGAAATGCTAGATGTAAACACAATGAATGAACTGTGAAATAAAAACTTGCAATTACCTTTTTATTTTTTATTCAGTGGTGGAAACAGGCTTCCATACATATTAAAAGGACAAAAAAGCACAACAGAATTTAATAATTTCAAGAGTGTAAGAGTGTAATTGCGACTTTTTATCTCACAATTCTCTTTTTCTCATTATTGCGAGTTTACATTTTACAATTCTGACTTTTTTTCTCTGAAATTGTAATGTTGTGAAGATATAAACTCACAATTCTGACTCTTCTTCTCAGATTTGCACGCTATAAATTCACAATTTTGAGACAATTCTAAAAGAAAGTCAGAATTGTGAGATATAAACTCACAATTCAGACTTTTTTTTTCAGATTTGCGTGATATAAACTCACAATTGCAGTCAGAGTCAGAATTGCGAGATATAAACTTGCATTTCCAAGAAATATAGTAGCAATTCTGAAAAATAAAGAATTGCAAGATATAAATTCACAATTAAGACTTTTTAATGAGAATTGCGAGTTTTTATCTTGCAATTCTGACTTTATTTCTCACAATTGTGAGTTTATATCCCACAGTTCTGCTTTTTTTGCTATTGCTAGATAAAAACTCGCAATTACCCTTTTTATTTTTTATTCAGTGGCGGAAACAGGCTTCCATACATATTACAAGGACAAAAAAAGCACAACAAAAGTACCATAAAAATAGTCATACGATGTCACACCCATACGATGCCTTTAGATTTGTCAAGCCCAATTTAACTATTTCAAATTTGCCTTGTAACACACACAAACACACAAACAAATAGTTATTTTTCTTATATTCTGCAGAGTTCTGGAACTGTGCAATTACTTCCAAAATAAGAAGGAAAGCCTCATTACATCACATCTAGGCATGCAACCATTTCCACTTTCTTCACAGATCAACAACACACTCCACACTGCCTGAGATGAAGTTGACTGCACACTCTAAACCTGGAACTCAAAGCTGGGAAAGGTTTGATCTCACTTTAGCTGTGAGAGTTTGACAAGCAGTCAACTTTAGTAAACAGCAGAGTTGTTTGGCCCCTGCTTTTGCTTTGTTGCTTACTGAAGCTTCAGGATGCGTGACAAGACTTTCTCTGTCTGCTGTTTCCATAACATATTAAAGTCAGTCTTCTCTTTCTTTCTGCACGACCTGCCCCAATCAATAGCTCGCTAAAAATGCTGTTTCCATCTGCGAGTCGCTCAGAGGGACCCTTCGCCAGGCGGGGGAGGCCACATATCATTCCAGCTCTTGTACAGCAACAGATGAAAAATCGGAGGCGACTGTCAGCTGGCGATATTGACTACGAGTGAAAATGTGATCATTTTGTATTAACGTGCCCCCCCAGCACCCTCTTCTGTCAGGCCAGCTCTGGGAAATTAATGCCTTCATATTGCGCTTAAGAAAAATATAGAGCCGCTGTTCATTTGCCACCTCCCGACAAAGAGGTGCATGCCACTCACGGCCCAATAATGACTTTCAAAGGGGGCACATGATCCCTGGAATTAGATTAAAGTCATTATTTAACAAGAAGGTCTTTTTCTTTGAGCCTGAATCCCGCTCCCCGCCCTTCTTGGCCTATTTATTACTAGTGGAGACGTTGTTGTAATGAAGCGCAGGGTTTGGCATTTCAAATATCAATTTCTGCCAATTACACTTGTGGTGCTGAATGGGAATAGATAGAAGCGGAGACAGAGAGGGCTCTGGAAAACATCTGACTGTTATCATATATAAGACACTGTTTATCTCTGACAAGAGTGAGGAAAGGAACGTCTTCAGCCTTCAGTTTCAAGTTCAGATTTTCTACCAAAACATAATCAAATATTTATCAACATGACGATGTTGGTTGGTTGATTCTGTCACCATTTACTCACACTCATGGTGTTCAGAAACTTTACACATTTTTTTCTTATGTGGGACACAAAATTAGATATTTCGAAAATGTGTCATCCAATGAAAGTCTTTGGGGTTCAATGTTGTTTGGACCCCAACATTCTGTAAAATTTCTTTTTGCAGAAGAAACAAATGCACAGAGGTTTTTGAACAGTTTTGAAGTGTGTTAATAATGACAGAATGTTCATTTTTAGTGAACTATTGTTATAAAATATTAATTCTTATGACAAGGATTTAAGATTATGTACTTCAGGGGAGAAAATGCAGGCAAAAACACAGTTTTTCATGCACCTGTCAAGTTTGAGATTTTGAGAAAGTGGAAAGAAAAAATCCAAAAGACACTGCTGAGTGTTTCTTTTATAGCACTTTATCTATTTGTGTCAATACTTTACCAAACTTTACATTTTTATTCCTGTCTATATTCTGAAGGTTTTACAGATTAGAAACGACATGAGAATAAGTAATTAATGACAGAATTTCCATTTTTGGGCAAACTAACCCTTTAAGGATAAATATTTATACTTCTGTCGGGACCACTGTCATCAAATGATAGACAGTGAGCATACAGTTTGGTTTGGCGGTATGGTTCTGTTCTGGGCAAAAAACTCCCTGCCCATCCATGCAGCATGTCATGAATGAGCAGGAAGAGCAGCAGTAATAACCCCCAGGGTAAACAGAACAGAACAAAGCAGATATCTTTAATGTACTTAATGATATTTAAGTGTAAGACATTATTCAGATAAAAGGAGTCTGATTAAATGAGGAATATCAGAAGCTAAGTCCTGACTGTGGCAAAAGGAGGAGTTAGGGATGGAGGAGGGTGTTTTGGTCCTGAGCAAGCGACAAAGCTGCCGAATAGGTGTCGTATTACTATAGGTAGATGTGATCAGCTGAGAGTCAGCTGATGCGAGCTTGACTCACGTGACCTGACAGAACTAACGCTATATGCTTCATTTTTTCTACTACAAATGTACACATTCCTCCATCACTGTTTTTACTCAAATCTAAATAAAAGTTGCTGAAACAGTAAAAGTGCAACTACTGAGTCTAGCAGAGCTCACTTGACAGGCAGATTTACAGAGCTGCTGACCGATCCTGACCACCATCACTTGCCCACAGTGTGACAGCATGTGGCACGTCCCATAATTACCGCCCGCAGTCAGAGTCACAGAGCAAACCTACGCATCCCCAACCCACAACCCCAATCTTGGCATGATTGAACGCTGCCCCTTCAAAAAATAACCTGTGGCGGCCGGTTATGAGGTGAGAATTTTTCCTTCCTGTTCCAAATTTAATAAATCCTCAACAAGCTTTCCACAATACCTCCACACTCTCTCAACTTGCCTACGGCTAAAGTCCACTCTTAGGCAATAAAACACAATTCTGAGAGGACGGCAACGGGACCACGAGAACAGGTGACACAAACCATGGTCTGGAATACTGTGTTTGTTTTCCTCTGGGTCTGGCCTGCATAAAGCTCATAAAACGGTTGGCTTAATATACAACTGGAATGAATAATAAATGGACAGCTGACAATATTTGCAATAATGGTTCCATAAATGATGCACTTATGAAAAATAAATGGCCCGGTTCATTTCCTTCTGTCATTGCTTTTCATGTTTTGAAGGTTCTCTGAATAATATGGTGCAAAAGCAACTTTGTCCAATGTTTATGCCATTTTGTAATATTTATGGCATCCATTTAAAAAACAAAAATGATTTCTGGCTAAACGTACGGGTGGAAAAGTGAATACAAAAACCCAACACAATTGCAACCCAACATAGAACGTTCTCAGAACGTTTGGCTAATATTTTGGCAAGATCTCTCTTTTGGTGTAATGTTTTCAAAACTTAATGGAAACATTAGCCTATTTGGTTAACATATTTGTGACCCTGGACCACAAAACCGGTCTTAAGTAGCACAGGTATATTTGTAGCAATAGCCAAACATACACTGTATGGTTAAAAATGATCGATTTTTCTTTTATGCCAAAAATCATTAGGATATTAAGATCACATCATGTTCCATGAAGATATTTTGTAAATTTCCTACCATAGATATGTCAAAACTTAATTTTTGTTTAGTAATATGCATTGCTAATAACTTCATTCGGACAACTTTAAAGACAGGGTTTTTTTTGACAGATTTTTTTGCACCCTCAGATTCAAGATTTTCAAATCTTGAGCAAATATTGTCCTATCCTAACAAACCATACATCAATGGAAAGCTTATTTATTCAGCTTTCGGAATCATTTTATTTCACTTATTTATTTCACTTTCAAAAAACTGACCCTTATAACTGGTTTTGAGGTCCAGGGTCACATTTTGTTAGCTGGATATGTGATTGAAAGGGCATTTCTAGGTAGTTGCAAGTCTAAACAAGCCCATAGTCATCGCCCAAGTCCCTTCTTCAACAAAAGTCTATGGAATTATTACAAATGCTACTGGATGCGTTATGCACCGAAGTTTAGCTCAAATACAATCCCAAGTACTGGCAAAAGGCAAAAGCATTTCGCCTTTGAAAGCATCACAACAACGAATGCGTTTAACAGTATTCTCTGCTCTTCCAGCATGAAAGCTTCAGTATGCTTGTGCGCAAGCATGCGAAGGAGAGTTTATGTGCGAAGCCCTGAGAGCAACAGAGTAAATCAAGCTAAAGGCTATTTCACCCAGACCTTTTCAAAGGGTCATGAAGGCAACACAGCCATCAAGGCTCGGCTCGCGCTCACACTCAGTTCGCGGTCGTGCAACACAGATGTCACAGCGCACCTCCATTCTCAATTTTCTTCACGCAGTCGACAGGTGAGAACGGCTCTCCAATCTGCTATAAATCAGCCGCTGGAGGTGAATTAAACTCAGCAGAGTCAGTGGGAAAAAAGTCCAGTGGCTTTCAGACGTCAAGCTGGTGAGGTGTCTGGTAATCAAAAGCGATATCCCACGATAGCGTTTCCAGGAGTGACTGCAGTGTAATAAACTCTGTTCAGCTGATGTTTAAGAGCTGTAAATGTAAAGAATCAGATGAGCTTGTTGCTTTAGCATAATCCATAGTATATATCATGATGAATCTAAATCATGTAGAACGTCTACAATAAAAATGACCAAATACAAGTAAAGACAAATCATGCAATGCCTAGGAATCGAACTCATGAGCTTTGTGTTGCTAGCGCCATGCTACATCACTTACTATTTTAAATGAATTGGACACACTATACAGTGTATACTGCACAGTATTCATTAAAGAGCAAGCTAGTGTTCTCCTCTGAACATAGCCAGCAAGACTGTGAGTGTCTGTGCGAATGTTCACTCATAACAAAGTGTGCTGAGCAGTGTTTTGGTCCAATGTTAAAGAAAGGCTAATTAAACAATCATTGTACGGGAGTCCCTTTGAGCCCTGCGTCTGCTGTCCCGCTGACTTTGTCACACCAGTCATCTTGGTCACCACCACAAAGCAACTCTCCAGGCTCCAGATTCAGAGAGAAGCTTTACCCATAAACCCCTGCTCCTTCCCTCTGCCCATCTCCACAAAAGAAGAAAAAGCAGCAGACATCAAAGCAGGAAGCCTTGAGAGTGTTCGACTAAGAGAGCCAGCTTCACAGTAATTTACCGTTTGGCTTCACAGACACAGCGCGCTATCAGCTCTGATGGGGGGCTGCGGATTGTGAAATGCAGCCTCAAAGACAAAGACGTGTTAAAAGTAGATGAAAAATGTGTCGACCGTAAACTTGAAATGGATGCTGTGTAGGCAGTTACTGGGGACAACTTTGAATAAGTCTTTGTCTATGACTTCAGGTTATCACAGGTTTAATGTTAACACATTTCTGGATATTCATTACAGAGGAGCATGATGGGAGATACCCATGGCTAATTGTGTATTATTTGCGTATTTATCCTTTAAGCTTGAATGGCAGTCTACAACAGCACATACTCTGTTTACCATTCTACCACCACAATCAAATTTTTTTTATAAAACTCCAATTTCACAATTCCATTTTGTGACTTTATTTCTTGCTACTGCAAATTTAGTTTTTATAATTGCAACTTAATCTCTCACTACTGTGACTTTATGTTCCTGAACTGTGAATATAAGCAAAGATATTAAAGGATTAGTGCACTTCCAGAACAAAAATGTACAGATAATTTATTCACCCCCTTGTCATCCAAGAGGTTCATGTCTTTCTTTCTTCAGTCGTAATGAAATTATGTTTTTTGAAGAAAACATTTCGGGAATTTTTTTTTCCCATATAGTGGACTTCTATGGTGCCTACGAGTTTGAACTTCCAAAATGCAGTTTAAATGCAGCTTCAAAGGGCTCTAAACATTCCCAGCCTAGGAAGAAGGGTCTTATCTAGCAAAACGGTCAGTTATTTTCTTAAAAAAAAAAAAAAATTACAGTTTATACACTTTTTAACCACAAATGCTCATCTTGTCTAGCTCTGCGATGGGCATGCGATGGTAGTTTTTCGACCTACCTTAACTCTCGTGGTTAGCGTGCCGTTGCACTGCGGGTGTCCCAAGTTCAAATCCTGGCTCGTGGACCTTTCCCGATCCCACTCCCTTCTCCCTCCCACTTTGCTTCCTGTCTAACTACACTGTCCTGTCAGTGACAAGGCATAAAACACAAAAAATAAATCTTTAAAAAAAAAATAATAATAGAAATCATACAAATAACCAATCATTTTGCTAGATAAGACCCTTCTTCCTTGGCTGGGATCATTTAGAGCCTTCTGAAGCTGCATTTAAACTGCATTTTGGAAGTTCAAACTCGTGGGCACCATAGAAGTCCACTATAGAGAGAAAATTCCTGAAATGTTTTCCTGAAAACACATAATTTCTTCACGACCGAAGAAAGACAGACATGAACATCTTGGATGACAAGGGGGTGAGTAAATTATCTGTAAATTTTGTTCTGGAAGTGAACTTCTCCTTTAAAACATCTGATAAAAACAACAGCTTGAAGCATCTAATGACACAAAACCAATGCACATTGCATCAGATGAGATATTATGCATCCTAACCTATACTAAAGTCATAGACAAAGAAGGTTTATTGTCATTTCAGTCCTACATGGTAAGAGAGGAAAAGAAATTCAGTAGCACCTGAAGCCACAGTGCATAAAACAGACAAATAGAAGTACAGACTGCAAAAAATGCAAACATATTAAACAATGGAATAGTTTTGTTTAGTACAAAGCAAGTAGCAATGTCTTAGGGGTAAGGCCACAGTCTAATAGCATGTGAACATGACCATCGCTCAGAGTCCTACAAAGAATTTCCATTTGTGTCAATTGATCTGTTAGTCTTGAATACACCAAAAATCGTGCTGCGGATGAAAACACCATCCTGGAGGACCAGAGACTGAGTATCAGTCATTGTCAGCGAGGCTTTCCTGCCCCTTAGCAGGAAATGCTTAGCTCACATGCTTAGCCGAGCACACGATATCCAGAAACATTTGTCAACCAGCACCCTGTGACAGATGTATGTTTTACATGCCATCTCACCATGCATCCGACAACAGATTCGGATGGCCGGTCCGATGGAAAAATAAACCGAGCCCTAGCGAAAGGTCCGCTCGAGGCGCGCGGGAGTGAAATTTAATGGAAGTTCGGGAGCAAATGGCCTGCGCTTTGCCACACCCTGTTATGTGCCATCGGCGACAGTGGTAGAAAGAGCCACAGAGATGGAGGGAGAAATGAGGAAAAGAGAGAGAACGAGAAAGATTGAAGCAGAGGGAGAGGTGTGGTGAAGGAACAGCTCACTCGTTCGCTCAGCTCAGGATGGATGTTTCCCATCATGCAGCTCAATCACCCACCCAATGATTCATTTCACAGACACTTGGGTAATTATAGGAGTCAGCTCCTCACCCCCGGGAGAGAGAGAGGGGGGACTGACAGAGTACAGAGGAAGTGGAAGAAACAGGAGGAACGAGAGAAAGGCAAGAGCCTGGATGAATGATAGCGGGATGCGAAGTGACTAACTGAAGGAGTGAGGGAGAGATAGAGGAGTGTGAAGGAGAGGATGAAAGGACGCCGAGCGGCACAGATGTTCGGATGATGATGATGATGACAACATGTTGAACGACGTGACCAATTCGGACGAACAATGATTAGGGATTCTTTTTAATAACGCTTCCGGATTACCTTGTTGTGGTCATTAGGATGATACAAAGCCATTTTCCAATCTCATTCACTTCAGCATGCTGTGAGAGTGAGTGTTAAATCCACATAAAAATAATTGCGGAGAGTGAAGGGAGGAAATTGACAGATTACGAAGGACAGATGAGGAAACACGAGACAAAAGAAAAGGAAAGGGGGGAATGAAAGGAAAGATGGGGGCGAGGAGTGTGTGTGACAGACGGCCAGAGTGGTATGACGGTGGGGCGGCGCTGTGTACAAAACTGAGGCTATTTTAAGTGTAAAAGCGCCCCCTGCTGGTCAGACATATAATTGGTCTTCAAACTGCAATGAATGGGCAGCTACCCTGTTTTGGTAAATATTATATGCAATCAAACAGACAGCATCAATATAAAAACTCCATGTTGTGATGTGAACTGTTACTTAACATGTCTGCAACAACCCTGGTGGCTAAACGGTTTTGAATGTGCAATTATGAGCACAGAGAGAGTGAGAGAGAAACCGAATGAGAGTGGAAGTTAGGGAAGGTTTCACCACTCCCACATACCCTGCAATTATCTCATGATGTTTACCGATATGAGCAGAAGAGCGGGTTCCCTATCGACTAAAGCACGGAGAATAATTACTATGTTTTTTAAACCGTGCCGCAGGCCCGGCCACGGCTTTGTGCGCAAACGCGTGCAAAGCGTAAAAAGTGGTCATTGATTTTGCTGCTGTTTTGCTGTCAAACAGGCAAAATATTCATGTTGCAGGTGGTGTAGGGGGCTTGTTAAAACGTATCAGATAGAGGCGGCCGACTAATTCAGTTCAGTGGACTGTTTAGTCATTGATTGTACTGCCACAGAGAAAACAAGAAAGCCATTAAGACAGAGACACCCATTCGCTGGCCCTGTGCAGAGCAGATTCACAATCCAGAAGCTCCATTTGTATTAGATTTACCAGCCACCATACATGAAAAGGTCAGAAGGGCCATTTTTCCTACACTGCTCCACTAAAGACAGACCAGAGCGTGACCTGCATAGAAAACTATGTTCAGCAAATTATGAATGTGAACTTTTCCAAGAAAATTAATATGCATTTATATATGTGCATTTGGCAGATAGACAGATGTATCCAAATTGGGAGAGACAGATAGCTAGATAGCTAGACAGATAGATGGCGAGGTAGACAGACAGACATAAATATATAGACATGCAGATGGACAAACATGAGAGTTAACAGACAAATAGATAGATAGATAGATAGATAGATAGATAGATAGATAGATAGACAGATAGATAGATAGATAGATAGATAGATAGGTAGGTAGACAGATGGCCATAAATATATAGACATGCAGATGGACAGACACGAAGGTTGACAGACAGACAGACAGACAGACAGACAGATAGATATATAGATAGATAGATAGATAGATAGATAGCAAGGTAGACAGATGGCCACAAATATATAGGCATGCAGATGGACAGACATGAAGGTTGACAGACAGACATGAAGGTTGACAGACAGACAGATAGATAGATATATAGATAGCAAGGTAGACAGATGGCCACAAATATATAGGCATGCAGATGGACAGACATGAAGGTTGACAGACAGACAGACAGATAGATAGACAGATAGATAGATAGATAGATAGACTGACATAAATATATAGGCACGCAGACGGACAGACGTATAGATTGACTGACAGACTGACAGACAGACAGACAGACATATAGATAGATAGATAGATAGGTAGATAGATTAACATAAATATATAGGCATGCAGATGGACAGACATGAAGGTTGACAGACAGACAGACAGATAGATAGACAGATAGACAGATAGATAGATAGATAGACTGACATAAATATATAGACACGCAGACGGACAGACGTATAGATTGACTGACAGACCGACAGACAGACAGACAGACATATAGATAGATAGATAGGTAGATAGATTAACATACATATATAGGCATGCAGACGGACAGACGTATAGGTTGACAGACAGATAGATTGATTAAACGATAGAATAAACAAGATAGATAGATAGATAGACATAGATATTGTGAGCACATTCATGTCTGTTTGCCTGTTTCCTTCACCTCCTTTGACCTTCCTTTACTCTTTTTTGCCATCATGTATATATGAATACATCTATATTTTTATGACTCTGGGCACTTTCTGCATAAACATAAAGCTTTGTTAGATATTTCCAAGGCCGCAGCGAACAGGTGCAGGGCTATTGTGGTGCTCACAATTTATCGCCCGCTCCTGCGCCCAGAGAACACATTCAATAATGTGCCGGAAAGATTAATCCATCACAACATATACACACAAACTCATGAACGACCACGCACACTCTGTATAACAGCAAGGCAATTTATGCACACAGCTAGCACAACACAGCAGTTCAGGCTGTAAAAAGACCCATTTTAGTTGTTTCAATTCATTTAATTAGTGCTTAAGCTTTTTAAAATGAAAGCTCACCATTGTACATCAATGGCCATGGCTAATGCATGGCAGTGCTGCTCAAGGTCTGTGTAGAAAAATCAGTGAGTTTTCTGTTCATGGGGCCACAGCTGGCCACTGAACTAGGAGAGCGGTAAATTGAACTTAACTTAATCTCTAACTTTTGAGACACATTGCTCCCATGAGCATAGCTGGACTGAGCGCTGGAGCAGATGCACCCAATACAATTGCATTTTAATCTGATCAACCGCACGATACAACTGCCCCCATTCCAACAGCAGCCAATAGAATGCGTCGGTCTGAGGCTATTAGTTTTTATTTGCTCAGGTTATTTAGCAGGACTGCACTGCTAAACAGTGCTCTGCGCCCTGTAATTGGGTTGCCAAGTAATAAGCAATATATTTACATATATATGGCTATATGTAGGTATAAACAGTGTACGTGAGTATCAAATTTTCCAAAACCGAGAGGAAACAGTGCCCTGGTGACTGGTGACGTGCTCAGCCTTTTCAAGCAGAATAACCCAGAGTCCGGACTAAACAGACCGCATTAATAACATGTCATAAATTCTGCTGTGCATTCCCTGGGCCTCCTAAAGCTACAGGCAGACACTGATCGGTTGTTCTCACTGACGCCTACGAGAGGCTCGGATCACCCCGGGGCTTACGGCTGGGCAGAATGGCAAACAAGCTGGTAGATTTATGAGACCTGCGTACGTACTGATAGATGAGATAAAAATGCAAGCTTCAGGGCAGCGCCGTAGCAAAACACCAAAGTGTGACAACAACAAAAAAAAATCAAAAGATTTTCAGAAAAAAAACGCCTTTTTCCTTGGGTGTTTTTTGAAGCTAAAGCCCAGGTGTGGTAAAGCTCAGTAGGAAGTGGCTCATAGCGTGATGCCTCTCTTCATTTTTCACCTGTTTCGCACTCCATTTATACTTGGCTGGTTGCGAGACACACAGAAAGGGTCTTTTCTGCAACACAAGAAAAAAAGCGGCAAAATGAACATGAAGGGCAAATACAAGCAATGAATTGTGCACTAAAAGAGCTTATAAATGTTCCAGATCTTAGTAAATATACAAATTTAACTTTAGCTCCTGCTCTGTACTTACTTTGTATATAACTATAATCCAAACGCCTAAATGTAAATGTATTTTCCCAAGATATTCCATAAATGACACACAGGATTAGATGATGCTCTAAGGGGCTGTTCACACAGAATACATTTTTTTCATTCCAATGCACTACTTTTATATAGTTTTTATATTTAAATGCATGCAAGACAGACCTGTATGACTGTTGCGCTCATGTCTCGTGTCTTTTACAGCGTCTCGCTTTTAAGATGCTGTGTCAAGTTAAAGAATTTCAACTTTCAACTACACTTGGCGCCAAAAAAGTGGACCAATCAAAAGACCCTGGAGACGGGGCAAGCATTCCAAGCTTTTGTTTACAGAAGCAAGTTAGAATGACAGCTGTTTTATTTGATGGCAACATGGCAGGGGAAGCACTGTCATTTCCTTTATTGCATCACATCTCAAAAGCACATCTTGAGACCCTCGCGTTTTAGACACAAAGACGTGTTCTCTGTGAACAGTCTCTAAAAGTTCAATTCACTATTAGAAGTTAGAGGATCTGATTATAAATAATTCACCTTCATAACTGCCTTACATTCAGCTGCATCTACGACAGTCCTGGAGGTCTTCAGTACACAAACTTGAATGCGTGAGGCACACCAGCAGTTGAGGTCCAGTGGTTTTGGTCTAGCACAAGGCTAAAGGCAGACACGGGAGGGTGGGGTATTGACAGGCTAAGCAGCAGGCAGACAGACATGATGTACAGCCCGGCATAATCAGTTCCCAGGCTCATTAATCTACAGCCACCGCTACTCTTGATGAGAGAGTGATGCATGGGGAAAACAGTTCCTCTCCAATGTCACCCTGAACGAGTCACGGCTTCCTGAGAGGAGGGATGGAATGAGCTCCTGGATCGGTGCTGTATGAATCAGAAACAGAATCAGTGAGTTGAGTGGTAAATTAGTCTTTCAAGGTATAATAGTTTATTCAGGCTTTGTGAAACAGCAATACAGGTGCATCATGAACAAATGTTTTTACAATAAAATTGACTTTCTTACTTGTGCGTGCCAAGTTGATCCATGCAATCTTTTACGGTACATTACAGTGTGAAACAAATTCATTGTGCTTGATTGTCACCGCTTTCATCCGTCTTGCCGCCTGACCTGACAAAAAGCTCATTTATGATCATGAATCAAAGTGAAAGGTCAGATATTTCACGATAATAACAGCTACATCTCCTCTAATCTTGAGGAAGAGAGTTATTAGCCTGTAGGGTGCTCCAGAAGGCTGAACGGGGGGCGGGAGACGTTTCGTACGCGGTCCCAGTGGAGTTCTGGCATCTCCAGGGAAGGACGGGGCAGCATTCAGACGCACACTCCAAAGGCCAAAGGTCGTATGGGCGCTTTTCTTGTGTAATTGTAACATCTCCCGGAGGGCGAGCCACATCAACAACGGCCTGCTCCATCATACTTTTGTGTGTTTATTTTCAGGAAAGGACGTGAGCTCCAATCGAAGCTCCCCTATTAGATTTAACCAGCACGTTTTGGGTCAAGAGGGAAGCCACTCTTTCATCAGGAGTAAAATTCCATTTGAAACTCACTCCATTTTGGTTTCAAAAAGCAATTGCATCTTCAACGAATGAGCCATCAAATTACAAGAAAGTGGGAAAATTGCATGGCCACAGGGGTGCAAGGCAAGATCCTCAAGAGCGCAATTACAAAAATAATATTCTCTTTCAATGCGACGCGGAATTGTCTCCGTTGAAGTGAAAGGTGCACATTAACTATCAGCCATCTTGTTTTTCAAGGTCATCAAAAGAAGTATTTTCCAACCAACAGATATTCCCTTTAAGTGAGCATACACTCCATTCTCTTCATTTATATGGAAATGGAGATCATCAGCATTCCTATTAAAGACAAGCCGGAAGAGCCGGGCGTGAGACACGCGAGGGAAGGAGTCAATGGTGCTTGCAGTGTGATGCAAAAGTCTGCTTGGCTGCTCGGCACAGGGCTATGAAAAGCAACCGCAAGCTTCAATAATGTTTCATGAGCCCAGGAAGTGACAAGTATGACACCGTACAAGATTTGCTGTCGGTATCATGTGCCACCTCTTCGGTTCAATGACAACAAGGTCATCCCTACGGTGAAATGAGGGCGGACATCTTCAACGACTGGCCCAAACAGCAGCTCGTAAAACGTGGCCGTAAAGTCATTTGTGGCTGCACTGGGTTATGTTTCAAGCAGTATGTCTGCTTTATGAAGTCTGGCGATGACAGACAAGACCCGTTACACTCTGGACCATATATCATACAGGATATGGTAGCTTGAGCACAGAGGCAATTTCACAAGGAGCCAAATTTCAGTAGAAAATGGGAAGTGAGAGGTGAAAAAAAGAAACAGAAGTCTGATCATCCCATTACACAAGGAAAAAACTAAACAAAACATAAAAATGGTACACAGACTAAAACAATGAATGTTTTGTAGGCATTTATCATAGAAAGCAGATGTTTACACACAAAGAACAAGAAAACCAAAAGAGAAAAGTACTTTACATGCTTTTTTTTTTTGTGTTTCAGGGCGATGCTTCTATATCAGTGTTTTGTCTGGGTTTGTGCTGTGTGTTTCTAGTTTTAAAAGGGGTCAATAGCGCCACTTAGTGTTGAGAATTAGAAACACTGCTTATTATAAATTTAGTGATACACCACATTGATTACAGACGTTTTTAAATGCATGGTTTCTTTACTACCTTAAATCATTAGCATATTTGATCACTTTCAGAAAGAATAGTTATGTCACTTTGATTGATTTTAACTTCCACATTCTCCATTTACTACAGTATTACTTAACTATAAATGTTTTAAGTGCTATTTTAGTGGAAACCCACTGCTTACCATGGTAAACATTGTTAACGTGTAAGTGCTGTCGACCTACCTGCTCGAAATAATAGTTTTAGGCTGTCACAACATGCCTGGTGAAAAAACCCAGCATATGCGGGTAGCTATGTTTTGATGCTGGGATGCTGGTTTAAGCTGGTCTATGCAGGTCCTTAGCTGGTTTACACTGGTCCTTGACCAGCATGAACCAGCAAAGGACCAGCATAAACCAGCAAAGGACCAGCATAGACCAGCAAAGGACCAGCTTAAACCAGCATCAAAACATACCTAACCACCATCCCAGCATCAAAACATAGCTACCAGCATATGCTGTTTTTTTTCACCAGGTATGCCTGACGAAAAACTATTCTAAGGTTAACATCTTGTCGGGTTTAACCGAACTGTAAATATTGCGTTTACGTCATAAATATCATCGCTTTAACAGTTATTATAGCATACATTTACACATTTTAAACGACGATATTTTCCTCTTTTCCAACAACGACATCACTTAGGCCTAATGTTACCACTTCCCGCCAACCTTCATAGTTTTCTGCGGTAACTTAATTTTATGGGCGGAGCTTCGAAAAATACAGCTACAAATAGTCACCCTTCATAAAATTTTAATACGGACGATAAACATTATCACACAACCATATTCTGCCAAAATATCAGTTTATATTTTGTTACTATGTATAATTATGTGGTAACTTATTATTCGCCAACGTCATCAAAACAAATAATAGGCTCCCTACATTAAAATAACAGAACGATTCTTAATGCTTCTTACATATTTTGAAAGACATTGCATTATTACTTTATTATGGCTTTACAGTAGTCAGAACAACTAGCCTAAAACATCCCTAAACATCCCTAAAAGCTGTAGGAAGTCCAGATATGGAAATTGAAAAATTCAAATCAACCAAACAATACCTGAATACATACTGCATCCGTTGAGATTCTCTAGTGTCCATCCAGTGGACACTTTCTGGCCAATAATGATGTAGAATAAGAGATTATTATCATTCAGAACTCATTACTGATTGGAATGTTAGCATAAAAAATTACCCACTACGTGACAGTATTTTTTCCATGAATTGCCACTAGAGGGCCTCATTTGCTTAGACTTCACTTCATAAACTTCATGAACAAAATTTCTCTATTCATTGAATTAAATACAATAGAAAACATTTTTAGGCACATAGGTGTCTTTTTTTAAATTTGTTGCACTATTTTATAAACAGAACTTAGCACAATACAAAAGCTATTTACAATTATGCTTCAGGTATTTGTAAGATTCACACTTTTTTTAATCTTAAATGCTTGCTTTAAATTGATACATAGAATATAGGTGGAAGAGAATGGAACTGACTGGAAGGCAAAGACACCACGAGAATGACCCTCCAATGACGGAGGAGTAATTCCTCTTCATTGTCTCTTCCAGTCGTGTCTTGACACCTGCCTACCGAGAGTATGAAAAACACAGCAGCTAATAGAATCAATCTGGACGACAACCCATACTCTGTGACGCAGGAGCTTAAAAACATTGTCTGCCCTTTGCCAAGATGTACTGTTCTCCAGCCCTTTCAATCCATTTATTCTCAGTAATTACCAAAACACAAACACTATTAGTGTGGTAGCAGGCAGCGCCTCATCACAGCTGGGCAGTGAGAGCTGACTGCTGTGGAGAACTGCGTGTCTGAGAAAAGTTCCACAGACTGTGTATAAACATCCTCTGCAAGCATGAAGCGCTGTTACTTTTAATAGAACTGAAAGCATAAATTATATTTAAAAATTAAAATTCATGCATAATTTGCTCACTGTTATTAATTCATTATTTACTCATGTTGTTCCAAACTCGTGTGCTGTTAATTTTTATGATGAACAGTCTGTACAACTTACATACAACTATATATATATATATATATATATATACATAAATAGATTCCAAATGGCAAAATAATCTATTAAATTAAACCAAGTCTGCATATAGCGTTGATATTTAAGTCATGTATTGTCGCTTTGAGCTTCAGTGACTGTCTGCTTGTATAATGTTGGATATTGTGTGGGATTGAGCTGAATTAAATGGCTCATATTCCTACTACAGATGGCCAGTTATCTGAAAATCTCCAAGAGATTTCTTTTGCGTTGGGTTGATATGATTCACGGTCCATGGGGAACGAAAGGGATCTAAGCTCAGAGAAAAACAAATAGCCATTTGTGATGATAAACAGACATTCTTCAAGCCTTCATCCTTCTATTGTGAGTGAAAGATTTTTTAGTTGAGACGTATTGACATTGCAAAGCCATCAGTATAACAGACACACGGAGGCATGTCTGCGTCTGGCATTAATATCTCTAGAGCACTACACTTTACAAATTGACCCACGCAGAACGACAAACGTAGGTTCGGAGTTTTTCACTCCGGATTGTTTTGAATTGCTATTGCTCAGCAGTTCCTCGCTCTGAAATCCATCAGCCTTCCATTTATCTCGGAAAAGATGGCACAGGCCACCGTCTAATGGCTGACTGTGAGCCATTTCAGTGATGAATTCTCAAAATCATCCAAAGATGAGTAAAAGTCTGCTTAGAGGTTTTGCTTTGTGGCAGTAACAGCAATTTTTGACACATACCTCATGCCAGTATAGAACAATATGCTGTATGTGAAGAAACGTAATGCATAAGAAGTACTCCAATTACACTTCTTGAGGAAAATTTTTGCAAGGGTGTGTGTTTTTTGAAAACAGCCAAGTGCAGTTTAAGGATGTTACAGTATAACTGTTCGCAAACGCAATCAAAAGCCTGTTTTATAAATCCATTAAAATTTATTCCATGTTATATTAGACCCTACTGACTTTAACTGACTCATTTCACCGATATTTTCTCAGAATTTCTTCTTTATGATGACAGAATATTCATTTTTCGTGAACTATCCCTTTAAAATTTGTATGCAGCAACTGTGGTAAAAAGCTCTCATACCTTTTTATTTCAGGAGCTCAAAATATGACAATAAAATGTTCCATATTTTTTAAAACATCAATGCGGGCTTAAATCAGTCATTCTGAGTGACAGTTTCATACACATCCTTATTCCACTTTCCACCGCTTCAAGCGGCAACACTTTATGTCACGCTGATCCCAGATCTGTCAAAAAGTGCTGGAAATTAGGACATCCACACCACAAAAAAAGTCTGCTTCAGCAACCCTCATGCAAGTCATTTTTTGTTCCTACTAAAGCAATGTGGGAGACAAGTCTATTCTTAAAGAACTATTTTTAACTGCGTGAACTCTTTAGCACTCAAAACTCCAAGCTAGAATGAAGAAATCAATAAAACACCTGTCAAAATGCTTAGTTTTTTCCCATTTTTGCCAGTTTAAAAGAGTCAGATCAGATGTAGGAATAGTTCACACAAAAATTAAAATTAGCTGAAAATGTACGCTTCACAGGACAATAATTAATGGACTGAAGTCATGTGGATTACTTGTGGATTATTGTGATGTTTTTATCAGCTGTTTGGACTCTCATTCTGACGGCACCCATTCACTGCAAAGGATCCATTGGTGAGCAGGTGATGTAATGCTAAATTTCTCCAAATCAGCTCAGACGAACAAACAAATTCTACATCTTGGGTGGCCTTAGGGTGAATCCATTTTCAGCTAATGTTCATTTTTGGGTGGACTATTCTTTGAAGTCCCAATTCTGAATTTGTGATTATGAGACAGCTTTGAACGAGTTGTCTTGTGCTAAAGGTTATTGTGTCAGGCTCAAATTAGCAGACAGCTCACCTTGACGGGCAGTTGTATCGTAGACGTGAGGGTCTGGAGTAAAACCACAGGGGCTGATAAACAGATGGAACAGTGTCATGTGCACAGAGGTGCTGTCACCTCTACTGCTCCTCTGCATTCAGGCATATTACACTTCACTAACTCCTTTTACGCGTCAAGAAACAGACAGCTTAGACCACATGGAAATCGATGAAATTGTATTCAGCCAATTTTAGTGTAAATAAAACCCAGATGCAATGTTTAACAAGAGTAAAGTCTTGTGGTGAAATGTAATTAACAAAGCATCTATCGCACAAATCATCATTTACTCACCCACATGAATTTGAATAAGTGTTCATGCCACCTTACTGCTCTGTTCTATACAATGGAAGTTGATGGACATCATGGGCTGTCAAGCTTCAAAAGGCCAAAACAACATCATAAAAGGATTGTAACTTGTGCATTATACTGTATACCAAGTCTTCTGAAGCCACTTGATATCTTGTTTGTCAGCTGTGGCCACCATTCACTTTCACTGTATAAAAAAGTGCTTGTGCATTCTGCTAAATTTCTCCATTCGTGTCCCACCAAAGTTCAACCATTTGCCTGTATTTAGGAGAAGCTGAAGTTTCAAATGCTTTAAAAATCAGCAATTTATAGCTAGTAATCCCCTAATATATATATATACACACAAAAGTTTTTGAACAGTAAGATTTTTGTTTTAAGAAGTCTCTTTTACTTTGTTCCTAAATACAGCAAAAGCAGTAGTATTGTGAAATATTTTTACTATTTATTTATAGATATTTAAATATCTGCTTTCTATTTGAATATATTTTAAAATGTAATTTATTCCTGTGATCAAAGCTACATTTTCAACATCATTACTCCAGTCTTCAGTGTCACAGTACTCTTTACAAAACATTCTATTACGCTGATTTTCTGTTCAAGATTTTCTGTTGACTGGAATAATGATGCTAAAAATTCAGCTTTGAAATCACAGGAATAAATTAAAGTTTAAAATATATTCAAATAGAAAAAAAAATAGTAAAAATATTTAAAAATTTTACTGTTTTTGCAGTACTTTGGACCAAATAAATGCAGGCTTGGTGAGCAGAAGAGATTTCTTTAAATAACATTAATACTAAAAAATAAGTAATAAAACCTAAATAATAACACAAACAAACATAAAATAACTACAAACAACTAAAATTAAAATGAAAACTGAAAATATAAAATTAAAAGCTAATTGAAACTACTAATAGACGTATAACAGTATAAAAAAGAAAAAAAAAATACTAAAATAGCACTGCTGTCTTGTCAAGGTGTCCCTGTCCTGGGAAACTGCAGGTAGATATAGCATTAGTTACTGCTAACAAAACTGGCGGACAGCAGTGCCCTGATTCTGTTGGAGGTCCCTCTCTCCGGACCACTAGTTCATCCAGGCAGCAAAAGAAGGCTGACAGGGATACAGATGGTCTTGTATACATATATAAACAACAACTGGTTTATCAAGGTGTCGTAAATGCCAGAAGCAGCTGGCTACCCTATACCTGAGCACACACTTCCACATTATGGAAGTGGAACAAAAAGAAAAAGAGCTAAGAGAAGATAGAGAGAAAGAACAAGGGAAATTGTGTGCATGTGTTTGGGGCATACAGTATATGGGTGTGTAGGGTTTGTGTGTGTGGATGTATGATTCACCCACGGACCCGGGGAGAGAATACATCTGGTAGGACAGCTGTTAGTGGTGCACGTGAGTATACTGATGGTGGTGAGAAATGATAAATCACACACTTTGCAGCACTGCAGACAGTGCACCGGCATACCTGCGTGTGTAGGTACTCAGGTGCTGTCAAGACATGCTAAATAATCAATGATGCAATTCAAACAACAGAGATACAACTGTCTAAATGTGTCCGACTTGACAGTGACAACTGCGTTAAACAAGTTTTTCTCTAAATCTGAACATTTAAACAGCCAATATTTAATTTAAACATCAAAATATTAAGAAATCATTGTATAATACTGCTTGATCACAACGATTATTACTACTAATATGGTTAGAAATTTAAACCAACACCTAAACCCACACTATTTGTGCTACAGACATGAATGATTTGTTAAAAACTTGTATTACATCGGGGAAAGGCAACATCAGTCCTGGAGTGCCGCTGTCCTGCAGAGTTTAGCTCCGACGATAATGAAGCACACCTAAACAAGCTAATCAAGGAATTCAGGATCACTAAGGCCAAAGCCACTAGAAGGCAAGCCTGCAACCATTACCCGAAAAAGCATAACAGCTGAATGGATGTCAATGGAGGAGTGGCTTTACTACACTGAATAAACAGCTTTTAGAGGAAACGGTTTATCATTTAATGAATCTACAGTCTATCTGCTAGTCTTCAACTAAACAATGTTTTACACTAAACAATACTTTTGGACTGAACTATTTTTAGAGTTTACCATGAAAAAATGCTGTTTTATAAAAGAAGTCACTGACTTTTTGCAACAGGTGGGATTCAGCTTACGGCACTTCTTTTTTATTCCTAGGTTATCCATAAACGGTGATTGATTGTCACAAATTCAATGATGTCAAGGCTGTAATGTGATTGGTTTTTTTTAAGGGACACGTGATCCAAGTTAGTGTTACGCTTTTTTCAATAGTAAGTAATACAGATCCTCTTATTTCCCTATAGTAAGACAATCTCTGCTTCAGGACCACTAAGTCTACAAGCAGGTGAGTTTTTTTTGTTGTTGTTGTTTTTGTTTTAGGGTTGGAACTAAACTCTGCATGACATCTGGCAACATCACTCCAGGACAGATGTTGCCTATCCCTGTATTAAATAATACTTTTCTAAGTAAAAAAAAAACGTATAGTTTTCCATCAGAAATGATAAAATGAGCAAAAAAAAGTTACCATATCTACATATTTATACGCTACAGAAACGCCTTTTTTGGGTTCCCCAAAGAACCTTCCAGTGAGCAGTTTTCAAAAGAAAAAATATTTCCTTAGTGTGAAGATTTTAATAATTTTAAGAGGTATTTTCTACTATAAAGACCATTTTGTGCAGTAGAAAGGTTCCATGGATGTTAAAGTTTGTTCATGAAACCATCAATGCCAAAAAAAAAAAAATAAATAAATAAATAAAATAAACTTCATTTTTAATAGTTTAACCAAGCAAAAAAGTAATAGATTTAAAATGCATTTATTTTATACTAAGTATAGTTCAAGTCTATTAACATAATTACTGACATATCCCTCAAGTCAAGTCAAGTCAAGTCAAGTCAAAACTTAGTGATATAAAAATTTTAATTAAACTTTATTTGGAGTACTTGTGCACAATGGACATTTCTTAATATTAACCCTAAAATATGTTTTAATGTCACTATTGATAAGGATTGTATCATATTTAAATAATATTGGTCTTTAAATGCAAAATATGTAAAGTGTACCTAAAGTATACATGTGAAAGTTCCACTTTAGCACAATGAAAAATACTTCAGCACTACTTGCGCCCAATTAAAATTATTACAAAATTAAGTACAAAATTATTTGTTCCAATTTAGCAGAATTTAAATATACCAGTTTAGTATACTGAAAGTTCAATTGAAGAGTATTTTTAATTATTATACAGACTATTTTTATTAAGTACATAATATGTAAATGTATTTGTAGTATACTTAACATAAAATAAATGTATTTTAAATATATTTTAGTGTTTTATGTTTTTCACTAGGGTAGGGACCAAAATATGATTGATACACAAGGGTAGAAATGTTTGACTTGTCTGCACCAATAGCCTTGTGGGCAGTGCGCCGACATGCAGCGACGTTGCGCTACGGGTGTCCCGAGTTCGAATCCCAGCTAAAGGACCTTTCCCGATCCTGCCCCCTTCTCTCTCTCCCACTTCTATCTATCCTATCACAATAAAGACAAAAATGCCAAAAAATAATTCTAAAAATAAATAAATAAATAAATAAATGCTTGACTCGGCAACCTCATATAGTAGCAACCACACAGATTGTCCTAGAAATGCACTAAAACCC
The DNA here is from genome assembly GCF_022985175.1 of Labeo rohita. Classification (NCBI taxonomy): domain Eukaryota; kingdom Metazoa; phylum Chordata; class Actinopteri; order Cypriniformes; family Cyprinidae; genus Labeo; species Labeo rohita. The sequence continues at coordinate 32,437,200 of NC_066883.1, read as the reverse complement.
ACCATGCACACAAAATGGGTTTTTGCAAAATGGGTTTTTGCTTTGAAAACCAGACCAGACAGGGTATGCAAAACGCAAGGTCTTGAGATTTTCTTGTTTTTCTGTTAATTTTTTAACTTTTAGAGCGCTACATTTTTAGAACAATGTACCACGCGTGTGCCGCTGCAAAGACATGAGGCATGAGTACAATGGTCAAAGATGTCCATCTAGCGTAGGGGTGTCAAACTCCAGTCCTGGAGGGCCACAGCCCTGCAGATTTTAGATGCAACCCTAATTAAACACACCTGATCCAACTAATCAAATCCTTCAGGCTTAATTGAAAACTGCATAGTATGTGTGTTGGTGCATGGTTGGAACAAAACTTTGCAAGACTGCGGCCCTCCAGGAACTTTGAAGTTTGACACCCCTGATCTAGCGCATTTAAATAGAAAAACAATGGAAAAGTAGCACATTGGAATGGAAAGAATTTGTTCTGTGTGAACGGCCCACAGAACCTCAAAGTAACAACCTGGCAACCGCCCACAACAATCTAGCACTGGCACCACACACCAACATACACACACAGAGAAACATTAAATATAAATTAAATCTAGTTATTTTTTTAAATCTAGTTTACCTCAGCTGAGAGACTGCTTTTTAGGGAGGATTAAAAACTTAGCATATGATTAGCTATGAGGATTACCGTGCGTTTTAAAGGTCTCAGTCCAATTTAAACTTCAAAGACAGCTTAATCACTGGGGAAAATTGGTAAATTATGTTTGAGAAATGCTTTTCAAAAACAGCATGCAAACTTTAGTCTCACTTTAGTGGGTATTTATTTTGTGTTTAATTAAATGATGTTATTCATTTGATAAAATATCCACATTGTTGTTGGATGTCCACGTTCTTGGATGTTGAAAGCGCATGTCTTTATGAAACATATGCGTCTATACATTTCTATAATAATAAAATACAAAACACATACTGCATACTGTATTTCAACTATTATAAAAAGTTAATTTACTTGCTCTCCACTTGTTCCAAACCTGCAAAGAAGATATTTTACATAATGTTGGTAAGCATTGATGGTAGCCATTAACTTCCATAGTATTTTTTTCCATACTGTGGATGTTAAAGTCTACCATCAACTGTTTGGATATCAAATTTCTTCAAAATGTACAGGTTTGGAAGAAGTACAGTGTGAGAAAATAACAGAGTTTTCATTTTTGGGTGAACTGTCCCTTTAATTGTGCTTAAAAAACCTTGCTACACATGCAATACATCCACCCATCATCTACAGTATAGAAATGCATCTGCTTTCCACTACATCAAAATATGGTTCCGCCTCCTGTGCCTCCAGACAGCGGATCAAAAATCAAAACCCTCGGCACGTTATCCACGCAGGCGATCACATGTGGAAAACATCTCTACTGCCCCAAGATCAAACGCGAGGGGCGTTACATTCTCTCCTCCAGTAAAGAGCTGCAACCTGACACAGAGCCACAGTGGAGCCAGAGAGCCCAGGTAACGAAGATGGATGTCCTGTAATGCAGTTAGTCTGCGGGTACTGCGGATAAAGGAATCCAGTCAAAGCTGAACATCCCAACATGAAGCAAGTACAAATAGGAGATTTGCCTCAAACTGATTGCTCATGTCCTCAGAAGTTATAAACAAAACGGGAAATATGGTTTTCTGGGATAATGGAGCAATAATTAGGTTTAGGAAGTCATTTCCAAAAAGCCAAAAATGTGATTTACTCTCCCTCCACCTATTTTAATATAATTGAGTTTTATAGGGAAAGGTAAACTTCAGTGGCACTGAAGCAAAGCACAGCATATATAAGTTTGTTCCTTGTGACTCTGAGCTGCTGTTCCCACTTCTGGCCTCTAGACTTTTAGAAATTAAAGGGATAGTTCAACCCAAAATAAAAATGACTCACCCTCAAGCCATCCTACTGCAGGTGTATATGACTTTCTTCTTTCAGACGAATACAATCCGAGTTATATTAAAAAAAAGTGTAAACTCCTTTTCTTGTTAAGGCTAATGTTAAATACATTTGTACACTTAAAGCCTAATTTTACAATAAAATATTCTTGTGATATTTAAGGTAAAAAGAAAAAAAAAGTTTAAAAATATTAAGCAGACAACTGTTTTCAACAATGATAATAATAAGAAATGTTTCTTGGACATCAAATCATTATATTATAATGATGTACGAAGGATCATGTGACAATGAAAACTGGAGTATCAATTTAAAATAAATTAAAATAGAAAATAGTTATGTATTTAATAATATTACCATCATGCATTTTTCATCAGCAAATGCATTTTTCATCAAATAAAAAAGCAGCCTTGGTGAAAAATGAGACTTTCCAAAACATTTTTTAAAAATAAACTAACCACAAACTTTTAAATGTTAATGTACATTATTTTTACTCAATAAATATTGACGTTATATAAAAACGTAATGTCTCTTATTTATTTTAATGTTACGCTTAACAATTATTTGAAAATGAGCAAAAAACATAATCAGGTTTATATTTCATACCACTTTTCACACAAGCAGCTTTACATTCTGATTTTCTTATAGATTACTATATAATGGTAAAAATGTTCAAAGTGACAAGAAAAAAAATAAAACAGAGGAGAAAAACACCAGCTGAAAAAAACAAAATGTAGGAAAAATATTGCTTTTGAATAATTATGCTTTTCCAAGCCATTGAACTGAAAATCTCCATTCACTGCCATCACAGTTACACAGGCAAGATATTCAAGCTCGTAGGAGAAGCAGAAAAGAAAACTGATTACACGGCAGACGAGTTCTTCTTCTATGAGTCGCCTCACACTAAAAATAAACCCTCAGCCACGCATCACAAACTACCAGCGCAACCTGATGTCAGCTTTGTCAAATAATTCTGCCCAGTGAAGCTTCACTACATCCCAGAGGATTTGTTATGCGTTATGTTTGACTCGTTCTTCTTTTCGGTCTCACTCACTCATTCGTTCAAGCCCGTCTCTATCGCCTTCCTGCATATTTTACTTTGGCATATGCCACAGTTGAGTTCCATTAATCAGTCCCTGCTCGTATGAGGGCTGAATGTTAAACCCTCACGCCGTTCCAACTCTCCGCCCGCTACAAAAAAGCAGGCCTGGCATTAACCTTGTAGACGGAGGCGCCTCACGCATCCACGCCACTTGGCAATGAAGGGAAAAGGAGAACTTCTCAAATTGTTTCCAGCCTGAGCTGCATGAGTGAATGGCTCTGTGTGTGTATGTGTGGCCGTTCCCAGCTTCGCTATAAATAAGCCTGGCTGCTGGAGAGGTGGAAGTCTGCAGAGGAACTGACAGCAGAGGGCAACACGGCCTTGTCTCCCTGGGAGACGCCAATTAAAACTGGACCCGAACCCAAAGTGTGCAACCACACGGCAACTACTTGAGAGAATGAGAAATGAGTTTTGGCATGAAGCAGATTCGAAGTAACGGTGCTGTAAAATGTCAGGCAGTCATTTGAGGAGTTTTAGTATCTTCTGGGATAGCAGAAATCCCAATGCTGATGATCAGCTACAAATGACACTCAGAATACGCTAATGCAGACTCACGAGGAAAACCAATGCACTGTAGAAGAATATAGAATAACTTGCTTCAAATATGTGTAAATACTGGTGTAAAGTTGCAGGGATTTATTGAATTTACATGGATTTCAGCATAGACTGCTAATGCAATTAAATTTGATTTTAGTTTTATTGACTGGAATTCAGGTTAGCTGTCGGAGAAGTCTGCTTTCACATAGTTTTTCCATCTCGTGCTGTTAATGTTTACATGGTGCGTGCATTTAATATAGAGATGAAAAGGCACCAATGTTCACATCTTAATTTTTTAAAATAATTGCATTTATATCTATTGAATGTGCACTTGTAATGTACTTCAAATCTTAAAAGTATATATTCAAAAGTCCACTTAAGTGACTTAAAATGAGACACTTTCATGACTGTGCCTAAATATACTTAATTACACTTTTAAAAAGTTCACTGTGTAATAATGTCAAATTTTAAATTTTAAAGTACGTTTCATAGTATCATCTTTTGTCTTGACCTGAATCTAATCAACTGTATTGAGTTTTCATATTACATTTAAACACATTTAATTTGTACTAAAATATAAAGTAATAAAAATGTCATGTTCTGTCATGAAACTCTAGGTGGTGCAGGTGATGATATTCACAGCGTTAAACTACTTGGCACAAGCTGATTGGTTCATGTTGCATACACAGCCAATGAGCTTGCTGCTTTACATTTAAATGGCTGGTTAGCATTCTCTAGAGCAGTTTGCTGCACGTTTTCAGAGTTCCTCAGAAACCCTCCACCTTCCCACCTCCACCTGTATAGATTTCCAACAGGTTATCATATATGCTATTTGTGCAGCAGTATGTTTTAAACACTCACAGCATCATATTGGTGTATGTATTGGCAGTAGCAAGTTCTTGTACTTGCTTTGTAGCAGCAGCAGCAGCAACAATCTACAAGCACAGCAATAACCAACAGCAGCAGCAATTCCGCAGATCGCCAAGACCAAATACATATGCATTGAAACTTGTCATGATAGAAATGACATTACATTTAGTTCACCATAAATGTTTTTCAATGCATTCAGAAGTACACTTTAACATACAAGTAATTATGAAATTAGATATAAAGATACACTTAGGTCCTACTTAGGAAGGTCAAAAAAGTAGTGTCTATTTACAGTACACTAAGTGCAAATAGCCTGTCTTGTTGGCAGAGGCTATTTACACTAACTCCGCCCACCAACATATGATTGGGACAGCCAACACTACTAAAGACGATCATCAAACAACGGCTCCAGAGGTGTAAATGGTAAAACACATGTTGTAGTGTTTTGATGTTATCGACCTGGGTTCGAATCTGCCTTTTGAAAAAAAAATTCTCCCTTTTCAAACGACTTTTCACATCGGAAAGGCATTTATTTTCAATCAAATGTTGAAAATAAAGTATCGGGTAGGGTTAGGGTAGGTGCATTATTATTGCATACTGTTTTATAATGTACTACAATACTGAGGTGCAGATAATTGCCACTATTTGCAATAAGCAGTATATATAGCAGAAAATCCTGCTATTTAACATAGTGTAAATAGAATCCATTGCTATTTGCACTTTGTGTAAATAGCATCTACTTGCTATTTACACTTAGTGTAAGAATAGCATTTGCTATAAATGTACTAAAATACATTATATTTAATTGTAAATAACATTTAGTTAAGTGTCTGAAAATATTACATTCAGTTTGCACTTAGGTGTATTCTTAAAAACTAAATTATTTTCGTAATAAGCACTGTAAATAACACGCATAGCATAAATAACATGTTACACTTAAGCATGCTAGATCAGATTCAGTTTAGATCAAAAAATAAAAATTTTGATTAATAGATTCAAAAATCCAGGTATAACTAAAGGGTTTATATACAGTACCAGTGTTGGGTGTAGCACATTACCAGTAATCAGATTATTTTTCAAAGTAACTCGTAAAGTAGTGCGATAATTTTAAGTTTACAAGAAAATATCTGAGCTACTTTTTCAAATAAGTAGCACAAGTTACTTTGTTTTCCAATTTATTCACTGACAGCACTCCTGTCCCATGTTGAGAGAAATTCAGAGTGAAGCACTTTCTTCATCATAAGGCTTAATTTCACTTTTGGTGTGAAAGAGCCTTTACAGTTTCCAAAAATATGACTTTTTTTTTTTGTTGTTGTTGTTATTAAGAAATAAATAAGCAAGCCCAACCCAGGTGACACAAATTAACAAAAAAGTAATGCAATGCATTACTTTCCATAACAAAACACAATTAGTTACTTTATGAAGTAATACAATATTGTAATGCATTACTCTTAAAAGTAACTTTCTCCAACACTGTATCACAAGAAACAAACTGACATACAACAAAATCCATAGCAGCTAGGTGAGAAAACATAAATTAGACATGCACAAGCCAAAAATCAAGGTTTTGCTTTTTTTTGACCCATCCCCAATGAAAGAACAAAACTAATTCGCTTCACATGACCTTTAACTTGAGAATATGAGTGTTAAAATCATCCTTAAAGACTCGAGCATCATCACTCCACAACACAAAACACCAGTCATCTTAATCAATTTGGCCAAAAGCAGTAGCACACTCCAGCGACATTCACATTGGCATTTGAGCTTGAAAAGTTGAGGAACAAGCGCTTGTGAAAAAAAAAATCATTCATTCTTACCTTGCCCTTGAGCACCCACAGAGTCTGTGCACAGGATCCACAGGACACAGATAATGAGGAGGAGCGAAGGTCCAGCTAGGACGGCAGTACACCTCGCTCGGTTCGGGTTGGCAGCCATGACACCATTGGTTACTGTCAGACAGAAAAGAAATACTTTTGTCTAGTTCATAATTGTACAGTAAGCTGAATATAATACAACACTTTACATGCAGCATTAAATAAATAACATTCAGATGTCAAGTTCATATTCCAAGTACAGCTCCTTTCTGTGTTGTGGGAACATTGTGTCAGTGTTTTCTAAACCACAAGTTTATGAATGTAACCGAGACTCATCGCAGGATAATTCCCCATGTTTCTTAATATCTCAAAGGATATC